>NW_027271577.1:0-517500 GCF_040938485.1 Diadema antillarum | reverse complement strand
CCGGAAAAATCGAAGACACCCTCTCAGCCAGTAGCGAACATTGTCAAAAAAGAGACAGAGTCTGACAAGGACGAATACGAACTAATTTCGGTTGCAGAAAAACAGAAAGGAAAGGGTCTATATCCTGTGACGCGTCCAGTCCCTCCCCTGCCGAAACCACTGAGCACCGACAAACCGCGTGTAGAAGCTAGGACGCTTCCAGGCCGAGGAAAGAAGAGTTCACCTGCGTCGCTCTTCGCCCCACTGTTGCAGTCTGCCAAATCACGTGATCAGTTGGCCTCGTCGCCACCCTTCAAAAGCCATTCTCTGTATTTGGCAAAATCAATCTCCTCTCTCACCGACGAAGATGAATATCTCCTCCCGTCCAGAGGGAACGAGGCCGGACCGATACCCCCGGAACTCCCCCGTTCACCATCAACAACCCCCACCCGGGTGGCCCTACCCAAGAAGGACCTGGGGAGTTTCTCCAAGGAAGAGGTTTCTATGCTACTGAGGAGTCTCAACATGGCGGACTGCGTAGACCAATTCCTGGACGAGCACGTGGACGGCAGTCTATTGCTTGGCATTGACGAAGATATGATGATGGTGAACCTTGGCATGACTAGTTTCCAGGCGAGAAAACTAACTACCAAGATAGACCAAATGATGTCGAACTGAACGCGAATTTGCCTGCATGCTTTCAGTAATCTGCTGGTTGTCGTGAGGATGTTCGACCATTTTAAGCAATCACAAACAAAGATATATTTTCGAATCTTGAAGTAGTAGGCCTATATACGGTGGGTACAGTATTTGTGCTATTAAAGCCACTATTTACCATTTGCAGATGAAAAAAAAAAACAACAGCTGTAGTGGTTCTAAAAAGTTCTAAAATGTGAGTTAGGGATAGAAACGACCAAATTAAAAGTATTAATCAGTGTAATTATTATCAATGTTAAGCATTGTTGAATGCACAAAATGTGAACAATAATTTAATTAAAATCGTTTCTAGAATATATTGTCAACAGCTATGGTTTATTGAGAACGAAATTGGTGATATCTCCTTATATTTGGGACTTTATTTGAAGATTTTTATATGGTAGGAGGTCTTGTGGTACAACTGAACTATACATTTGCATCAAATGTGATTACTCGAACATTTTTTAATCACTGCTCCCAATGGTAAACAGTGGCTTTAAATGTAATATCGTAAGGAGTAAGTCGTTAGTTTTTGCTGTGAATCGTCATTAATGTTTTGTCAATTAGAATAGTTGTAGTTTTTCTCGCAATATCACACATTCATTTGTACAGATAGACTAGTACCGTATGATATAGCAGTAACATTGGTGGAAGAATTCAAGCGATGCTGGATATCATAACCGCTTTTCCACAACGTGCCAATACATGAAGGCATAAAATGCCTCAAATTTTACAGAGAATGTGGAAGATTTGACAATACGAAGGTATACACAAGAAGTAAACTAAATGTTCCATGAGACATTCGACTATTTCGATGTCGTATGAAACGGTATTCACTGTACATGTATTATGGTAGTGTCTTTTGTCGTCCATTTTTTTTTAGTTGAGTCAACATTAACATGTTAATGTTAATCCAAGACATGGAGGCATTACATGTCTCAATTTTCACAGAGAATGTGGAAGTTTTTTTTTTTTCAATAAAAGGGTACAGAAAAAGTAAACTAAATGTTTCATTTAGTCATTTGACGATTTCAGTGTCGTAAGAAACTTTGTTAATTCATCTTTTGACATCCTCCCTTTTCTTATAATTCAGTTGAATTAACATTAACAGAGCAATGTCAACCCGCCTCACATTGACTACTGTTGTACAAGGGGATCTTCAACGAAAAAGAATCTTTATAGACTTCAGAGGTGTCAAAACAAGTATTCTCATTTGGTACTAAATGCTGACTATCGGGCATCAAGTTAAGCTACAATCCATTAAAAAGAGATTAAAATATCAGTACTGTATATTGGCCTATAAAATAGTAAATGATATAGCCCCACCTTACTTTGTAAACCTGTATCTCGACGTGACGTTATAAAAATATCCTACAAACATGTCCTAACGAATCAGTTATACTTGTATTTAGTTGTATGTTTTCATATGTTTGAAATGAGAGCACTTTCAAAAACTCCTATTTCCTAGACATTGGATGACTGTTTGGTTAACCTTTATGTTTGATTTTAATCTGCAGATACTGCTGCAGTTTTTAATTCATGGATGGAGCCTGAAATCTAATGACAATCTCACAATGCATTCTTTTCAAGCACATTCATTCCCTGAAACGACAAAGCAAATGGGAATTATACTGTTTGACATAACACGTTTGCTCTATTTTGCAACATTTCACATTTGACCTTTCCTCATACTCAGTCATACAGTGCATTCCAGGAATGCATAATGTAAACAAGTGAGTTATCATTGTAAAGAACATTAATCAGTCTTATGATGTCACATTTCAATGAAATGATGTAGTTTGAAGAGATATATGACACACTAACTTTTATTTTTGGTGGCCCGATCGGACCACCAAAATCATTGACTTTTATTTTTTGGTGGCCCGAAAAAAAAAATCAAGAAAAACATAAGAAAAACTAAATCGGTCCTACTATACATAGAAAAATAAATATTAAGCATTGCTCAAGTGATACAGGTACCCATGTCTGAAATAAATGAATAGAAAATTCAATCATCTTACTATTATTCTGAGTTTTAAGATTTATCAAATAGGCTTATAGATTATTACAAAAGTTGATGCTTATTTAGGTGGTCAAGACCTACGTTTGAAATGAGAAAGTTGGAACATTTGCAGACGTTTGTAAACATCCGACATTTGTTTAAGCATTATAAAGAGCCTAAAGTTACCGTTATTCATTTCTGATTGTAACAGCAATCATCCAACATTTACTAGTATTTTAGCACCTTACGGAGCCGAATGTAACCGTTAACAATTTTCAAATGTAAAAAGCAAACAACCGACATTCATTTTAGCATCTTACGGAGCTGCATGTTCTCTTTATTCATTTCCGAACGTGAAAGCAAACATCCGCTATTTATTTCAGCATCTAACTGAGCCGATTGATACCGTTAATCATGTCAATATGTAAAATCAATAATCTGTTATTTATTTTAGCATCGTACGGAGCAGAATATTACTGTTATTCATTTAAGAATTTAAAAGCAAACATCAGACATTCATTTCATTATCCTACTAAGCCGAATGTTACTGCTGTCCACTTCCAAAAGTGAAATGAATCATCTGACAATTATTTTAGCATCGTACAGAGCCGAATGTTACTGTTTCCATTTTTGAACGTCAAGGCAGACATCAGACATTTATTTTACCATCAAACGCAGCTGAATGCTACAGTTATTCATTTCGAAATGTAATCGCAAATATCCGACATTTGTTTTAGCATGGTATGGAGCAGAATGTTACTGCTATTCACTTCCAAAAGTAAAAGCAATCATCTGAAATTTATTCTGGCATCTTCTGGAACCGAATGTTATTGTTATTTACTTTCGAAAGTAAAAGCAAACATCCGACATTTATTTAATCACCGTACGGAGTTGAATATTACTGTTATTCATTTCCGAACGTGAGAGCAAATATTCGACAATTATTTTAGCATCTTCCGGAGCTGAATGTTATTGCTATTTACTTTCGAACATAAAAGCAAACATCAGACATTTATTTCATCATCGTACGGAGTTGAATATTATTATTATTCATTTCCGAACGTCAAAGCAAACATTCGACATTTATTTCAGCATCTCCTGGAGCCGAATGTTATCCTTATTCATTTCCGAACGCAAAATCAATTATCTGACATTAATTTAAGCACCGTATTATATACGGAGCTGACTCTTACCGTTATTCATTTCCAAAAGTATAAGCAAACATCCAACATTTATTTTGGCATCATATGGAGTCGAACATTACCGTTAATCATTTCGAAAATTAAGAGCAAACATCTGACATTTATTCTAGCATCTTACGGAGCCGATTGTTATACCGCTGTTCATTTTCGAAAGTAAAGGCAAACATCCGACTTCATTTCTGAAATTTTGGTGGCCCGACGTGCGTTTTTGGTGGCCCCGGGCCACCGGGCCACCGTTAGTGTCGAGCCTTGATATTATATATATATATATATATATATATATATATATATATATATATATATGTATATATATATATATATGTATATATATATATATATATATATATATATATATATATATATTACAAAGCTGTTACAGAACATGGAGCGTAGGAAATAATCTGTGATTAAAGCATTGCAGATTTTAGAGACAAAGCCATTGTGTTACAAGTCAGACGAAAAACACACGAATTCGCTATGTAAACGCTTGATCATGATTATACCCAAATCAGTTTTGTGCGTGATTTATGGTCTCCAACAGGTTTCGATATTTTTGAACATTTTTAGGATCGCTTTAGAGATTCTATTGGCATTTATAACTCATGTCATCTGCCGTCAATCATAAACTGTAGATACTGTACACATTCCATCAGACACGATATCTGTTCACTTCACCACCATCAGAATGATTACACAGATATAAAAATAACAATAATAATAACCCACAAAAGAAAAACAAAACACTGGTTATGGCTATACTGTGGATCTTATACATTAGGATATAAGAGCAAAAACGAAACCTGCGTGCTCACAAACACGGAACTGGACTGCTATATGCTTCCATAATTATGATCACCGCCAGTCTGTTACTAGTCTAATTCTTCACCAAAAATGCTGCTTTTCTCGTGTATAATTCGTAACGGCAACCCGAAGCAGATCGTGAGGGATGTATTGTTATTCAGTGCAGCATCTTAATCCGTGAATTGCAGGATCTTTCTTCTATGTCTTGGAGACCAAAAAAAAAAAAAACAAAACATCAACAACAACAAAGAAACAAACAAACAAAACAAAAAATCCAAAAAGAATTGAAAGAAGTAAGCTATAGTACAATACAGGAAATATGAGTGTCTGAAAATATGATGAAAGTCTAAACAATATTTTCCTGTCCTGAACAAGTAACATATTCCCATACTGTATATTCATGTAGTCTATCCATCTTTTTGGACTCCCAAAAGAAAATTGTCCTACGATGAAGTGCGCTTTTTCAGAAAAAAATAACAACCGCACTAGAATGGCGTATATCCACCTAATAGGCTTGGGAACACCCTTGACCTACTAACGATTTTACCCCTGACCTTATCATATCGTACGTGAATAGGTATCGTTCCACGTGCCCAGAAATGATTATGATCTATCTTAAATAAGAATGTGCGGTTTAATTCTTTGAGTACCACACTGAAACATGGTAACTGACCCAGTGTCTGGGTTGTAGAATCACTACTTGTCGAGCCGGAAATACCATGTCTTTCCTTGAAATTCGTTTAGGTCGGTGTTTGTGCTTTGTGAGCGATTCTGCCTGACTTTCGACTGAACCATGTTCGTTCGTTTTGGTTTTTCATTTGACAAGATGGCTGCGGATAACCCATATCCAGCTGTACTATGTAGCTAGTCTTTGAGTGGGGACCAGTTACAGTATACTAAATACTTGGGTCAGTTTTGAGTACTATTATGTAGGCCTACTTGACTCTGTACGAAACAGTATACTCTATTTCCTATTTGTTCCATGTATAGGCACTTCACTGATATGCGACCTGCCTCATGAGTGATTTCCTTCTGTGTAAAACTGCAATATGTAAACTGATTCAATCTTTACTGTTGTAGAGTCCATTGTCGAGCTGGATACACCATGCCTTTTGTTAGACTTAGGTTTCGGCTATTTGAGTTGGCTCGGTTAGAAATCCCTTTAAGCAATACTGATTTTCAGCTTGATCCTGACTCTTTTAAATCCCTTGAGATAGACTCTGTGACCCAGATAAAACCTTCAGTTTTCAAACGATAATTACTGATACACATCGAATCCATCACAAAGCAATGTAAGCTACAATCATTAAAGATGTCTTTGTTACAGTGTCTATTCTTTCGGGAAATTAGTCCGTTAATTGACGCATGCGCACTTTGCAATATTACTCTGCCTGGCTCGCGGTTCGAAAGTGGATTTCCCCGCTCAAAATCTCCTATATCACCGTATGTACGATTCTACAACCAGGGAGGTGAGCAGTACAGCAAATTCTCTCCAAAGGGATATTAATAACGCTACTCTTTCTTCTGTCCAGTGAGGCATCTTATATGAAATTAACGAATTGCAATGTTTAAACAAATCCAAAATGCACACAATCTGCAAGAATCTTCAGCTAAGGTAGAGTGGACCAGAAGAAGAAGTTTACAAAAAAACAGCTAGCATGCACGGCACTGAGTTTTAATAGGGAGGTGAGAGAAATCACCTCCCTGGTTTTAAAGATGACAACAACAATAGGCCTATAGTACACACATGTGATCCTTGAATACACCGTGCGTGTAATGTACTATACACAATCACTAGCTGCTTGTACATGCGCTTTCCATTGCCAGCTGGCTAACCAGAAGCGTGGAGGGATCGAGAAAATTTCGGGCTGATGGAGACGCACCCAAGATAGCGCGCTATTTCACGAATTAGCGCTCTAGTTGACGAACTAGACCAAGATTTTGGGGGAAATTTTCCCGATCAAATAGCGCGCTATCTGCGTCTTCACTACACAGATAGCGCGCTATTTTGACATCGGACTAGTTTGGTAACCGCAAGATAGCGCGCTATTTTGAAACTTCGGGCTGATGAAGACACGCTTTAAGGCAACCCGAGTGACACAATGCTTTACTAGGGTTTTCGACACCGTTTTGTCTCACCAGCCAAGCTTCTTATCTGCACAGTTAATCCCTTGTACAAACATTGACCTATAACAGAAGAAAGCACTCCTTTGAATCCATACACGAGTGGCAAAATTGATCTAATTGGCAAAGGGTCTGGGATTCAGACTACCCTTATCTAGAAAACGGTGTCGAAATAATCCCCAAACCCGAGTTGGGAAAGATTTTAGACGTGCAACTCCTCCTCCAACTCGGGTTTGAGGATTATTTCAGCACCAGTTTGTAGGTGTGTAGTCTACATCAAAGACACTTATACGTTTGCGGCAGTGGAAATGCATTGCTGATGACCAAATTACTTTTAATTGTTGCATGATTGTGATGTGGGCATCGTAATATTGTGTTAATTTTCTACCAAACACAAGCTGCAAATTTTATTATTACGTATTCTATTCAAGAAAGTGCAATCTTTATTTGTGCAGGATTTTTTTTTTCTCTGCAAGAATACTTCACAGTTCTTTACCACTCTAGTCTAGGGATTGATTCAACACTGTTTTAGGGAATTGCAAGGTCTAAAACGTGAATTGTACAAAGATATCATATTCTGGGAGGTGGGGAAGTCTCTTCCCACCTTCCCGGCATGATTGTAGAAATGGCAGAGAGAATACTCATGGCAACATAGCAACAGCAATGTGCGGCAAAGCACACTGATGTGCGCGTCCACCCATGCATGCAGTCATGATAAATGTAAAGAGAGTTCACAAATCAGTAAAATCAGTTTTCTTGTCAACACAGCCAACGTTTCACTAATACACATGCATGCACAAATATCAAACTAAGGTACGTGTGCCGTGATTATCAATATTTGTTAATATACTGGCAATTTCAGACGGGAAATCCTTCGTGTTTCACTTGAACGGTGTCCAATTTATTGGTCAAGTGACATCTAATGTTATCAAACACTTTTTTGCTTTATTTTGTTGTGATTGTATTCACACTTCAGCGTGATGCGCTGGTGTGTATAAATGTGTGTTATTGCTTATGGGCTTAAGAAAATTACAGTTGTAACTGTAACTGTGAACTGTGTCTTTCATGTATATGTAGTTTAATCATGATATTATCATGCGCAAAATCATATCATGATGTACAATGTATGTATATATATATATATATATATATATATATATATATATATATTTATATATATATATTTATATATATAAGAGGAATGAGTCTCAAATACGCCATCTGTAGATCCAACAAGAAGGTTTTTATTCACAACATTTTCAACCCACCTCGGGTTGTCCTAGTATACACTACACTGACGAAGGCCCGAGGCGGGTTGCAAATTTTGTAAATAAAAACCCTCTTGTTGGATCTACAGATGGCGTATTTGAGACTCATTCCTCTTATAATTATAACATTCGAAGTCCCACACGTGGAAAATTCCAAGATATATATATATATATACATAAATATAGTTTTATTTATTTATTGAAAGGTTTATTATTTTATTCATATCACATCTCGTAGCCCGAGGGCTAAATTGCGTATAATATTACATAAAATATATACATACAAATTCAAACATTCAGACGGTTACAGAGTAAAGCATTTGCACGTGTGATAGAATTATGTGGGAAAATATCACAAGTACGCAAATCAATAAGTTGAGCATTATCCTATATAATATATCATGCAAGATAAGAACATATTCCACATTTGTCAAAACAAGCAGAACTATATAAAAAATACTGTGACGGCTGGTTTGCCTCTACTCCAATAAAACTACATAACATCATACACAAAACATCAGGTTTGCATGATTGATGATAACCAAACATAAAATATTTAAAAATTTAAAGATGTGATTGCACAACCCCAATATAATTATATCAACTATTTTTTTTTTTAATATTCAATAACCAAATTTCATTCTAATGACTAGATTATCAGATGAAACATATACCCTAGCACTCTCACCCGACCCCTAGAAATACCCGTGACCCACATTCTTCTTTAAACATAATCCAAATAACAACACCAAACTCACAGAATAGTTCCTCTAACGGTCCAAAAAATATACATAAAAATATACATAAAAATGTCATATTTCTCCATTCAGAATTGCAGATTTATGAGGAAAAAATTGCTTTATGGGGGTGATTTTCAAAGCAAGTATCACTACGGAAGAGATGCAGAATATAGAGATACGAGAGGGATAGAGGGAGAAGGAGAGATAAAGGCATGTAAGTAGATATGTGTATACAATACATATACAAGTATACACAATACGCACAAATACACAGCCATTTGCATGTACTCACATACCATGTTCAAACCTTTGTATAAGGGGGCAGGGTTACAAAAATAACATATTTATATTCTGCGTAGCTTTCTCAGTAAAATACATATCATAAACCACACATATTTGTTAATAGATATTGGGAAAATAGAAAGATACCCGGTGATGAACAGCAACATAGTCAGAAAAGTTGCTCCATCAAAATAATAACATTATCAGTCAAAGCTTTCGCCTCCCGGGGGAGATGGGAAGGACAAAACAAATTGGATAAAAAAGAGGGTCTAGCAAATTTTGGATGTGCTTATAATACATCATACAGGTATACACATACATACATACGTACATACACAGACTTATGTATGTGCATACATAAATACGGACGTTTGTATGGGGTGCAGAATGAAAAAATAACAAATTTATATCCTATTTAACTTTCACAAGAATAAATACATACATATCGTGGACCGCACATATAAGAATTGTAAAGATAAGGAGATACAGCAACGTGATAGGGAAGGTGGCCCCATCAAAATAAAAACAGAGTCAATGAAAGCTTTTACCTGGTAGAGTAGATTGGAAGAACAGGGTAGAATGGGTAAAAGAGGGGTCTAGTAAAGATAGAGAGGGAGAAGGAGAGACAAAGAAGGACTACGTGAATGTGTGTGTGCACACATACGTATACAAACAAACACAGCCATATGCATGTTCAACTTTACTCAGGAATCCAATATTGATGTAATCAGAAAAGTAATCCATTAAGAAAGTAACATAATGAAACTCATTTGTATTATGCAATAGGGTAATAATATAGAGGTTATGACCTTGATAACCTTTTCTGGACAGGAAAGGAGGAGGTTAAAATGAGAAAAAGAAGTAAAAGGCTGAAGGAGAGAGAGAAAAAAAAAACTGTAAGGAATGAGTATGAGGGGCGTGCCATCGCTCTGACCAGACAGAGACCTGTCAGTCATCTTAACCCGGGATAACAATTCAAAATGATTTACATTGATGTAGAATTCAACAGCCTTGTGAGGTAAGGAATTGCACTATTCTCGAAACGCTTAGTGCGACATCTTTTTTCCATCTAGCGCTTTGTGTGTCTGAGTTTTCGAAAGGACGCATTCAGCACAAACCATTTCTGGAAGTACACAGAGTTTGCCGATTTCTGCGCAAATTTCATAGACAACTCCTCGCGTCTCACTTCTAGGCTGGAGATTTGGGCTGTTTCCAGTGCTACCTCGTAGATATATACATATATGTGTGTGTGTATGTGTGTGTATGCGTGTCTATGCATTCATTTTTTTTTTAACACCATGATATGTTATTGATGGAATCGGAACCAGGAAAAATTCATCGTTATTAGCACATACTTTACCAACAGTACTTTTTGAACCAGGAATCAATGTAACGGCTAACAATGTCGTATGCTTATTAATGTACCATTCTATGTATCATACACTCCTAACACATTTTAAATCCATGTAACGTCACTTTTATCAGTGCCTCTGGACCTGGATTTCATTAGTGGTGAAATAAAAATGACGCAAATCTGTATCAGATAAACGTTTAAAACGCTTGATTCCGTGTCAGATGTGATGCTTTTTAAAAAAATTTCTACATTCATCATCATGTTTGTTTCTGTGGAAGGGCAAGATGTGCGGGTATATGTGTGGGAAAGTGTAGCGAGCCATGAACGTTTTCATTTTGCGGTATTATACCAGTGCCTGATGATGAAAGAGTTAGGATGACAGAGTTGCCTAAGATATCTGTGGCTTGTTGAGTTAAACTTTTTTCCATGAGAAACACTCTGGTACGAACTGGGAACTGATTCTTCCGTTGACTTCAATAGGGGGGGGGGGGGGGGTAACTGTGTTCAAAAGTAACCTGAGATTTCTCACCTAAAAAGTCTCACTCAACCCCTGGTTACGCAATCCATTTGGCTCTTTTTTTTCTCATTGGGGATTTTCACATTCATCATATTAACTGTTCAGGGACGGTTTTGTGAAAAAACAGAATTTCATAACTTTCCTAATTTTTTACTCTTGTGTTTGCAGAATTTTACTCATTCATTTCAGACTAAAGTTTATCTCGTCATAACTTCTCTTTAACAATCTATATTTTGTCAAGCTGTAGACGTGTAAATGGCATGGTAGGCTGAATTTAAGTTAAAGGGGATGGCTAGTAACTGATCAGTGGGATTCAGTGTAAATGCTGAGGGATGATTGTTCCAATCCTTGTGGGATTCATTTAAGAGTACATTATATATCTACTGTTGTGTGAAAATTATTTGCTTCAGAACGGTCTCATATTCAAGTCATGTGCAGATTAATGCCCCGTCACTGACCAGGCACGCTAACCTGGAAACATTAAACTGCACATTACTTGAATATGAGATAGATATATAATGTACTCTTAAATGAATCCCACAAGGATTGGAACAATCCTCCTCTAGCATTCCCACTGATTCCCACTGATCAGTTACTAGCCATCCCCTTTAAGGGGTGATATTTCCTCATTCACAATTATGAACATGACATTTGTACGTTTTCTGTTGGGCCTGCCGTACCACTCCGTTTTGCATATCCCATCCCTACTAGTCATACGAACAATCTAGGTATGAACTCGGAAACGCAAGGAGATCCAAATTTTGACTGTGAGTCATCATACATGTAGCCTACTGATGCATTGAGAAGGAAAAAGAGATCTACGTAACCCGCCGTTAACGGGACTGTACAGTACTGGTTGAGGTAAGGGATTCATGTTTTGAACATTTCTAAGTGAGATAATGAGAAACCTCTTATGAAATATGAAAGAGCATGTAATTTTAAAGAGGATTCAACGCTTATTTGATGAAAATTGGTTTTGAAATGGCCGAGATATCCAAAAAAGTGATGATAATAAAAGGCGACATGCCACAACTTTATTAGGATCGCTTTGTTTCACCTTGTTTTTGGATATCTCAGCCATTTCAAAACCGATTTTCATCAAATCAACTTTTGATACCTTTTAGAAATGCATGCTCTGTGACATCTCATAGAGTAGTTTCTGAATATCTCGCAAAATGTTAAAAGCTAAATCCTCACCTCGACCAGAACTGTACACACCCTTTAAGGCTGCAATTTATGATAAATTGGCTGTTCGTCTGATACACACGCACACACACACACACACACACACACATACGCACACACAAACAACAAACAAGATCAACAATCTAACAAAAACACAACATCGATCTGGAACAATCAACGTTGAAACCGTTTATCCACAAAGTGTCAAGACACGAAGGCATTCTTATCTATCACTTGTCAAAGCTTTTGAAAATAATTGTGATTATGCAAAAAAAGGTATAGGATTCCCCTCCCCAAGAAAAGAATGACTTTTTCTTTCATTTGTTTATATTTTGACTATATTTCATGTCGTATAACTCTCAAAAAAAATCGAGTCAAATATTCACTCTTGAAGGAGTGAATACAAAAAAAGAGTGAATTTCGAGTGAAATTGGAGTGAATTTTGAGTGAAAAGGCTCATTTTCACTCATTTTGGAGTAACCTCAGGGATCACTCGAAGATTTTGGAGTGATCCCAGAGGTCACTCTAAAACGAGTGAAAATGAACATTTTCACTCGAAATTCACTCCAATTTCACTCTAAATTCACTCTTTTTTTGTATTCACTCCTTTAAGAGTGAATATTTTCACTCGATATTTTTTAGAGAGTATGAAAATATCTATTAAATGGCAGCATCTTTCGTTGTTTAGTTTTGCTGTTAAGTTTAGTTGAGTCGATTAACATAACAAAGTAATGTGAACTCGCCTATATATCAAAGGTGATAAAGAAGATGAAAAACATAGTGCATGATTTGAGAAGGTATCTAATGCACGCTCTCTCAATGAAAGAAAAAAAAACAGAAAAGAAGAATAACAGAACAAGCAGTCGAACAAAAAAGACCAAATCGACCCGGAACACAGAAGGTCACAAACTGGAGTAGCCCGCCTTCATCATACTCACGTGCTTATACACAGGTCCTATCAGTGTACACATGCAGTATATCAAAACACAAATGGTGTCGGTGATATGGGGAAATCCCTCTGAATCAGTCGAGTGTAAAGACAGATGAATAACCTTTGTGTTCCTTTGCTTCTGTGGCTGCCTCTGAATAGCACCGCCAATCATTAAACAAACATAGAAAACCGCCGCCCACTGGTGTATGACTCTTTCGCTGATATTAATACTGAATGTCAGTGTCTCAGCTCCAAAGTACGGAGGAGCAATTTTGATTATGAATTTTTTTTTTTGTCGTGGTTCACAACATAATAATGATAAAAAAAGGCGTCGGATGAGTTTTCACGATACTTCGCAAATTCATGCTATGTGATGAATAACTCTACTGAATAAATTTTGATCTTATTTTACATCATTATGAAAAATCAAAGGTCAGTGAGCTTTTGCTATAGCCGTATAGTTACTGGTAAGCTAGGACTCTCTATTTGTATTACAGTTTATTCATGTTTTAAATAAGTTGATACTTATGTCCACGAAATGCTGCAAAGAAACGTCCAGTGATAAGCTTAACGGTCAAAATATTATTTTCTAGCAAAGCTTCAAGCCAAAATATTCAGAGATAATAATTGGCAGCATATTATATCATATAATTATACATACAGTATATGTATAAATACATATGTATATAAACATGGTGAAAGGTCGAAGGGCAAGGACGAAGACCATTATAATTTCCTTTGAGATTGTCATTTTACAACCAATATACCAACAAGGAAAGACTAATATATTAGGTAACTTGATGAATAACACAGACAGAAATAAATTGGAAAAACATTTCCTACATGCACAAGATGAGTTGTCTACTCAACCCTTTAAAGTTATAGGTTAATTATTTGTAGGTTAATCTAATTTACACGATAAAGGAGGGGACACGATGGAAAAAAATCGTATGCAAAGTCGTCAATGTCAACGGCATTCGGCAGTAGCATTGAATTAACTTTGGCATCGAAATAGTTATGTACGTGTAATCACGTCTCAGCAGTTCTCAAAGGAATATGGGAGTGTAGTCTGGACGGGGAAGAGTATGTTTACTCTAACACCCTAAATATTGAGAAACTTTTGTGGGCAAAATGTGAGCCCTGGATTAATAGGACCATACGCGGATAATGGAGTCAATAAGCCATTATAATCATGTCCTCCAACGGCTGTTGTAAACGCTTTTTCCTTCTACTGCTATTTTAATTGTAGTTTAGTCCATACAGATTTCTCAGTGTTTGCATCGCAAGCTTTCCCATTTTTAAAGGGTTATATCAAATTCTTTAAATTTTCATTGATTTTACGAAAACAGAGGGAAGCTGCAGCTGTTGGCTACGTGTGCATAACATTTGTTGTACTTTGCGTGACATTCAGCTCCTACATTTCATAATTGCATGGTGTCTTTTAAAAACTATGGATTTGATACATAGCATTCTTCATCTGTCGAGTTTTTGTCGTGCGGGTTTCTAAAGACGATTCTAAAGACGTCGTACCAACAGGTTGTGCTTTTTTTCTTATGGATCTCTTATTGTTGGCTAGTCTTGAAGGAGGGGGGGGGGGGGGGAGGGGGTTAGATACATTGCTCTATTCGTGAAAGATAACAAGCAGGAATAATGATACAAGATGTCTGAAGGACGAACTATCGAATGAGCCACCCCCTCCCCCTTCCTCATCAGAGAGATGAAGGTGCTTTCATGCAGTACAATGTAAAAATCGCACACAACACTAGATATGTGATAAAGAAAGACGTGCCTAATGGGCTATACTCACACTGTTATTGTGAATGACCTAGAAATGAAGTGGATTATATGATAATTCACATTTTCCAATATCTTTCGAGAGAGACTTTGCCCAAACATTCTCTTTTATGTAAGTCTCATGTTGTTGTCGGTTTTTTTTTCTTTGAGAATGATGGCACAGATCTTTTTTTTTTTTTGTCTTTAGATCAATATCGGAATTGCAGTTTAAAAAAGAATACCATGCACGTGCATGTGACAGAGCATTATCGTAATGAACAAAAAGGTGACTGTGCTCTTGGTGCCTGTAGGTACAGTTCAATTATCAATACCACTTTGATAGCTTACCACCATTCCATTTTGGATTGTGTGTCCAACATATTGAACGTACTTATCATTTTATGTATAAAATATGTCAAAACGTGCATTTGCTTACATAATTATTATAAACGCGATGTAGACGTAACTAGCATTTTCTTCTAGTGTTACCTCTGTTGCAACAACCACAACAACAACAATAACAGCAAGAAAATGAAATGATAAAATGGCAGCGCCAAACCAATAGCACTGGTGAAATGAATTGTAGTTGGTAACAGCATAAAAATATGTGATGATTTGTCATCTGAT
The DNA here is from genome assembly GCF_040938485.1 of Diadema antillarum. Taxonomy (NCBI): domain Eukaryota; kingdom Metazoa; phylum Echinodermata; class Echinoidea; order Diadematoida; family Diadematidae; genus Diadema; species Diadema antillarum. Next base: position 502,019 of record NW_027271577.1, on the reverse strand, counting down.
TATTACATTCAGACATGTGACATGGAATCTGATATACTATAAATACACTTGTTTATTTCACATTTTTTTTAAAATGGTGAATGGTGAAATTCAACCCGCAACTCGATGAAAGTCATATGGGCCGATGACTAAACAGCTCCCCCATGCACTTTCCTTCTTCAGGGCCGGCGGAGCGTTTTCAAAAGTGGGGGAGGGGGGGGGGGGGGGGGGGGCTCTTCCGGATTTCATGAGCTCACAAGCAAAAAAAAATGAATAAATGAATAGATAAATAAAAAAGTCCTTAGCTCATTATCTCCCCTTCCATTTCCGGGTTTCTTCAGCTGACAAGCAAAAAAAAAAAAAAAAAAAAAAAAAAAAGGTCTTCAGCAGAAAAACATAACCTTACCGCGCTCACACTTCAAGATCTCTATAGATCTATTTCTATTAGTGCCACTTAAGTACTTTCGGGTTAAAAAAGTGGGGGGGGGGGGGGGCCAAAGTGATGACACCCTATGTATTCCTTTCTATGGTGCACAAAAAGTGGGGGGGGGGAGGGGGGGGGGGGCGAGCCCCCGCCGCCCACAATCCCCCCCCCCCCCCCACCCCGTTCCGCCGGCCATGTTCTTTAAAGATAGTATTGCCAAATTATTGCGACGCCGCAACATTTTGAAGCGAAAGATGTTTTTCCATCTGATTTGACGTCAGAACGAACGCCACAGAAAATTTGTTTGTAATCGTATTTCAGGTTAGATTCTGGTAAATTCGGATTCATCATCAAGAGTTCGGTGAACAGAACACAGAATAATTTGTCAGGTGATCCCATCACTATAAGCCCTTGAGGCTTTCACGGGACACCTTTTTCTTTGACTTTACTACACTTCTCTTCTCTTGTTCTTTTTTTTTTGGTCTAATTTGTTACCTCCTTGTTGTGAAAATCTATGTCATCCTTTTGATGCACAATGTTCATTAATAATGTTTTATTTCATCTTTTTCAGTTGTTTATAATGAAAGAAATAAAAGAGAGATTTATGCTCTCAGTCATATCAATAACATTAAAATAATTTTCAATTAACAGATTCGTATGCATCAAAAGATAATCACTATGTAAACAGTCAACGTATTCAACATCTCCTCCCCCTCTCTCTATCATTTACAATATATATATATATATATATATATATATATATATTGTGCGTGTGTGTGTGGTGCGTGGGCGCGCGTGTGTGAGTGGGGGTAATATAATACTTCATGTACAGAAAGAGAGTGAAACAAAGTGCGATGAGAAAGGCGAAAGGGGTAAAGAAACATAATCAACCAACTTAAGGAGATGTTACATATTTTAAAAGTTTTCAATAATGCTATTGAACTGAATGCTTGGCAAAAGAAATACTGGAAGTATTTGATCAGGGACCCACCCGTATGAATGATTAGAACTGGACATGCTGTATAGCTGCAATCGTTTGTTTGATGCAATATTATCGGTTTTCCAGGTATTGAAGTATGTTGCAGTCAGTACAGATACTTTTCTGACAGTTTAATGACACCTTTACGAACAACTGATAAGCTGAGATCATTTGGGTTACTTTTTCAGAAATAATGGCACGCAGATCCTCCTTGGATCCTCCATTCCTGCTCAAGCTTTTTCGATCAATCCGAACAATTCCATTGTTTGCGTCGCCTCCATTATATCTTGGATATTGAGCAGTATAGTATTGCCTTGTGTCACGGTTGTGTATGACTGCACATGCACAGTAGTATTTGCCATTATCGTTTCCCCTTTGTGCCCTACGCCTCGTTACAGAGAGCGGTGTGTTCCTGCACACTACATGCAATGCTCTATGTTGTGTGGAGATAGGATACGCTTTAGAGCATTTCTGGTCACAATATCTGTCAAGCTGGACCCCTCCACCGAGGTAAGTTTAATCACCTTTAAAGATTTTTCCTACGGATTCTTCTGCTATTTCATTTCTCTTTTCTTTCCTCTCTAACAGATTTAGATAAATGTGAATGTTTTTGAAGAGCTGGCTCTACAAGCTGGAAACTATAGGCTTACGCTCATAATAAACTCCGCCTGCATTCCTGGTCTGGTATGATCGCTCAGAACGGGTAATCTGATGCTGCCGCCGTGGCATAGCTGGATGGGCTTTTTAATACTAGTACGCGAGACCGCCAGGATCACGATTTTGTCACCAGTATACTAAAAACTAGTCCTGTTATGATTAACTGAGACTTATAAACAAACTGATGCTTTTGCATGTGACATCAACGAAAATGATTGAAGCGTGTGTGTGTGTGTGTGTGTGTGTGTGTGTGTGTTTCATAGTATTATGATTTGTGATTTCCAGAGATTTCAGGATTTACATAAAAAGCACCCAAGTTTGGTCTCTGTAAGTTGACACTGTTTCGACGCGAAATCATTTGGGTAGGGCAGGGACTGCTCAGTTAGTTTGAGAGATACACATAACGGAAACTTTCATTCATTCATTTATTCATTTATTTTCTCCATTTCCAACAGAACTTGTAAATACAAATTTTTCACATAAAATATAAGTACATAATATGTCAACATTACAAAATATGACATTTGACAAATGTGAAATTTATGAATATAGAAATGATTAGGTGAAAAATAAAAAAGCACGAAGACCATTCTGAAGTTTAGACAATGCAGGAGATGGGGAGGAATGCTGAAGAAACAATGCTCGTAGGGTGTGTTCCCCACTTGTTCTCGAGACCAACAAATCTTGAAATCTTGTTAATATTGAAGCTCCAAACAAGTGTGAAGATAGGGGCATGCTGCATGGTGTATTCAAATCCTGACTTTTGGTAAAACATGACAGGAAATGATACACCAATGATGGAAGTATGATGATTATGATGATATAAATGTTCGTAATAGTAAATCACAATAACAATATCATGAACGATTTCTTCATGAAGGCAAGAGTACAACATGCCCACATTTTCATCATCGACAATTACCGAGAATTATACCCCGATCGCTAACACTTAAGATGCTAACTCCGAGTTAAACATTCAATATGTATCTAAAAACCACCCACTTTACAAACTATTCGCATTCCATTATGCGAAAGTTTCTTGTTAATGTGTTAATTGTCATTCCGCTAAGCATAAAATTACTGTGAACATTGTCCAAGGACTGAATGAAGTAAATAGACAAATTGGTTTACAGTTCATTCATGAAAAATATTTATTAATTACATGGCAGCCTTAGTTCATTCTTTTGATATTCAATTTTCAATAAGGTAATCTCCGAACTCGTCGTAGTTGTCAAATATTCTAAATGATTCCAAGTTGTAAAGCAATTACTGATGGAGGTATCCTGTTAACTTTTTGAGAAATTTGTAAACACATTACTTTATCTGTTTGTATGAAGTAAAGATTGCGTTCAGGAGCAAGCATTCAATCTGTTAGGTAATGCAATTCATGTTCGACCAATAGGTGAAATGTTTTCATACACTTGTCGGAAAACAATATGGGCATAACATTATTCATTAACTTCAGAAAGCATGCGATATCAGTGAGTACGAGTCGTGAAGTGTAGGTCAGGCTCAAAATCTGTTCTAGTTAACAAATCATTTGCAAAGCCGTCAGCAGTACTAAAAACTGAGTCACTTTGACCCTCAGAGTGGCTAAAAGTACAAGTTTCTATTTTTGGTTCTTTATCATTATAAATGTATATATATATATATATATATATATATATATATATATATAGATAGATAGATAAATAGATAATAGTGTAACTTTCCACATGTTGGACTTCGAATGTTGTAATTATAAGAAGAAAGAGTCTCAAATACGCCATGGATCCAACAAGAAAGTTTTTTTTTATTGCAAAGTTTTCAGCCTGCCTCACAGGCAGGCTGAAAATTTTGTAATAAAAAGAAACCTTCTTGTTGGATCCGTGGCATTTTTGAGACTCTTTCTTTATATATATATATATATATATATATATATATATATATATAATTATATACAGTTACTATTTTCATTGGTATTGCTGACCGAACAAGTATTTTTTTTAACTTCACGATGTACAGACCCTTTGCTAATCTTTCAAAAATGAAGTATCCAAAATCTCATAATGGTTTTAATGTAATAAATGATTCCTTTTTCATTCAATACAACATTAGATACTATATCACAGTTTACCCACACATTGTTTCCTATTAGATTTTAATGTTCTCAGTTCTATAGCGTGCTATTGCCATTATTACAACTTTCACATATTCAAATCATACACTCAGATGCTGTTTCATTACTTAAACACATTAAAACCCAAAGACATTTGCATGCACGAACAGACACAATTCCCTTGAAGTAGAAAAAAGTAAAAGTTTTGGAAAAAGGAAAAGGCATTTTGATGAAGATTAAAGACTGTAGAAAAGTAAGACTTCTTCTGCTTGGGGAAGAAACGCGGTGGTCTGCCTCCTGGCAACGGGGGAAGGGCCTCGCTTCGTCCTACTGCCAGTACTACTAGGAATGGCCCTCTTCCGAGAGAGGTTCTACTATTTGACAGCAGGAAGGGGCACCTTGAGAAGTGATTGACTAGCTCCGCCAAATTGGAGAACTCCTCTGTTCTCAAACGTTTAACTGTACATTGGATTTTGGTTAACGTTGGTTCCAATACAAAAAGAAAAAAAATGCGTGAGATTTTGTTCATCAATCATCTTCTGTGCAAATCAAATTTCATCAAAGAAAATCGTTGCTGCTTTTGTACTTTATATATTCAAACGCTTGTGCATTTGGGGTTTTTTTTATGAATATCACTTTTACCTTCGCATTTGGGCAAATCCAGGAGAAAAAGGTTTGAGTTAAAACAGACAACAGAATATATTTCTGAAAAAAAAAATCATATTTTTGTCAGCGTTTGCGGAATACGCTTGGAATATAATAAAGTATATTACTGTATTAATGCGATATATTTTGAAATAGAGCACAATACCTCCTGCAGTTCAGATCATCAATCACCAATTATTATAGAAATGAAGACTATATCTCCCTGAAAAGGTAATTACATTATTTTTTGTAGAAAGTGGATCGGTTTGAATATTTTTTTTTATTGTCACAATTTATGTGACAAGCATTTATCTTTTGTTACACATGTCAAACATATTTCATATGTTACATTTTGATATGTTTATTTGATACCGACAGATCATCATATCGATTGTAATATGTTTATTAAAAATGATTTATGTAACTATAATGCTTCATGATTAATACTCTCATGTTCACCGAAATGTTTTGATTCGTTGACGATGTCAAAAAAAAAGGGAGAGAAGAAGATAAAATCTCTGTGGATGGGGGTAACGGAAAAAGAAATTTCCCCGTTGTTATACAACACATTTCTACCTGGACTCGAATATAGATTCATCTAAAAAGGTATTTACCCAGCCAACACAACATCTGTGAAAGGTTTTTCGAGTTTTGGTCACCGTTGAACGAAAATGAAATAACAACCGGCTTCGTACAAGAACGTACTCCTGAAAAATATGGAAGGGCAACTATACATTAAGCTATCAAAGCTATATATGCACAAAATTTACACTTAATTTATACATTTCTAGAGTTTACATAATCTTACACTGTCAGGCATACATTCTCATACATTCTCACACAACGCACTGATTTATATTGAAACGACATTCCCCCACACTCATCTACACATTTACAAGAAAATTGTCATAGTGCAATATTTCGTCTCGCTTTTTAAACCATGATAATTATGCACGGTAAAGTAAATAACATGAATAAGGACATTTCCTTTTGTAATTTGTTTGAACCACCATCCAAGTCTTGTGATGGAAATCTTGTGACGTTTTCCTCCCTATTTTCTGACTACTCATTTCTGTGTCGTGTTATTGAATTTTATCAAGGACAATTGTTTATTAATTTACAAATTCTCTAATTTACAATTTATACATAATGAGTCTATCTTCTTTGATTTGCATAATTTGTTTAAACTCAGTTTATATTTTTGTTACCTTACCTTTATCATAACGTGAACCAAACCAAACAGTAGATGCAACAATAAGGATAAGACTGTTGACGAAAATAATAATCAGTACATTGACTGTAATTTTCACTTTCCCACTGATACATCGTACATCAGGATGTATTTTGTATAGATACTAACAAACGCAATGCTTGCTCACAGAGAGTACCGCAGTCCCTCATAAAGATATAAGAGCAGGCTGATGGTATTATTTGTTTTTCGTGGCCTTTACCGGCATGAATCAAAATTGAATATAGTAAAATGTGTAAAAAATTCGACACAGAAAGTCCCTTGATAAAAAGTACGAACCAATATGCATTCCTTTCAAATGTGAATTGTCACTATTGTGAAAAAAATCCACTATTGACAGATGTAATATACGAAGATTTCATTCGGCTATCGTGCTTAACCTTGCCGCAGTCAGACTGGCAGTAAGGAAGATGAAAATGAATACGATTTAATTTCTTTATCATTTGACGGGGACATACAATACTGCTGAGAGAAAAGAAATAACAAAACCTATAAATAATTGTCGAAGATACAAAAGCAGATGTCGTTTATTATCACTGCGTGCATTGTAAATGTTGCTATGCATAAGAGACACAAGTAAAGATTTTGTATTTGAATTGCGAAACACTTGAGAGGGACATTCCCGAAGAAGCAAACTCGTAGTGAACTCCTGCTTTCAGGAGTAAATTGTCAAGTTTGGTTAGAGAAAGAAGAAAATTCAACCCTAATGTTCAGATTCAAACCTCATACTGTTTATAACTGATTTCGCAATATATTCAGAAATAAGTAAATAAACCAACCGAAACTAATTTTCGGAGGTTTTTTAAACTAGAAAAAAAAAAAATCCGTTACAAATCGTTGAAAAAGCAAAACCAACGCTTTTGCCCTACAGAGATATGGCCCCTGTGGATGACATCAATTTGAAAGGTATTTTGAATTGCCGAAATAGATAATAGGCCTTCAGACGTTAGAGGTCTATCATGTGACACACATGGTAAGGATGATATTGAGGATGATAATGATACAAATGATAGTGGTTTATTATAGGTAAAGCGCTCACTCCATCAGCCTTTATTAAACCAGACTGTTACATGGGTTACAATGGACACTATATATGTATATATATATATATATATATATATATATATATATCTTTCTCTTTCTCCTGTGTTCTGAGTGGTCGTGCAGGTTCACCTTTTTTTCCTTTTTTTTTTTCTTTTCAATAAAGTAACGTAAGCATCCCCCTTCCCTGCTACTGTGTGCAAGTGGTTAGATGGTTTCCTAGGAGAAGTTTTGATATTTCTATTATCTATCTCGTTCTGAGTGAGGATTAGGCAAACAACAGAGGCAGGCAAACATAATGTTATAGCAGTTACGCAAATGCTAAGACTTGGCAAATCATTTGATCTCTTCGATTGAGCAAACAAACCGCCATTAAAGTAAACATAACTGACAGGTTGAAGTCCAGATTGTGGTTCTTACTCTTTTGATGTGCAACCTGACGCAAACCATTGGTACCAGCCAAACTAGGAAAACTGCTTCGTGTGGACTTGATTGAATATCCCACCCCAAAACAACAACAACAGCAACAACAACAACAACAACAACAACAGCAACAAGACTTTTATTTGCCTGTCTCAGACTGCATTCCTTCTTGAGCCATAGTATTGATGAGCTAGATGTGTTTCTATTTTGAATGTCAGTAATATAAGGACTGATCATGTGACGTACTTTGTACATGAATGTAAATGGAGCATCGCTATAAAATCTCTCAGTCTGGTAGAAAAAATAAAAGAATATGGTATCTTAGTTTTTGATCGTCACGTCTCCTCAGATACCCCAGCAACCTTTGACTACTGTGTCTACTTCTATCGCTTAGGTAACCAAACAATGGAGTACACAGTTCAGCATAGCTATCTTATCCTGTGTGAAACCTGAAACTGCAGTCCGTGTTCACGTTGCGCAAATTTAAATATTTTACGTATTATTTCCTCTTTGCAGTGACATTTTTCATTAGGAAGTATACGATGATATATGAGCTATAGTTTTTCAAGGCTTCCACGAGTAGAGACATACGTGATCGACGGTTAGTTTTGTTTAAAACTACTTGCCTATTTTTTTCCAGTGCTAATAAAGGGGGGGGGGGGGGAGCTTGAAATGGAGCCTCTGCATGGAAACTAGAAGTTTTCATAGGTCTTACCAGCTAAAAAAGAAACCAGTTTATAAGACTGGACTTTCGATGTACGAAAATGCATGCTAGTATATTCTAGGTCTCTTTACATTCATGCATGTTTGAACGCTTGTAATGTAGGGCCCCCTATGTATAAGTACACATGTGCATACAGTTGTACCTATGATTCGTATGAAGGTTTGTATGTGTGTAATTAAGTGTATGTATGCAGATATGTATATCCATACAAAAATACATAAATAAGGCCTATACAAGTATAATGCCTGTATCTAGACAATAACGTCGAAACTATGAGCAGAGAAAGCCCGTCTGTCAACACTTGGTAAGCGGAAAACACTATCCCCACTATAAATTGAAGTACTTGATGTCACAAATCCATGATGAAGAAATGCGTAGAAGTGGATAAAGGTTTCTAGCATTTCTATCAAATGTTGCTTACACAGTGTTACGTCTTGAACACCTCATTCAATTGTGATGTTCTTTTTGTGTTTTTGTGTTTTCTCGTTTATTCTAGATTCGTGGAATGTTGGGAGAGGACTGTATATAAATGAAAGCTATGGGCAACAAGCGCTGTTTATTATGATTGATTGTGGACTCAAGGTACATGTCATAGACAATCATTGTTTCTGAGTCGTGATGTCCGGAGTAATTGATTCTGTGCATAAGACTGGCCGTATGTTGCCTGAACCAGCAAAACCGACAAGGAAGCCGCGCCCTCCCCCGCCGAACCCGGGTACCGAGCCGCCATGTGAGGCTCCCGAACAGCACCCACGTACCCTAAACTTGGCGTCAGAAGTGTCTGGGAAGGAGCGCAGCAATAAGTTGACGAAGTTTGTGTGCGAGAACGTGTTACCGCAGTGCATCAAGGTGACCGAATCGTACAATATACCGGGATGTGACGTCAAACTCGAAAAAGGCGCAATTCTTATGCTGCATTACATCTTCAAGAATCCAACCGTCTTTGCCACCAACCATATGGGGAAGAACGTACGACTGCCTGTCTACGCGCGTCAGAATTACGAAATTCTTCCACTAGGTTAGTCTGAGTGGTGACACGACATTTGCTCCTGCGACAATAATATTTGACTATTGGTCAGGTCTTATTTCATTAGTAGCAATTATAGCAGGACCAAATGTCATGGAACCAGTACAAAGACAAATTCATTTTGAACTCTCTCCTTGAGGTCCTGTTTTATCCTAGATGTTTGCATCTTTATGTTTTATATAATATCTCATCTCGAAAGCTTTATTCTTTTCTCATGAGTGGCTTTCATTTGGCACAGTGCCACAATTACTCTAGTAGATTAGAAGATATCGAGTTGGTATAAGTGCGTATGATAATACTCTTCATTGGCAATAATCGGTTTCTAACACCGCAAGATAAGTCGAAGGAAAGACATGGAAGAAATCAGCAGTCTTACATTCTGGCCTAATCTGAACGTGTCTATCAAAACCAATAAGGAACTAACACAACAACGAAATATTCTTTATGATTTTATAGTATTTGCTATCAAGTCTTTATTATCCTCCGAAACATTCCACAGAACGTTCTTTATGTTATCATACATTTTTGCTTGTCAAAGCCGTTACGTGCACCACAGGAACATCACCGCTTTCATAAAGTCAAAAGTTGAAAAAATTACCCGGAGAAAGGCGGATGTTCGCCTAAATGTGCATATTTTACGCCATTGATTATATTTTTATTCAAATTATAATGGCAACGTGACAAATCAACAGAAATGGGGATACATTCAAAGTATTTCATAAACAGACAATGAATCAACTGACTTGCGTTGTTTCTGTTTCAAATTTAAAGATAATATATCTACATGATTTACGAAAATGTAATCATACTATGATTTTTTTTATCAATGAAAAACAAGGCTTTATACGAGTCGATGATATAACACTTAATGCAAAGAAAGGATAAAATAAAAGGAGAGCGTATTTTTCTCTTCGTGTTAGTCAAAAGGTTGAAAAACACTTATGAGCACGAAACCATGACTAATCCAATGAGCTCATGGGATCATTAGAGAAAGCGCCAAGAAAGGTGAATCCTGAAGAGGTACTATTTCTCTACATTAACTATTTTGAAGTGGTTAACTGAAGTGTTTACAGGGATTGCCGACCTTAAAGGATACTTCCGGATGATTTTCAGACTTTTGCATTTGACCATTGATTAGTCATACTGGCTGCATACTGGGACGAGGAATATAAATGTTTTCAAAGTCCATAACAAATAACAAGGAACGAGGATGCGTGATGACATAGCAGCTTCACTTGAAAATGTATGATTGGGTGCACAAGAAAACAAAACAAAAGACGAAAATGTACATAAATAATACCTAAATAAATACACAGGTGGATTTGTTGAACAGAATAATGGTTTTGTATGGAATTACATTGCTCCATATACATGTCAGGAATATGTGAGCCTCCTGCGTCATCATGTTGCATTTCATCGTTTTCTCATACATATCCCAGCGGAAGAAAAATGATGCCGCGTACTATGGTAGTAATACATTGTAATACAAAGGAAATGAAAGGATAATACTGTGCGTATCCCCCCCCCCCAAAAAAAAAAAAAAAGAAAGAAAGAAAGAAAGAAAGAGGTAATCCAACTTTAGAGGGCTACTGTTCCATAAATGTCAACTATGAAGGGCGCAATGTTGGTTGTGAGGAAAGGGGAACCATTTTTTCTCTCTTTTATTGATACCTAGTTGTGTTGACAAATGTCATGATTCACTGAGCACATTAACTTTGAACACAATAATGTAATGTTGCACCTTTTCCAAGTTTTAGCATTATCAGGAAGGAACATTGAGTTTCTCACTGAAATGCACGAGATTTGTCAATGAAAGTGATCTAGTAAATCGGCCAGCCTGCAGGTTTGTGTTTACAGCTTTTACTTTTTATAGTCTACAACCTTAAACATGACCACCTATTAGATAACCTGGTCACTCCCACAAAGGACAACCCACACAATCCGTTTTCTCTATTCATATTCAAGACATGGTATTTCTTTGTGAGATAATATGTTGGATATGAAAAGAGAAAATGGATTGTATGGGGTGGCCTTTGTCGGCATGAACGTCCGAAGGAAGCAACACTGCTATAATCATGCATTGCAAAACTTTAAATAGAAAAAATACTGTATTAAGATTTCATGTATACTATAATGCTTATTCTGACATTATGGACATCGGTATTACATTAATGGTTCTTGATTGTAGTGCACTGATATGGTTGACAGGGAAGAAACAATTTATGTACGATTGTGATTTTAGGAAACCACGTACCTAGTCAATCAATTCACTCCCATATGCACTATTAATAACACAATAAATTTTCAACGGAGCTGATGACTAAATAGAATAGATGCAAATGAAAATGCCACCGGAGGAGACCCTGATAATGGGATATTCTAAAATCCACACAAACTATGATGATGACCGAAAAGTCTCAGATAAATATGTCGCCTCATGGACAAGTCGGTGTTTGTTTGTTTGTCTGTCTGTTTTTAGTTGTGCGAATATTTGCAAAACGCTGACTTTTTCATGCATTTGCTCACGATACAGCTAATTGGTTTTACTTTGGGAAATCCCTTAGAAATCCAATGGTAGTTCCATCTGTTTATACAAACGACCATATTTTTGTCATTTTGGCGTTGGATACGATATAGGAAGTGACTACTTTCACATCGCGAAGAGAGGAAGAGTGAAGTTCGGCTGATGTACCTCGTGCTATGTAATTTCCTTCAGATTGGTCTGACTTTAACCTTTTCTTGAAGTGATGTCAATCTTAGATTTTTGACGATGCTTATAAAACCAATTAATATCATGTTATATCTTTATCGCTATAAAATCAAATGTCTCCGTACGATCTGTCATCTATGGTAATATAAAATCATTTTACACATGGGAAGGAGAGACGAATTGTTAATTTTGCTGTCAGTGTTTTGTTGAGCCATCACAGGCAAAGTACAAAAAAACAAAACACAGCACTTAAACTGAGGAGGAAATATCTGCTCGGGAAAACACTCCCCTCTTGTCGTCCGAACAAAAGGGCCTGACAGTTATGACAGAATACTTTAGTTTAGGATAGTCTCATAGGGTGCTTTGCACAATATTCATTAGTATCAAGTGGTCGGTATATTACTAAGTTGATCGATGGAGATCCGCATACTTTCCCATACTGTTGATGTCCGAAGTGGCCTACATTAGGATTTCACTCAGACCTTTCGAAATCAAAGTTTCACACATGTTCACACATCTCTGGCAGGGACGTAGTTCTATAATTATGTGGAAACCACTTCCTTTCCCAACTTCAGTTCAATGGATGAAGCTTATATAAGAATATCGTGATTCATAACATCAAATTACTTCCGTGTTTGTCAGGAAGAATTGTTATTGCTGACGACATATTTTTAATGCATCGTCTCCATACTCGGTTTGTAGATTTTTATTCGTGAATTATACAAACCTCACATAGTCACGTACACGTGCAGATGTTTGCTAAGAAAAAAAGTTGTCTCTCTTCAGTGCCATTCCATCCCACTCTCAAATAAACTTGATTTGATTATCAGGAAGTAAAATCAACGAAATAACAGTTTGGAGATCAGACATACACGTTACAGTGCTACTATTCGCAGCCATATGGAATGAGTTGAAGATGTCATCGCTTCACTAATTTCCCCGGTGCTAATGTTGCATTTTTATTGAACTGAAATGAACATTAAAAACTTATATATCCTTTTCATAAAGGTATTGCTGTATTTATTTGGGAATGGTAACTTTATAAGTGATGGGTTTTGTTGTTGCTATTCCAAATTATCTAACATAGATCATAACAACAAAATATAACATTATAATGATGATGATAATAATAATAATAATAATAATAATAATAATAATAATAATAATAATAATAATAATGATAATAATAATGATAATAATAATACAATGTTGCACAATGTATTATTGCCAATTGTGGACCTCCCGATTTGGGCTGATTTTGGCCGGCAACTTTCTTTTTCAACTTCAGCTGGTTTTATTGTTACTTCCTGATCCGTGAAGGACAAATGACTCATACGTCATTTTAGCGAGTTTAGGGGATGTCCCACAAAAATGAGAACGAATCCTCTGCGATTTTACTGAGTAAGCGCATAATAGACGGAATCAAGCTACCTGGCTTTCCCGCTCCGTTTTCCATCATTTGCAAATAGCGTGTATTGTGATAGTGATTCTGAGGTCACCTCTTTCCAAGGACCATATTGAAAAACTGCTGAACTGAAAAAGTTCTCTTTTTAAAGACATTGATTATAGGAATATTTTGAATGGACGAGTGAGCTAAAGGCTTTGTGTGAAAGGGGATTCCAACGATGGTTTTGGCATATTTTCCATATTTTGTCCAATTTTTACACCATTATTAATATTATTATTGTTATTATTATTCTTATCATTATTGTTATTATTACTGTAATTATTATTGTTATTGGTATCCTCATCATCTTCATTGTTATTATCATTATTATTATTATTATCAGTAATGTCTGGTGGATAAACACACATAAGCATTAAATTGTTAGTGCATTATCTGTTCTGAGTTTCAAAGTAATTGAAGTGGCAGTAACCCCCATCTATCTATCTATCTACACTAACCATTCCCTCTATCTCTCTCTTACTTCTTATAAGAAGTTCATAAAATTTATCCCAGAAACTCTATACAAGTATTACATTTTCTCAAGAAGTTATGGATTTGTTTGGTTGATTTTGTTTCTTTAAGATTATAAAAAGAAAAATAAGTAGTGTTGCATTACATACAGTATTGAATGATAGAAAGGAATTGTCACGCAAGTAGGCCTACTTCAAAATGCGGCTGGATGGCCCTACTCAGCTCCGCCCTAATGGCGGAGATGTTCTGCCGAGGGGTCCGGGAGAAAATACGTGAACATACAAAATCAGAATAGCATCCAGTATTACAATTGATATATTTATGCAAACATGTTTATACTATGTTTATACAATACGGCAGAAAACATGAGGTCAGTTTGGATAATGGTATTTCCGTTCTCTCAATTCACCTCCCTTCCCCCTCCCCCTCTCTCCTCCCCCCTCCCTCTCTCCCAATAGACCAAGCACTTGATGACGTGGAGTACGACAGCACCGAGGAACTCATCAACGCCAAACCACTGCCAGGTGCCGTGCGCGTGCTCGACGCACACTGCTCCTGCCATCCCGAAGAGCCGCAAGAACCCGATGACGTCATCGAGATCGACCGGGTGGAGGTCGACAGGGAGCGCGGCAAGGTTTCGAATTGCAATTCTTGAAATTCGTGACATGCATTCGTTCATTCGCTTTCCCATAGAACCATAACATTTGCTCACATTTTGACTGTTAACACACTGGCGATTTTACCCATCAATATAAACACCCAAACCCATATAGTTATGTGTGACGTTTAGAGTATTCGATATTCTGACGTGTATGCATGACATTAGTGAAGAATATATAGACATATTTTCTTGTCATTCTGCTCCTCCTTTTGAAAGATAGGTGTGCCTGATCCTATATCGAAATCATACACCTAAAGGTTTTTGATAGATGATGTTCCATGCATTTTATTTCGGGAAGGGGGGGGGGGGCGCTGTTTCATTGTGCTTTGCTTGCCAATCTATGTAACAAGAATATATCAAAAATTACTAATTCGAATGTTATCGTAAGAGGGATTTTAGCGAACATAAATGCCCCCGTCCCCGATAAATGTGGTCCGAGGTCTCTATATGACTGAGGACCGAGCTCCATAATATATCACATCTATAAACCGAATCTGCGTATCGCATGTTATCCCGAGCATGTTGTCCGTCAATAGTGAGTAGAACCGTATGATCATACTTACTATTCCCCCCTTCGCAGGTTTTGGTGGGTAGCTGCGACGGAGTCAAGCTTCGGTACTCCACCGAGATGAACACAAGCCGCTATACGACCATGGTGTCTCCAGACTTCCATACCATGTCGGAACTCAAAGACCGCAAGTTTCCTCAGGTGAGAGTAAAACTCACCATTCAGTAATTTCTAATGGCATTATGTTTGTTTGTTTGTTTGTTTTTGTGTGTATATGTGTGTGCCTGTTTGTGTGTGTGTTTGTGTGTTTGTTCGTTTGTGTATTTGTGTGTGTGTGTGTGTGTATGTGAGAGTGTGTGCGTGTGCAGGGGGATGTTTTGAGTAGTATGAGTGTGGCATCAATACGCAATATTATCAGAACTAGGTGTCATACCAACGTGGTCAAGATGTTTCCCGGAGGATGTCGTTTCTTCATTGATGCCCATCCATTATAAAATTGACATTACTTTCTTTAGTTCTCCGTGGTTTCGCTGATATTTCGCTTATTCATCACTGTCAGTATGCAGATGGTACTTTTTCAATATGTACATTCACTCACACACGCTATGAAATATCGTTATGTCTTCAATCAGCGCGTTCGTGTTCCTGACCTCAGCAGAGGTTTCTCCAAGCGAGACATCCAGAGCGAGAAGGTCTTCGTCCTGCACAAATTCTCGATGGAAAGTCACCTCTTGGCTACGAAATACGGCGACAAGCGTGTCTACCAGATACCCCTGACCACGCCCCTCTCTTTCGAGCCCAAAGCGGGGACTGCGGAGATCGCACGAGCGCTATGTCCACCGATGTACGCGCTCGTCAACCACACCTGGGGCTTAGTGGACCCAAGCCAATCGACTCTCCCACCTTCTATGGAGGCCATACCGCAGCCGTTACCCCCAGTCCTCGAAGCGTGGTTGAAAAGTGCTGAAGGTGAATGACACGTCCTTATCACACCTGCAACTCTTTCTTTAAAGAATACAATGCGCAAACGAAATCTAAAATCTCGTAGTATAGAACACATTGTTGCTTATACCATATAACATTTTTTTAAACAAAGAATAAGCTGGAACTCGTGCATCATATTTATCATTTTTACAAAGACGAGTTTTGTGATCAATGGTATCAACCGCCTTACGAAAGTCTATAAATATGACAATAACGTGCTCTTTTGGTGACCGTTGTTTCCCAACTCTACTGTACGATAGCAAAGTCAGTTGAATATGGTTTTAAAACCAAACTGCTATTTATTAAGGGTGTTCTCAACTATTTAATTTCAGGGGGACTGTTTAATTCTTCATCATTTATATAGTCAATTTGATGATGTGTTTTTACTTTATTTATCATATCACTTATCACCTCCCTCATTTGGTTCATATCATTGTTTGCTTTTTGCAGTTGTTA
Source organism: Diadema antillarum (assembly GCF_040938485.1). Taxonomy (NCBI): domain Eukaryota; kingdom Metazoa; phylum Echinodermata; class Echinoidea; order Diadematoida; family Diadematidae; genus Diadema; species Diadema antillarum. Next base: position 485,536 of record NW_027271577.1, on the reverse strand, counting down.
ATTCTCCTTGATATAAGACATCTTAGACATACGATTTTAGTAAACTTATTTGGTCATGTTTACACATAAGGGCCAGTTATTGATGCAACTTACTATTTACGGGTTTTAATTTTCAAAGGGTTCTTTGCTCTTTTTGCACAATTTTGTTTTTTACTTGCTAAGGTATTTCATATGATGATTTTTTTATAGTAATCAACTTGTTTCACTTTGTTTCGGGATACATTCAGAAAACACGCACAATTTTAACATGGTAATGTACTTTGCACCATAGTCCTCCTCCCCGTAAATTTAGGAATCGTATTGAAACAAGCTGATGATGTGAAACCAGAAAAAAATGTATCTTTTATGTTAATTATGTCATAACTATTTTGAAACGTGTTTTCATGGAGAATTATTTACAATTGTAAAAACTACAGCTGTGTTCTGGCATGATCAGTCGCCCTCTGTATTACTGTAATCCAGGTCAGGTTTATGCTATACGTATGAAAATCATGACAGTGAAGTGACAAAGGCGTTGACGAATGGATCATATACATGGAAATACGTAATGACAGCATTGCGAATGTAGGGCTCCATATCTTTCCGTATATTGTGTGTGTGTGTGTGTGTGTGTGTGTGTGTGTCAAATCTTAAAAAATGACGAACACAACTCTATTGCTTTGCTGATTTGTGGGATTTAGCCAATTTCACTCCTGATCCGATCTACTTGAGTATTTAGGACGGTAGAAATGATTAGAGATTACACAAGTCAAATTAAGACCTTCCCCTTAATGTATATATCTCGTCAATTGCAGCTCCAGCTGTTTGAGGGGATAATATACACCGTATGTGTATGTGTGGTTTTCTCGTAATTAAAATACAAAGAAAGGTGCCTTCCCTAGGGTAACACGAGGACTATCATAGTGCAATGGCGCAGTAGTCCGTGTTCTCATTGACTGTAACGCACAGAGAATTTTTTAAGCATAAACGAACCCCCCTCAAAAAAAAAAAAAAAAAAAAAACAAAAAAAACAACCGAGATGGTGAATTTGAATTGAAGAGTTATCAGGTTGTAAAACAAACACGTTTGTACATATTTTTTTTTTTCGAAACAGTGATAATGGTCGGAACAGAATGTATGCAAATGAGGTGATTATGATGATTTCATCACTGCACACCATTGCTTCGTACACAAAGGTATTCAAGGAGTTCCTGATTTTGCTCAATAATCTTGGTAACTGCTGACCCTTATCTTTCAAGGTAAAAATATGTCAGCGACAACAGCGGACCGACGAAATAAGGATCTCGAGGAAAAGGTTAGTGAGGCTAACAAGGAGATGGCCCAAATGAAAGCTGAATTAAACGCTCTGAAGCGCAGAAGATCCCCCGGTGCTCCCGCGCCTCCCCCTCGGCCCGCAAAAGAAGGGTTAGCACCGGCACAACCAACGCCTCCTTCTCTACCGCCACGCCCACCTACCCTTAGGAAGCTCTCAACATCAGATAAAGGGGAATACGACCAGCTACAAAATGATGAAGTGTAAGTGATAATAGTAAAATGTGTGTGTGTGTGTGTGTGTGTGTGTGTGTGGTTGGATGTGGTATGGGTAAACTATTACATTTTCATTACAATTGTTATCAATTAAACAAATGAAATGCTCGGTGTGTTCGTTATCAACCTTTAGTTACTATTACAGGAAGAAACTCTTTATTATTATTTTTGCCCAAGTGTCCAACTGATGTGAAAATTTTTGTTAGGTTGTACAGAAATGTTAGATATGTATCAGAAATATGTTCTTATTACAATTGAGCTGAAATTGATAAATACCTCTAAAAATGTGTGCGTGTGTGTGTGCTTGTGTATATGTGTGTGTTTGTATGTGTTGTGGTGGATGGGTTTTATGGGAAACGAATGCAGATTTCATTCTAGTGCATGCATCGTAGTGAATTCTAGCACGTTCTACCACTTCAACAGAAATGTTGAAATAATCATGTTTGGTTCATTCTTTCCTGTGTACTTTATAAACTATCAATTTCTTCTACTAAATTAAACAACAACATGAAATTGATAAGGGGATGTTACTCCTTTACACCAGAAAAAATATCATCCCTTATGTGTTGATATAATATTATATTCAGACGTTGAAACCAAGGTTTTTCCTTATTGTATTCACTTATGATAACCAGGCTAAGGTGAATAAAAAGAAAAAAAAAGAAAAAATATCATAATTGTCCTCGTTTAGAAAGTCTGCTGCTTGGAAATATGATAATAGACTTATGATATAGTCAATAATGTCATCTAACATATTTTCGCATCTCTTTGTGTCACTTTTTTCTTTTTTGCCAGTTACGAACACGTCTGGAACTCACAAAAATCCCCCAAGCCTTCCGAATCAATGGACCCGCAAACATTGACAAAACACGTGAACAGCGTATTGGCAGCGAAAGAAATAGTAAGAAAACTGGGCATTTTTTTAATTTTTTAGTTTAAAGAAGAAATCCACTCCAAAAATAAATAAATTTCAAAGGAAATAGAAAAATAGTCCCTACAGAATGAAACAAAAACGACAAAAAAATCGGATAATAAAATAAGGAAGATATTACATTTTGAAATTTCACATTTTTTTCGGAAAACATTTTTTGAACAGTGCTTATGAATATTCAGATAATGATGCTTACCCTCGAAATTTTTCATGTATGTTCTTTTTTTAATGAAATTCGGAAAATTGTTATATGTGACCCTGCACCTCAAAACAAACAAAAAGTCGCCAGACGTGAATTTTTAGTTAAGACCATATTCTGAAAGAGCAGACTTTAAGCTTTAAAATGATGTATAATTCAAATCAAATGGACTCTCCTAACCTATCTAAATATTGGAAAGAAAGCACAAACTCAGGAAAAGTGTGAACTGAGAAAAGAGGCTCTGAAGTACAGTGTCTATTCAAGCGCTTAATCTTTACCAAACCGCGCTGGCTGTGCGATGAATGGGACAAAAAACAGTAAGTAAACCACCAGAGTAACAACAATGAAGGGATTATTAGATTAAAGTGAAATTAAGCATGCCTCATTAACACAATCTGTCCATAATTAATGCAAACTTTTAAAGCAGTAGCACTATCCTTTCAAAAGTTATTAGAGTTGAAAGTGAAGAGTGTGGCAAGGTTTTTCAGAAATGAAAAAGGGATTCTAAAGACACACCTTATCACACTATTCTACCAAAAATGTTCGAGCTAGGTAATGCAAGTAAAAGCATGTTACCATACCAAGATATATCAGACTTAACATTTGTTCCTTTTTATTTTTGGTGGCTTGTAAAAGAGAATTTTTATATTCATACAGGTGAAATATGAGATATTTGTTACTTTTGTACATGAACAGAATTCGAAATTTTAAGAGCATCACATCGTCAACTCGCTCATTTAAATATTTACAATGACTGGTCAAGAAATGTTTTCCGAATAAAATGTGAAATTTCAAAATGTCACATCATCCTTATCATTTCTTATTCGATTTTTGTCATTTTTGTATCGCTCTGTAGGAAATGTTTTCTCTTTTTTTTTTGGAAGATTATTTATTTTGGAGGATTTACTATCTAATGCGATGAACTTTAATTCACTTAAGCATAACCTTACAACTTACGACGAATGGACGCAGGAAAAATAAACTACATTATTATGTTCTGAGAGTGTAATCGTTATTGGATAATAGGGATGGTACATATGTAACAGGATTTACAAAGTGTTTGTTTGTACTTAACCTTTACACGGTTGTTGTTTTTTTTTTTTCTTTCATTATCTCTTTAAAGTGAGAAATGTACTCATGTGTGTGGGATGTATGTTAATAAATTGAAAACAATATATCAGAAATAAAAATGTAAGTTGATCTAATTATTACAATTATTACATTATCACTTCGTGCTTTTTACAAAAATTAAGTTAAAATTCGTATAATGTGCGTTATTAATAATAGCGATATTAAAGAGCAGTTCAGATTTTAAGCCTAATTCGTTCCGTGAGGTATATTGTCATGTTTGATAAATATAACAAAATCTGAAGATGAAATATGAAAAAAGATGTCTCAAGAAGGAGATTAGTGTGCGATCTCATCATACATAATCATGAATTCATTTATGTCATCTTCATCGTTTGAGTGACAGTTGGCAATTGATTAAGAAAGGCTTAAAGGACTCAATCTTCCATGTTTTTAATGTTTTGCAACGTTGTTTACATGTCTTCGACAACCTGATCCTGCCCCGCATCATTTTGGTTCCGAATACCCCAAAATGATGTGTCGTCACGCGTTTGTTGACCCTTAGTGATGTCATTTAATCGCATCACCAAAAATGTACAGCATTAGGATAAAATGTGCCGCAACATCGACTTGTTTGTGTGTGTGTGGGGGGGGGGGGGGGATGGGGGCTCTCATTTCTTGGCTGTTGTCACGTGGCTTAATGCTATTTCGTCAAACAACATAGTGATTATCACAGAAGTTATATCAATTTCTAATCGTGTAACTCGGCACCATCTTTTGTTGTGATAAACCTGCAGGAACTCGTGGACGTCAGGAGGGAAGCTAAATTTCTGGCTCAGAAATGCGAGGTCAGTATATCATCGAAAGTATGGCGTAACGTTAACCAAAGGCAAAGAAGCACATACCAGAACCACGTATTGTGTCAGTGTGTGCAAGAAAAATTTAGCTCTGTACTTTGCGTTTGTGTCAGAATATTGTCAGAATATTCTAAGTTTTATACCTTTTTTGGTTGACGCGCATGAGGCCTGTATTTGAAAGTGACCTAATGTACAAATATAAATGCAGCATAATCCCATTTAAGCTGACTACATCATCTCTTAAAATAAGCATGATAAGGGCTGGTCGATTTCGTAACATTCTGAGGGCGCTCAAGACTTTTGTTGCTAGCTTTTACACTATTTTGTAGCAATGAGGTGCTGGAAAAACGACGAGGAATGACTTGTAGCATTGCAATGCATCATTGGAAAGCTTAACATGGCCAATAGAAATAAAATTAAACACAGCATGATCAGGAACTGTATTAGGTTTGTTTGATTAGGGGTCACATTTATATAAACAAAATATTCGTTGATTGTTTGTAATGATATTGGATGACACCAGAAAGTCATGAGAAACAATCAAACGGCCATGAAATTTTGTGTTGAAAGTTCTCGTCATGATCTTATACATGCATTATTGATTGCTAGACAAACTTGTCAATCCCATCTCACCCATAAAAAGGTTTAGACAGTACTTGAAAGATTTTGTCCTCAGTCGTTCTTTAATTTTCAACTGACGAGCATGACGAGATTCAGCTTCAGCGTGTATTTCCTGTGGTCTAGCTGCCTTTTTGATAAGGTTAAGAAGTTGTGTTCTTTGTAGGTCAGTATCTTCGAAGCAATATGTTTGATTAATTTTCCAATTACATGCTTTGCAGAAATTGACAAAGGAGAATCTGGAATTGAGAGACAAGCTATCCAGATCGCCAGGGCGATACGTAAATATCCCCTCTCGAAATCCTTCCGAGGAGAGGGTGGAGGATGACTACGAAGACAGCCATGAGTACCTCACCCCGATCATACCAGAGAAACGACCTCTGCCCATCGGCTCGTCAAGCACGCTTCCCAGATCGACGAGCAGGGAGGACGTAGAATCGCTCAGCGTTGACGGGGTCAGAAACTTGCTTCTAAAGCTCGGACTTGAACAGTACGCCAAGCGATTCGCTGACGAAGTCGTGAACGGCGCCTTACTGGTCCATTTGGAGGAACAGCATTTTCTGGAATTGGGCATGAGCGCTTTCCACGCACGCAAACTGAAGGTTAAAATTTCAGGCGGATTGCCTGCCACTTAAGTCTACGAAATGGGCGCAATTCCCTGAAATCTTGATAGCGGAGGTGTCCATGTTATCCTATACAGTGGAAATCTGACCAGGACTTGTGACAAAGATCAATGTAGATCAACAACAAAAAGTAAAGAGGATACTCGGATCACCTAATTACATGTGACAAACGCGAAGATTTGAACTACTCCTTGAATAAGGACGACAGGAATGCGATGCGCGGATGTTCCTACTCAAACCCATTTCCTGGGATTTCTCATAAACGCAACCATTTGCCAAAGTCTAATAGACTGTAATGGATACACTGAGCGTGGTCCTGGCGGACCCTTGGTTGTAACCTGAACATGAAGTCGTATATATGCCACACCCGGGTGTTTTCATGATTCTAAAGTGTTTTTCATGGATTTCATCGTTTGACAGAAAATAGATGATTTATCGTCACTGTGTACGCATTCGCCGGCCCTTGCAGTAACTCCTATTAAGTCGTTCATAATACAAGAAGTAAAATACGTTGTAAATTCCCAAGAAGAGCGCTTTCATATTTGTTGGACATAATGCTTATCAGGTGCAGAGATTGGTCAACCAATAAACCATCAAAGAATATGAAATGATGAATATGATAATATATAATAGCTTACTTACGTACATAGTCTGCATATCCGTAAGGTTAAACAATAAAGAAAAAACACTTTGACACAAGCATTTTGCCCGATAAAAGCTGATGGATCTTGGCAGTTTGAGCATTAATATGCAAACAAAGAACACGCAAAAAGCTTTCTTTTTTATGCTCTAACAGTAATTTTTCTTCCAGCGTTGGTGCTGTTGAATTCTATTGCTGTGAATTGTAGGATTTTCTAGATGAAATAGCAATGTGCTTCATGTGGCATGTTGAAATAAACGTTACTCTTCCTGTTTGTCTGAAGAAACTTATAATATATCATAGGCATATTTACGCAGGGTAGCCGTATGTGTCAGCACTGCTCTCATTATCAACCAGTCATTGCACGACAGCTCTTTGTCTCCTGTGTCCCAACTGTCCAAGGGGCGTTGTAACTAAACGTCTTGACCGCTGTTAAATGTATCGGAGCTGGACAAGCCAAAGAGGTTCAAGAGCTGCATTTCCAGCTGGCTTTGACATCATTATTGGGTGTCATCAGGTGTCAGTTTTCTATGAGTGTGACAAAAAGACTTTACAGGTGCCTTAGTGCCTTTGTTGATGATTGAAGTCGTCCACTTTCTGACCAATGTGAAGGATTATGCTGAGTACGTTTTGCTGGTTTAGTCATTGAATGAAAGAAATAATGTCACCTACTGGTAACAAAAATTAATGTGAAACAATTCATGTTAGCTCTGCTCAGTATATATATGTGCAAAATTGTAAATTAGGGCTGTATTTTTTGAAAGTGTTTGAAACTGTACCCATATGGAAAGCCACTGTTATCACCCTTCTACTTGACTCCGACATAACTAATGATATGATTATCAGATTCGTGTCCTGAAATGCCCAGTCAAGTATTTTTTTTTTTGGTCATCTTATCTTATCAATCTTTGAGCAATCTCTATTAGCGCACCTCTCTCTCTTAACCTTTTAATGTATCACTCATCTTTTATAAGCAGGGATGGCGGAAACTATTATACCCTCGTAAAGACATGTATCTTTCTTAAAGAGTGGCTGCATGGTCATTATGCAATGAGATATGATATGTGAGACAGATCCAGTTTGGCACATAAGTAGTTGTGGCTCCTTCTATCGTACCTCCCTGGATGGTCAAACCAACTCCTCGGCAATGGTGCTCATCAGAGTCCAGAGTACGGCCACTCTTACATTCATTATAGTGCGCCCTCAACAGCGTATCTTATTCCTAAAATGCCTTTGATGGAAGCCAATGGTAAGAAGAGGATACAATACATGGTGTACTTAGTCCACTGAAATTTTACATGTTTCTTTTTCCTGCTGTCATGCACATTTTGTAAATCCAGATGCATTTTGTATTTCTCTTGTATGACATGACAATTGAGAGACACTTCGCTGTGTGCCCGAACACTGCTTCGGAAAGGTCACTTTCAAGATATTAGCTTCAAAGATGTCAGAACATTTTTTTTTTCTTTTTGTTTGTGAGCCATGACTAAATCACAGACAATGGATGAAATCTACGTATTACACATGGATTTTCGCTTGTATATAACCCTCCTATATAGCTCTAACAGGGAATGATAATGATTAGTCTATAATACGTCTGTGAAAATCCATATGGAGATAATTATAGTGTTCATGATAGTCAGACCTCCACTTGAAATAATGAATTTCAGAGAATCTAAACTGTAATGAATGTATATCATAAATCCGGTCCATGGTAATGGAACATTGCCTATTCCCTGAATGTCTTATCACTACATTACAGCGTATGAATGTGCGTGTGTTAGTTGTATCTTAAAAATACATTTCTATGGCCATATTTTGCAGATATTTGATGTAATTTCTATAGAAAATAACTATTACTGAAAGAAATATCACATAAAAGACTGTCATGTTGAACTACGAACTGATTAATTTGGTCCTTAATTATCAATTCTGATGTTGATAAACGAAAGTTCAAGATCAATTTAAAGTTCATGTATATACGCACAACACACATATGCACACTCACAATGGATGTACTATTGTGTTTGTATTATATACATAATATATGTGTGTATTATGTAGGTACGTATGTACAGTATAATGGTCTGTGCATCATGAAACTTACAAAAAGTCGCCAGACATGGGATTTCAGCTTGGGCATATTCTGAACATGCTGTATAACTCAAATCGACTCTCCTAACCTTTCTAGATATTAGAAAGAAAGCATACGTTCTGGAAAAGTGTATACAGACAAAAGAGGCTCTGAAGTAGGCCCATAGGGTCTAGTAATCGCTAATTAGTTCTTCCAAGCCGTACTCTGTGCATTGAATGGAACATAAAACAAACAAACAAACAAAGTAGGATGTAAACTTCCATAGCAATAATACCAAAGAGATTATCAGATAGCTGAAATTGAGCGTGCTCTATTAAGACATTCAACCCATCACTAATTTCATTCATTCATTCCTTTTATTTTTATTTTCTCCGTCGCAACATTTTCAATAACATTATATACTACTATGCACAGTAAAAATTAAAAAAAAAATCAACATAAGTAGTCAATAAAAAGGGGTATTTTAGAAGGGGATCATACAAATAAGCATTATAATGATAAATCAATCAAAGGGTGGAGATGGGGGACCCACTGAAAAGCTTGTAGCTAATACTAATACTAACTTTCAACTACTAACACTAATACTTACTTTCAAGCACAAACATTATCCTTTCAAAAGTTATGAGAGTTGAAAGTGAAGAGTACAGAGTGTCTAAAAGGTTTTTAAATCATGAGAAGGTGAATGTAAGATATACGTTATCGCACTACTAGTATTCTATACAAAAAAAAATGTAGAAAAAAACTGCTAAAACACAAATTCCTGTTCGTTTTATGCTCTCTCAGAAATGTGAAAAACACAAGATTGACCATGAAGGTTGACCGTTATCACCTATTTGAGTCCTCACTTAAATTCAGGGCTTGCGACTTTCCGTTGGTTTTGTGTTTGTTCGTTTGTTTGTTTGTTTGTTTGTTCATTTTCCATCTGAGAAGATCCATGGGGTCCAGTTGGATGTGAGGCGGGACCACTTCACCGGGCTAAAAACCTTGCTCTTTGCGATGAATCAAGAGGGATCTTTTACGTGCATGAGTTGTGACTCACACACGGGACCTCAATTTTGTGTCCTATCCGAGGGACAGAGTGTTTTGCCTCTTTCTAGAGGGGACCGTATATGTTCACACACAACATTGCTAAGTCCAGACTCGGTTCGAACGCGGGTCGCTTGGGTCGGAGGCAGACGCGCTACCGACTGAGCCACCTCACCGCCCTTGTGATGATGCTCAGTCACATACATGTAGATACATATTGGATGGGCGGCAATGAACGGGTTACCTCAAGATATTGTACATCAGAGGGCCATTCATAGCTCGTGTTGAAGATTAGTGCATAACTCTGCGGTCCTTTCAAGGTAAATGCTACATTTTTTTTAGTTCCTTAATTGAAGCAGTTCGATGCGATTAACAGTGGCGGATTCAGAGGGGGCGCACTGCGCGCGCGCCCCCTCTTTATTTTTGCGTGTGTCAAAAACAAGAGAAATACAAATAAATATTTAAAAAAATGGAAGAGGGGCGTACCCCCCACCCCCTTTAATTTTGTAAAGGCGCCTCCCCTTTACGGAATTCCTGGATCCGCGTCTGATTAATATCTGTGTATATGTGTAACTCCTCTGTCTTGATTTCGCCAATCTCCTCCCCCCCCAAAAAAAAAACAAAAACAAAAACAAAAACAAAAACACCTGCATCACAAAACAATAAACACCAAAACAAGCCGACGGATATTTACAAGTTCAGTGCATCAGAGTATGTAAGCTGTATTTTCTGTAATTTTTGGGATTTCAAGTTCATCAAAAAGGTTGTTTTGATAGCAACCCAAGCTGCAATGGCAAATGTCATGGTAATGAGAAGAATACTGCTTCCTGATTGGCTGTTGCTACGAACAGTTGCCATTCTAGAAACAATCGCTGTCATTTCTTTTCTTTTAAGGAAATACGAACTATTGCACAAATGACATTTACATACAAACTATAAGAAACTGCAACAACATCAACATTATTTTGAATGGCATGCAAACCATTATTGACATGGCAGTGGTATACTCGTACGTAATATTCATATGTCTGGATTGACTTACCGCTCATGTAAATTTACGTGTCTTTATTTGTGTCATGGATTTTGTAGCTATCTCTTAATAAAGGGAATTGCAAAGACTGTCTTTGAGCTATTCATCCCTTTACAAAAATACAATTTCGTCCCCTAGAATAATGCCCCTAAAACAACACTTAACACAGTCAAGCTTGATCATCGACACAGCCTATATTTTGGTATAGTTTTTCATTCAAAAGGTATTGAAAGTTCAAGCGCTTCATCTATACCATAATATTGTTTGTTTCGATATCATATTGATGATTCAGCACACAGCAAGCGTGCATCAGCTTAGCAACTCCTTGTCTTGTTTCCGATAATAACAAAGCACTCACTGTTGCCTGCACGAGACATATTAATATCTAATGCTGTCGTCCCTTGCAGTACTGGGGAAAGGGAATCTAAACGGAGAAAAAGATTCTACTTTCTGTAGGGTCCTAGCTGATACACGGAAAGTAGCTGAAGACGTAGCTGCATTAGCATTATCAACGGGGGTTCTAATTATCGAGGCATGCAGCGTGGTGGGACATCAAAGTTCAAATTTCTTTTCATTTCCATCAAATAAACAGAGAACATTATAAACAATGTACAAGCAGAACATATTGAATCATTGCACAAACGTAAATTAACAAAATACATGTCATCATGAGTAACAAAATCAAGAAAACATGATATTCTTAATATGTACATAATAGTTCAAATTAAACAAGGATGGGAGTGGAAATAGAGGGTCCCACTAAAAGGCGAAACTAAGTACTTGTTCGATAGAGGACTCTCAATCTCTGGACATCTCTGGACTGCATTCAAGAGTGACAAATACTTTGAATCTATATCCCTCCCAGCTCACCAGATACGAGCCAGAATCTTGTCTCACCTTACCCGCCCCCTCCAATAAATTAAAACAAACAAGCAAACCAAAAAAAAAAAAAACAACAACAACAACACACACACACACACACACACGCACACACACACACACACACAACACGATACACAAAAATGCCCGACAACATGTGTACTATACACCCGTAAAATTATCCTTTTCATGCTGTGTCCATGTTTGCTACTAATAATCTATTATCGTGTCCAAGTTTTCCCAAAGTGAGAATTAAGTGCCTTGCGTGAGTAACGCAGTGAAAGAACAATCAAAATGAAGACCGTTTTGTTGTTGTTGTTGGTTTGCAATAATATTGAACTTTCTGCCAAGCATGAAAGAATACACACCAAGCGTAAAAAGCCTACACACCTAATGTGCAATTCATACGTTCTACAGGGATGACTCTGGTTTCATGTTTCTCTATTCATATAAGACGATCACTTAAGTAGCATATTCAATGTACACTGTGCCATGTCTGGTCGATTGTTATGGTTAATGCGTTGCTAAGCAACTAATTCATTCTTTCGAGTAGGATAAGTATGTAATAGACTTGCGTTGTTGGGAGTTCATAAGAGCTAGTATTCCCACCCTGGGATTCACGCCTTCGTTGATGTCGATGCGTATTCACAACGTAACTTTAGATCTCCTTTGAAGCCAGTTTATCTTGAAGCTCAATGACTTAATCGCACAGTTCATGTTTTATGTAATATTTTCTTCGTCTACGGCTCCTTATTTCATAGTTCTAATCATAGTTCAGATAACTTTCTTTCATAGAGGCTTTCTAGCGGAAGTGGATACAATTTTGCACAAACGGTGATTAAAAAAAAATGAAGCATATAACACTCCGCTTGCTTGTATGGATTATCATTTTTAGGTTATGTTAAGGTATAAGAAAACTGTTATTAAGTGTGAAAGAGTATGAAATTCCAAGAGGAATTCAATATTCATTTGATGAAAATTGGTTTTGAAATGGCTATGGTATCTAAAACAGAACAATCCTAATAAAAGGTAGGACCCACCTTTAATTATGATTGTTCGTTATACGTTGTTTTTGGATGTCTCAGCCACTCCATAACCGATTTTCATATAACAAATTTTGAATTCCTCCTAGAATGGTATCCCCTGTACTATTTCATAAGTAGTTTCTTGGTATCTTGAAAAAGTTAAAAACCCAAATCCTCATTTCAACCAATATTATATACCATCCCTTTAAGGGGCATTTCGGACGAGTTTCATAATATTATTGCACATCATGGAGTACATAAACAAACAGCTCCATGATTAGATTTGTGGAATTAATTGTGGTCCTTGATCAGAAAAATCAATACTCTGAAAACCAAAAACAAATTACACTGAACAAAGCTTCACATATTTCAGAAATGTAGCAATGTAATCCCATTACAATACCTGGTGCTTAAGTTCCCCTGTTTAGAATTTATGCATGCTTTCTTTTGTTCTGCTTCCTTGAGCCCCTCTACTCACGCATTCTTATCATGCTTATGGTGAGGCTACCATGTCATTCTTGTTCATTGTCACATTTTTAAAAACATTTTTATTCCTTATCCCGATCACTATAAATTCTGAAACTCTGCATCCAGTATAGACATATATATATATATATATATATATATGCAACAGCAACAACAACAATAAAAAGATTGAGGACAGTTTGAAAAGGTCTTGCAGGAAAACAATGACATTAGCCTTTGTCACAAAGAAAATAATGTCTTCGACTGCCGAAAATTACATATCCCTTCATGCTTGCTTTAAAATACACGGTTGGAGATATTTCTGAATTAAAATTTCTGAATCATGGAAGTTTAATTGTACGTTAATCATCTAATTTTCATGCTATATTACAAAAGGTCACACAATTAGGGAATATATGCGTCTATATTATACGATAACTTTGTTTGTTGCGCATGCGCATGTGTCGGCTGACTTCATCATGTAATGTGCGTAATGACAAAGGGAGTCCTGAAAGCGGAAGTATAATGCACATAAGTGTTTCGATGACAATCAGTGTACTAGCCCGTTCGTTCACAAGCAAGCGTCTGGCTTGGTTTACCTGATCAATCGGTAGCGATGAGAGCAAGTTCCTGGCGCAAAAAAGCACAACAAATATCATCAATATGAACAGGCTAAGTCGACACTTCGCGGCTTCAAAGACGATCAAAACGCCGCAGCTGCACCCTCAACTTACGGATGACCCGCAGTCTGCAAGACCCGCCGGGCCGCGCTCGGTCTGCCTTAACTTCAACAAGCTGAGAGTCGAGGAGCGAACGTCCAACCTGGCCCGTGTTGTCAGCACGAACACTCTACCCGTCACCATACATCTTGCAAAAGACTTTACAATAAAGAACTCCCCGGTAGCCTTTCAGAGCGGAGAGCTACTCCTCTTGTGCTTCGTCTTGGATGTGGAAAGAGTGCACGTCACGATGGGGAAGAACACCTACGAGCTTCCTCTCCATGCCAATCAGTTGTACGAAAAATTACCTCTAGGTGAGTTTTAATTGACAATGGCCAAATATTCAGCAAACACTGATTCATAAGATAATGCCTATAACAATAACCTTACTGTTTACATGATGTCTTTGTCATGAAAGCAACTAACAATCAATTCATGCAGGAACAACGACTTCAACAGAAGTTCACCGTCATGATGGTTACCATAGGACTACATTTTTTTTTGTCATAACGACCCTCTCATTTAAAATTTAATTGTGCGATTACGAGAGTGACGCACGATGATTTGAGTATATAAGCGATTGTTATATTACTCATTCAACAGACTTATATGTGTTTGTGACTATTTCTAACATGAAACCAGGAAATATGCATTCTGTTTTACAAGGAACGAAGTCAAAAGCAGTCGATACGTTGGTTACAATTAGAAAGCTCCCCGACTTTAATCAACTCGTTATTGTGTGAATCACCAAATGCCGAGCCAGGTTCACGTAACATAAAAACATGATACATCACACAGACACACACACACACGCACACACACACACTCACACACACACACAAACGGGATGTCACTTCACCATTACAATTTCTAGTAATAGTAATTCATCATTATCTCAGGGAAGATATTTGCTCGTGCGAAAGTTTTCCTCCCGTTTAATGAATAGAAGTAACGGAATACTTATATGTATTACGTCATATACATTCTACTAGATAAAAGCTATATACCTTTTTTGTGTCATTCTGCGTAATGGCTAAGTGACTCACTTCGGGATGAATACATTTAGATGACGTCTATTTTATATATCTTTTGCTCTATTCCAAACACTTCTTGTTTGGTGGTATAGTTCTAGTGTATTTTCATTTTATTATTTTAATTTTAATGAAAAGTACTCATAATTCCCTCAACTTTTTACCAACTCATGTTAGGGGAAATGATATTGTTCCACCTACCTTCTGAAAGAGGCAAGTCAAGTGCTCTTGCAATTTGCTAGAGATATGAAAACATGTTGAATTCTGGTAAAATGAAAGAAAGATATTATTCAGAGGGGTGAAGGCTCAGATTTGAGTTTCTTCAGTTTGTCTCCCTCTACAAATGAAAATTTGTTAAGATGGCAACTGCTGATCTGTATTAACAAACATATCGGAAAAAAAAGGAACCAGTGGGACTCGAACCTGTCATCTACTGCTTTCCGGGCAGCGACACTACCACCAGGCTGTCCCTGGTTGCCGGCAGTGACACGATGAACATGTATTATATATATACATACGTATGTTACCAGCGGGACCAATAGCGTTAATCTCATGTATCCGCCTAGTCCACTGCCTGGACTGTTTTGTGTGATCATTTACCGCGCGCACACACCGCTACAGCACGCGTATGCCCCACCGTACGCTCTTGTATTAATTTGCCGCGCACGCACGCATCTCGACCTCGGACAGGTTTGTTGGCGCCCTCATCGATATCGAGCGGTTAGACCAGGCGTCCACTAGGGAGCGGACAAGACGCGGACAAGCCCCGGAATGCAAATTTGGTATTCCGCACTCCTTCGGGAACCTGTCCGCACGTTCCTGAACGTGTCCGCTCACTGTCCTAAACATGTCCGGGCGTTTCCGCACCTTCGGGAGAGAGAAAAATTTCCGCGTCCAAATTTTGATCGAGACCAAAATTTGGACGCGGAAATGAACTTCCTGACACCTTCAGCGACTTGTCCTGACGATGTCCTGAGGATGTCCCGCTTGTCCGGGACCCTTCCGCTCCTTCCGCACACGCTCCGGAAAGAATCCCGCGGTGTGGGGAAGCTTCCCGAATGAAAGCGGAAGACACCAGGAATGTTTTAGGACAGCGCGGAGCCGATGCGGATCTTATGCAAGTGTCCGGAACCGATGCGGAAATTTTGTGATCCAGACACGAAAATGTCGACACTTTCCGCGAGCGTCATGCCAATGAAACGCAAAATGAGCAAGAAGGGAGGCGAGGCCCCCATGCAAATATCCCCATCACAGGCAAACCTTTCGTCTAGTGATGAAGAACAGGTAAATCTAAGGAATTTCCGGTCCCAGAAGGCAAAGAAGAAGGTAGTAGAGACTGTGCCAAAAGCAACCAGAAAGAAGTGAAATCAGCCCCCTAACTTCCTAGTAAGTTTGTTTTGATTTGATCTTTTCAGAAATTATTTTTCATCTGAGTGACTTTCCTGGTTCCTATTACTTACTATAGTACATTTTCCTTTATGTTGTTTTCGTATTTTATTTGCAAACAAACTAGGTTGTCCCATGTGACAGCCCAGTTGAAAAATCACAAAAGTAGGTGGAAGTACACTCAGAAAAAAAAGCATAGAATTTTTGGCTAAATGTTAATGTATATATATAAACATGAACAAGTTGTTATTCATACGTAAATGCTTTCTAATGATACAACATATTAGAACAAAAGACAAATTCATCACACTAAAAAGCATGAATTCAATTGCAAAGATATACCTGTGGTCTCATTACAATGTAATATCTTTGAAGCCCAAAATAACGATGAAAGCTAAAGATGACGGAGGAAAATGAAGAATTTTCTGTCACTTCAAAATTCAAGTGAAATGAGAGAAAAAGCAATAAATCATGAACTCGAAAAGGTGTTAAATTTCTGTCTTTCTTTTGTGTTGTTTTTTGCTGAGTGTATATATTTAAGTACACATCAAGCATCACAAATTATTTCAGAAATATTCTTTAACTGAATGATTTTCATAGTTGTTATTACCTAATAATTTTTTCTTCTCTTTTTGTTTTAGTTGCAAATAAACTCGATTGTCCAATTTGACAGCCAGCTGAACCCCCTCCCCCCCAAAAAAAAAGTAAATTAAAGTAGGTAAAAAATATTTCCTCATTTTTACACTTCATTGACAATAGGCTAGTAAGCTCTAAGCATGAAAACAATTTCTAGGACATGAAAATGTTCAAAAGTGATCAAAAATAAGAGAGGGTTAGAGATGCACAAGGGTAAAAATGAGAGAAAGAAAAACAAATTTAATGATTAGGATCATTTTGGCATGCTCTAAAAAAGTATCAGACAAAACCTGTATATACTTCACGATGGATAAGGCACAGGTCTAAAAAAGGAAATATAAAGAATATATATATATATATATATATATATATATATACTCCTAGATGGGTCATTTGGAAGACATTTCCATTTGTTTTATATGCAAATTTTAAAATACATGTTCAATGGCAATTTACGCAATGGAGACACGAAAATTGTCTCCTTAATGACCAGTTGTCTCCCTAATGAAGACACTTCCCCCCAATATGTCTCCCTAAGGTGCCAACTAGGGATATATAATATATATATATATATATATATATATATATATATATATATATATAAGTAACAAAACTGCAACAAAGTTCATGCTGTATTCACCAACGGTTTATTTCTTGTGAAGAAATAAATCGTTGATGAACTTTGTTGCAGTTTTGTTACTTATCTTTTTATCTTGCCCACACGTGGACTACCTTATCAACATGATTATATATACATATATATATATATATATATATATATATATATATGAATATATATATATATATATATATATATATATATATATATTTACATATATATATATGGTTCAAAAAGTTTGCGAATATCATCCATGTGACTTTAGGCAGAGAAAAAATTGTTCTCCCAGATGAGACAAATAAAAAAGAAAATGAGTCGTCAGCCGACATGCAGACAATCCTATTCTTCGACTTTTGGTGGTCACATTTATCAAATAATATTTACGAATCATATTAATATAATATCAGCCCCTACTGCGGAAGCACAACACGGAGCATCAATGACCGCTAGCAGTCAAATTAGGAAAAGTCAAAGTCAGCGCCAAATTTATACCTTTCCATTTTCCTGGTATTGTCCGCAGTTTGTCCGCATGCCTAACTTGTGTTGTCCGGAAGGCATCCTGATTGTCCGCGTTCATTCCTGGTGTAATCCTAAATGTTTCCGCGCTGCCCGGCTACGATTAGCATATTTCGAGGTATTTCGCGCTCTTCCGGAGTGATTCCTAGGAATGTCCGCAGTCAGTCCGCGGACAGTCCGCGGACAGTCCGCGGACAGTCCGCGGACAGTCCTAGGAATGTCCCAGGACAAGCCGATTCACAAAGTTATTCCGCGTCTGTCGCGGACAGGATGCCGAAATAACAAAATTTGCTTCCGCAACCCTTCCGGGGCTTGTCCGCGCCCAAGTGGACGTCCGCCCTTACAGGGGATAGCGCGATAAGCTGTGGAGCGCGCATGGATGCGTAATGATAAGAAAACGTCCAGAATCTGGACTAGTATCCGCCATAAAACTATGCAAGGCGATAGCATAACTGTATTTGCCTTTTTAGCATGCTATAAAGCGATAGAACTTTACTCTTTTGCCCCCCCCCCCCCTCGTCACATGCTGTATATAACAATCACTTATCACCTGGTTTCATGTTTTGAGTACCATCGTGCAGATGATGTAGGCCCTAATCTTTGAAAGGGGGAAATTAGTTATTCTTTTCTTATGTCTGAATTGACATTGATCATAACCAAAGAGGTACTGAACGAGCCCTTCAGCAGGCCAACATATTTGATTTAACTAGTCATAACGTATAGACATAAGCCGTGTAGAAAACGTATAAATATGATTCCATATTATCACCATCCACACAGTTTCCTGACTGGGCATCATTTCATTGCATTATACTATGCAAATAGCTTTTGGTTTGTTAGTTTGCCTGCTTCTTTGTTTACTTCGTGCTTGACATCTCCATTCTTTTAGAGTTGATCATAGTTGGTCATCGTTGGTCCTTGACATAATGTCATTTCTGGCATTGTTCACATTGGCAAAGCATACTGCATATGCGATCCCCATTTCCTGTTCTCTATCGCAAGTTGAGTATGGTTCTCTTCTAATATACCCCTTTTAGTTTGCATGTGATAGTGTGCCAATGGTTTTGTGAAGTACAATTACGCTTCGCTTCTTGGTTTAAATGGGATTCAACACAAATTTTTGAATTGGACCATGCACTTTGTACATCATTTTTTTCTACAAAAAGAGGGATTATGTGATAAAAGGGGCATTTTAGACAATTTTCATAATTTCACATTATGTAGTGCATAAAATAGTTGAATGTATTGTGGTCCTCAGAGAAACCAATACTTTGAAAAACTTAAAGAAATTACCCTGAACAATGATGATGTTATAGGAGGCTCACATATTTAAGTAATATTGCAGTGTAATTCCATTACAATACAATTGTTTAACAAGTTCCCCTGTTTATATCTTTATGGTTATGTATGCTTTCTTCTTTTGTTCTGCTTCCTTGAGCCCAAGTCATACAGTCTTCTGGTGAGGCTGCCATGTCATCGTCCTGGTTCATTGCGATTTGCTTTACATTTTGAAAACATTCTTATTCCTCATACCAATCACTAAGAATTCTGAAACTCTGAACCCAGTATGGCTAATTTATAGCTGTTCAAAATGTACAAGTCTGAAAATCATCCGGAGGTCTCCTTTACGTAAAGTGAACTGTAAAAGCCTCCCCCTCCCACGGAGTTCTTTCTTTATATTTGGTTTTTGTGGTTGATGCGTATCATCTTCATGTCATTATTTAGTGACTTTGCACACTATCTCACATACACGCACACCTACGCACACACAAAATGAAAAAAATGAAATGAAAACAACGACAACAACAACAACAACAACAAAACAGAAATACGACTCTTTGTGTGACTGTACATAATTCTGGCTAGAATTATGCTGCGCAAGTACACGTATGCTAGGATAAGTGTGCCGTGCAGTAGGAGTGTAGGTAATAGGAATATTTGAAGATGATAGCGAGAATTATAGGCCTACATTGCTCAGCTCCTGATACAAACATGGTGCCTGACACTGCTGTGCTTTAACTTTCAACGTAGATCATTTCTAAGGGATGGCTTCAATGCCCACAAATATCTATCGGAGTACTTCTTCTGTCCAACTTTCGGATTCGCTAGGAAACACTGTCATTCAACTAATCGGTGACTGGATTGAGTCTATTAGCTCTATTCAAAATTACGAAACTATTATTACGGAAGAGAGTCACACATTCTGACAACAAAACAAATCACCACCATCACCATATCAGACTTAAAGTAACTAGAAAACTTTATCCTTCCCTGGCCTCAAGCGTCATCTCCCCCAGTCTCCATATTTCTGTGTTTTACTCTCATGTCTGAAAGTTTAACAGTTTGGGCGGTGCTCTACTTCTCCTGCTTTACTATAGCATCAAAACATTCTGCCTTGCGTATGCAATCGGTCAAATCTACTCCTTGCCTACAGTGCTCAAATTGGCCTTGACCAGCCTTTTCAATCTGGTCACTATCAAATCCTGGCTAAGGAATTGGTCTACATCAAAATTGGCCATGATAACCATTACGTTAGTACGACCGTACAAAATGGGCACCACAGAATATTGAATGTCAAAGCAAACGAAAAGCTATTTGAAACGACCAGAATGGGTTCGGGAGACCAAACAAATGGACTTAGTCACAAAGCGTCACCTTCAACAACTTTGCAGCAACATGCATACAACCAGCTCCAGGTCACAAAGTTTTCACCTTATCCTAGAAGCGGAGGCATATTACACCAAACGCCCCACAAAACGATTACCATGCATACCAGTGACCGAAAACGTAACTACATTCTATTCACGCATCAAAATGCGTAGCTGATGGGACTGTGCCAATTACGTCTCCGCAACGACACCTTCAACATCAAAACACAACATGACTTGAATTTCCAGTTCCCGGACAAGCCCCCAATTAGTACCGAAAGCAGGCAAATATGGCACGACAACGTGTCACACATTTCTGACAACAAACAAATCACCACCACCTTACCAAACTTGAGTAAGATCAATAAAACCTTATTCCTCCTTTCCCCTCCCCTCAAGCGTCATAGTCCACAATCTCGATCCACCTTTTTTCTCCAACATGGGCCGAACTGATGACCACACCCACAAATATTTAATGTATATTCATGACAATACAATGTGTCTAAAAACTCAAACTGCGTTTCGATATGTTTCAATCACAGTTTGTGTTAAGAAGATATGGAAAATCGATAACATTGTTTCTAGGCAATGGATCAACCATCACAACTTTGTTATGCTTAGTAATCATCTACTTCTGAGGGTCCTTCATGTTGACTCAATCTGGGAGACGAGGAGTGACGTGTGTGAGTGTGTTTCTTCAGGCTCTTAAGTTTTAAATATGAAGTAACAAAACAAATATGAAATTGTTGTTTATTTACAAGTATATTGGAATAACTGCCGCAAATGCAGGATACAAACGATTGCAGTGCAAGTATGATCACTGATTGCAGACGGAATACTCTATAATACTTTTACAAAGTATGCAGCCAAGACCAACCCTTTCTTTCACCTTTAACAATTGCTTTACTGATTGGACGAATATTCATGGTATGTGTTTCTCAGCAACAGTTGCAAAACTTTAGTGATTATGGGAATTCACCATAAACATCGTTCACTATATAAAAACATTAATTAATTGCACGAGGACACGTCCTATGCTGACAACTGGTTCATCACCCGATCGTTAACTCGTTATAACACCATCGCACACTAGACGACTTTCGGTTGCACGGCTGACCGACTTTAGATGTGAAATAGATCAGAATAGCCTCAGAGTAAACACCCTTGTTTATTTTAGATCCTTTTACAATTTCACGATAGAGAGTTGATTAACACGTGGGCTAGCGCCTGGCCTCTGGTAAGCATCGGGATCATAGTATATCAGCACCACAATCCACACTCAATGCTTGATCTTGAGATGAGCTGTACTTGTCATCATGACTGTATAGGATTCAAATTCAAATTCAAATTCAAACTTTATTTTCACTTTCTTTTTTTCAACAGAATGTACAAGAAACAATATTATGAATTTGACATGCGAATCGTTGAAAATATACATAACCAGACAGGATTAACAACATGTTCGTGTCTACATGATCAGTACAATAAAGATACATACACTCTATACACTCTGAGAAAAAAAAAGTGGAGGTACCCACTCAAAGACTAAGCTTGTAACATGTAGGTACCTCTGAGGGAAAGGGGGGGGGGGGAATGGGGGTGAAAACGTACAATTACAAAGAGTGCGGGAAACTGGGGAAGTGGGGAAAAGAGAGAAAAAAAATCAATATTCGAACAACACAAATTATGCTAAATGGAGGGGGAAAGGAAGAGCAAAAATAAACAATGAAAATCTCTGGCTTTCATGCTTGACATTAGGTTTTGTATGTCTAAGAACTTTATTTGCCTATGTCTTTGAGATATTATGGTAATATACAGTTTGAACATACAGTAGCACAACTAGTTTCCTGGACCAATGTATAAATAATCGTATGTATAAATAACGGACTTTAGCTTCATCATGAATACATTCATTGTTTGCATGCTTATATCGCTTAAGTACCATTTGAATCATTCCGCTCTTGGACTTTGCTTCAATTGCTCTTGGCGGAGCGTATACATGACATGTAGAGTTTACAGCATTGTATGAAACAACCGCAGTTTACGAACGGACGTAACAATCAGTGCTGAAATTTTATTTCTGGAGTTGTTCTCTTTGGTCTACTCCAATATACGAGGTGAACGTTAGTCTCTAACCCCCTCCCCTTGTCATTCTGTACAATGAAACATGATCAACTAGATGATAAAGTAACGCAAACCCTGCTATCTACAACCTTTGGGGACATTGATTGGTTGATTGATTGGTCGATTGATTGATTGATTGATTGATTGACTGATTAAAAGGTCTTTATTCAAAAAAAAATCTGAATGGGCAACTAAAAGTCGAATTACACAGATATACAAAGATTATACATTGAAATAAACAGAATAATATCATAGTTATAATAGATACAAAAAAAAAATCACATTCAAACATACTGTATACACAGTGGTTCAGACTGAATGAATGAATATCACAACGATAGCAATAATAAAGGCCAGCAGTTATTAGTTATCTTCAGACGGTGATTTTTTACCTCGAGGATAACGCTATAGTCTCACACTGTTTTTGTTTTATGTTTGCAGATCCTCGTCTGGACGACAAGATATACCGAGGAACGAGAGCCTTGATTGAAGCTAAGCCTCGTCCTGCACAAGTGCGCATCGTTGATGCTCAGCTCTTCCCTGATCAAATGGCAAGCCAGTCGTCTGGTGACGTCATCACCATTCAAACAGTCGATGTTCAGAACCATCCCGAGAGAGGGAAAGAAAGGGTAATATAACTAGACAACAGAATGCATTGATATATGACGTCACACCATGGAGTCCTATCAGATGAATAACATTTCTGTAAGCCTACTCACAATGCTTTCTTTCTTTTTTGTTGCTTGTTTGTTTGTTTGTTTCGAGCGGGCGAGACTTCATATTTTTGAGGAAAGGATATTTTGGACAGATCAGAGGTTCCAGCACGTCTCAACAGCAATAAAAAAAAAAGTCAGAACGACATCATCAGTATGCTGAAAGCACCGAGTTGTCCACTGTAAATGTAATATACGGATATATTATTGAATAAAGCTTTGACATCAGCGGTAGATATGTTGGGAAGATTGAACAAAAGAGCGGGAATGCATGTACATATGTATGAGATGGAAATGTTGGCATTGACGGTGATGTTCGATTAGCTGTTTATGAACCACAAGCAGTGAACCAGAGTAAACCATGATATAGTAACGACATGTGGCTGGGATGATGGACGGTGATGACTTTACATACGGCGGTGGCTTACAAGCATCTGGAATCCTACATGAATATCTTGCAGGCATTATTGCCTCCCAACCTTCAAAAACATGCAAGCAAACAAATAGGGCTATCAAAAGTGACCAAGAATGTCGAAGGCATGCAAAAATGATTCATTATAGATGCAACCCCCCAAATCCGTAATTGTCTCAAGGGGGCCGACCAATGTTGTACAGAGGCGGATAAGATTTTGGTCTGGTCTGTTCGCTTCTCTCTGTACTGGTCGGGGGTAATAGCTAACCACATAGACACCAATCATCAACAAATTTCCAAAAGTTAGAAAGAGACTAAATATTGCTTCACAACAACAGTGAATATAAAATGCGGGAGGTTAAAATTTATATGGATAATATTAATGCTGCTCACAGCATATTTATTCACCGACCTGCCTTCTCGTAGGTCTGAAATATAGATACTTGATTACAAACACCAATTACCTTCCTTACAACACAATTGAACACATCACTCATCGCTTAACTCTTCTATACCTGTGGAGACCGTTTCATATTCTACCATCTTAATCTATGGGAAAGGGAGGGGTTTGGTTAATAGGGAAAATGATGTTAGTGGGTGTGGCCACTCATCTCCACATCGGCATGGTCGCGGGATGAGGTTCTCGCCTGCATGTCGAGCTCGTCCAAGGGCTGGGGCGTCTGTTTTAACTGGTCTGCTTTCACTGCTTCCTTAAACAGTTCATCACCATTGCCGTCCACGTTGGGGCAACCTGACAGGACGCTTCAACATCTCTGATGACACTAGTCGACTATTTGGAGTTCGTTACACCCAGATTGGTGTAAACCAAAGTTCTGTCTTGTCGTCATGTACCGTTTCTCGACTTCTTGTTGTTCACCGGTTAACTCATTAACTCTTGGGCAGTCCAACCGAGATCCTCGTCACAATCACAGCGTCGATAGGGTTTAGTTGATTAATATGGAGGGGAGAATGATGTACAAGGGAGGGGATCTCCTGGCTCTATCTCTGTTGTCTCCAACTATTCAAAGTAGCTCAAAGTTCCAAAGTATTCTGCAGCCTTTGCTTCACTATAGTGTGAAGCCTCTCCCATGATGCTTGCAATTCTATTTACTTCTCTCCTTTGCTCAAACTTGGTTTTTTATAACAAATTTACTGTTGGCATCCTTTCCCTAAAAATATTTCATTGGTTAAATCTTATTTTGGGGGTGTGATCTTCACTGGAAATTAATTTCTTATTGGTCAGATCTTTCATTAGCTCCTCCCATTTGTTTCTGTGGAACTCCGTTTTCTGTGATTCATCTCCATTTCTGATTACTAACTCGCCCACTGTCTTTTAGTTTCTTTATTTCCTCTTTCTCTGTAACCAGTGGTCGAGACTTTATTGTTTCTTGGATAATAAAATGATGAAGCAAATGAATACTAGTGTCCCTATAACGTCCAACATCACCGTCATGATTGTTCTGAGTTGTTGTCCCTGAATTTGTCTTTGGAATTCCTGTCTAACCGGCTCCCCTAAAGTACGTCAAAATAAAGGAGAAGTTCTGGCTGGAGAACGACCTTCCAGCTCAGAGGGTCATTCATGTTTAGGGATCAGAGGGCAAAAAAACACGTCATTCCCGTAATTTGGACGGGGGCTTTGGGGATGGAGAGTGCAGGGAACTGACCACTAGCAGGAGAAAGTATCCAACGTCAAACTCATAAATTCCTAGGACCAATAACTTTTCCTGGGAGAGGAGAATGGACAAAAAAAAAGAAAGTCTAGCTGGAAGCAAAATAAAGGGTTTCATAAACTCCAAAAAGGGGAAAAGACTGATTCATATTGACGTCACAGGGTGACTTGGAAAACAACTGTAATGCTTCTGTTTTCTTTAACTTTCTATCCTATTCTATTCTTTTCTTTATTATATGTGCTAGTAGCCATCTGGGCTACATAGAGTTAATTAAAATTTGGAGTATCCGTACCAAAACCTAGGCCTAAGTGGTTTTTTTTTTTGCGAAGGAGAATATAGTAGAATATAAAACGGCACCATGATTTTTTACAACTTCCAATGAGTGAATCTTGAAGAGAACTGATCTTGATTTTAATGTCAACATAAAAGTGAGAAACTCTAATGTATGTCCAGATTTTGTGTCGATATGATGTAATCCATTCATACCAATGATTAGTACTAGTGGCTCTAATTGAGTGTTTCTAGTCTACCACTGATTGTCTTTGATGCCATACTGCACATGTAAATATAACATACACCACATAAAATTTGATTGTGGATAAAGAGATACCTCATGAACAGCAGGCTTGAATAACCTGGTCAGGTTTTTTGTATGAAGGGCAAGACAAAGAGACTATAAAATACGTCAAAGAAGGATACTAAGCAGCTTTTGAAGATCTTGTACTCGAAAGCTACTAGTACTCTTTACTCCAATCTTCTGCCCCTTAAAACAATATTCAACTCTTATTCAAAGATCTTTACGCGCTTCTCAAATATTCTGTGCACATGAAGGTAAATATCTTTCTGAAGCACCACGTTGCAGTAATAACCGAATTCACATCGTAGACGCAACACTATCTCCATTGATAGCCTTCTCGCTTGGTTCGCACAACACACTATGCACTGTGAGTGGACATATCACGTTCATTATCATCACATTATTCTTACCCCTGCACACACGCACGCACACACACGCACACACACAAAACAAAATAATGAAAGGTCATTATTTGGTGAGATGAGATGAAAGGCAAGCTTTTTTATATTCCGTATTCCAGGTATTGGTTGGAATCGACGAACAGGGTGCCGAGGTTCGGTTTCCAGAAGCAATGGACATGGCTACCTACTCGACCATGATAGCTGATCACCTTCCACTTTCCGAGCTGCTCAAGTATGACATGCCACAGGTGAGAGAATGAGAATCAACCTCCCTGAGACGTGTAACGTGGTTAATTCTGCATATACTAACATAATGCCGAAAAGAGAAAATTGCCATTATTTTAGAAGTATTGAAAGTTTAAAGACAATTCGAGGAGCTTTGCCTAGTCACTACACTTCTGAAGCACTCACCGTGGGTCTCTGAAATTTTCCGTATCTTGTCACAAATACTCACTCAGCGCCTGCGCCTTCTAGATACTGACAATACTGACGCGGGCAAGATTTCTAAAGATGGAATTCTAATGCTGCATCACCATTACACCGACTATCACGTCATCACTGCCCGTGCCAGAGACAACACCCTTCTATCAATACCCCTCAGCTCATCTTTCGAATTTCACCTTGTGGAAACGACGTTTCGAGAGGTGCGATCTCTCTTACCGGCCGTATTCAACCGTGTGAACGCCACATGGGATGTGGTAGACATTACCCAACCCAGGTTACCTGCTGAAATGCGTCCCATACCCAAGCCGATACCGGATGTGTTCCAAGAGTGGGCCAAAAGCCATGAAGGTACGTGAGACCACGGTAAAACCGAGGTATGTAAAGGCAGTGTAAAGTTTAGAGAAACAGAAATCACAGCATTATGACCAATAAAAATGATAATGAGAATTTACTTTTACTAACATAATCCATTACAAAACCAGCAAAATGTTGCACGCCCTGGTTTTACTTGAAGATTCAAAATAGGTGAAACTGATCAATCTACAGTCAATCTTGACTTTTTGACAAATGGAAATAGTATTTTCATCGGTTATCTTTAACATCTGTTTTATAGAATGATGTGATAAGGTATGTAGCAGAGCACCTGCTCCTTTTTTAAAACCTACCTTTTCACACTCTTCATTTTAAATCGGCTTAATTTCAGCTTAATCTAACAATTTCTTCAATGTTGTTGCCAAGGAGGTTTACATCCTGTTTTTGTCTCATTCATTGCACAGAGCTTGGCTCTGCGCTTGAGTAAACTCTAAACTTCAAAGTCTCTAGTTTCTCTACAGGCTTTTCCAGAGTGTACACGTTTTCTTTCATGTATTTAGATAGCCAAGGGGAGTCCATTTGAATTGAGTTATACAAAGGTCCTAAGCTATATACAGTCTGGTTTTTTTTTTAATACACCCTCAACTTAAAATCCATGTGTGGTGACTTTCCTTTGGTTTTGTAATGCAGGGTGATACATAAGTTTATGTATATACAGTGTACGCGAGCATAGATACAAAGATAGACCGATCATGAGGGAGTGATCATGAGTAAAATTGTGTTCGCTTATGTCCAGTCGAATGGCCTCCGCGATTGCCGTCAGTGGCATATTCAATCCTTTTTTTCTTTTGCTAAGAGTGTTGATTTTAAAATGAACGTCTCACCATAAGCTCTTTCCCCTATCTTCTGAGTAGTGTGTTTGACTCACAATAATATGGATATAATCTTGTATTATCGTAATATGAATATAGATTTGTCGTGTTTTCTTTCACTCTGAGCTCCTGTTAAACTCTCTTTGCAGGAAAGGAAGTGACCGGAAGTATTATTCGACAGGAACAGAAAAAGTTGAAGAATATTATCATGAGTAGGGATGTGCAGATTTCCACTCTAAAAAATGTAGCAAGGCAGGCGTCAGAGACCCCGCGCCCGCCGGTACCGCCCAGGTCCGACAGACCATTGAGGTTAGTGTCCATTAATGTTACTCTTCCACGAGAGCACGCTATAATCTACTGCGTCGTACACGTTATTAGGGAGCTTTAGATTTTGACGCGCGGACCTTCAGAGGAGAAGAAAAAAAATGTTCTCAGCATGCTCAGAAGCTCGCCTCAAGTTGATCTAGTTTTAGCTTGCGTCGCCTGAATTTTTCACTACGCTTACTGGGCTATACGTCCGCACAGTTTGCAAACTACTTCATGCACCGATCATACGGGGGCGCCATTTTATTTTTTATACGTTGCTTCCCAGCGTAATCTATAAAGCTACTTTTCAACACGACGCAGGGGAGAGTAGAACGTCCAGCGCAAGCGTCGTCTCAAATGTCCGCACGTCAAAATCTAAAGCTCCCTACTATTTTATTACAGAATACCTGGAGGAATGATTTCCAAGTTCAACACACTTTATCAAAAATAAATAGACGGGATTTTGCGATTATATGATTGTTTGGTGTATCGCAAATCCTGTATAAGAACTTGTTTTACCTTGTAAACAAACATTGTGCAGAAAACAAACAATATTCATGGTGATAACACAATAATTGCATGTAATGATTACTGGTCAAAATCGAAATGGGATAGATCAAAAAGAAGTATGACGGTACCTACATGAAGGCCAGCTTGTTTGGCTGTAAGCCGCGAGGGTTTGTGTAATCAGAGGTATGCAGATTTTCATTCTCAAAAATATCGCGAGGCAAGCATATAAAAAATATCGGGTGATTGTAATCTGCTAGGTATTCCTATCCAAAACTATCGGGAATAATTCTACTCTAGGCTCTACATTGTGCCAGTATCGTAATTATACGTTTGAAGAAACTGTCCCTATTAACCCCCTCAAAAGGTACTAATAATGATAAAAATTATGGAAGAACAATCTTAAGAGGTCAAACTAGGTAATATACTTTTCAAATAACTCAAGACCTACTGTTCACGGAAACTACAACTTCTCGGGCATGTAGAAAGAAATATGTAGCAAGAAAACATAATAATTATGATTTTTCTGTTTGGGCAAAATCCCCTTTACATCATCATTTGGGGAAGTTTAAAAAAAAAAGAATTATCGTCTAATCATCATTATGTTCGTGTTCTGAATTTTACGGCATGTTATAGATTTAACTGGTTCATTTCCTTACAGTTGCACAAAATATATAAAACAAAAGCAAAACCAAATTGCCAATTTGAGATGTTTAGAGACAGGAACTGTTAATTTTTAAAGATACGCTAAGATACGCTGTCAATTTACGAACTAACTATTATGTCTCATCATTTGCTTATTGGTATACTAAGTTCACTGATCAGTAACATGACGTCTGACAGGATCAGTAAAGTGAATCAGCAAATGGATACACTAAAATGACATAATACCTACATACACATGGCCATAGGTATAAAACAGGGATATGGTATGACAAATTGATGCATGGGTAAACATGGCATATGGCAAGGGGTAATACATATATTGTCACACACACACTCACACACACACACACACACACACACAGAGAGAGAGAGAGAGAGAGAAACACAAGACACGTGCCAATCGAACAATCATTCTTCTGCCAATATTGCAAGGCACAATATTACAAAAGAATCGATTTTAAACGGATTTGTACGTCACATTTACAGAGAACTACATAGTGACACGTAAATGGAGACATCTTCCGAAAAAAACAACAACCCAAATCTGTCAAAGGAGAGTAAGAGCTTACTAAGTCCAACTAAATTCCATTATCAAAAATTGTACGGCGATCAATGTTTATTGAAATATTTGAAGAAAGTGTATTTCTCTGTTTCAGAATGGTCTCATATTCAAGTTATGTGAGGTTTAATGTTTCCAGGTTACCATGCCTGTACAGTGACGGGGCATTAAACTGCACATTGCTTGAATATGAGACCGCTCTGAAGCAAATAATTTTCACACAACAATATGCACTCTTAAATGAATCTCACAAGAATTGGAACAATCATGTCCCAGCATTCCCACTGATTCCCACTGATCAGTTACTCGCCATCCCCTTTAAAGGACAAGTCCACCTTCATAAACATAAGGATTGAGAGAATGCAACAATATTAGTAGAACACATCAGTGAAAGTTTGAGGAAAATTGGACAATCGATGCAAACGTTATGAATTTTTAAAATTATTGTGTTGGAACTGCTGGATGAGGAGACTACTACAGCTTGTGAGTCATATGCGTACAACAGTATAAAGAAAATGTAAAAGAAAATTCAACATATTTTCACTTTTTTTTCGCATAATAAAAGAGGACTTGACTTGCCTCTTTCTAAAGGCAGGGGGAATAACATTACCCATAACATTTGTCGGTAACGAGTCGGGGGAATGCGTACTTTTTTTCAAAAGATGGAATTTTGTGAAATTCTCTTTATATTTTCCTTATATTGTTGTACGCATGTGACATCTGAGTTATACATACACTGCAGTAGTCTTCTCATCCAGCGGTTACTGCACAAAAACTTCAAAAATTCATAACTTTTGAACAGATTGTCTGATTTTCCTCAAACTTTCAATGATGTGTCCTACTAATATTGCTACATTCTCTCAATCCTTATGTTTATGAAGGTGAACTTGTCCTTTAATTGCACATAATTATGTTTCATCATATACTTTCTGGTACACTGCAAAATGTATATCCTGCAAATTGAATTAGTTAAATAAACAACAATATGGACAGTGAAATGTATGCTTTGTATTTTGTTTCACCCCTCTGTTGAATGGAAATAGACGATAATTGAATTCATCTGAATAGGTAAGCATAATCATTCCACTGCAAGTTTTATAAACACTTATGAACTGATTTGCCAAACTATAATACCCTTAAATGCAGTACCGATGTCGCGAACAAACTTGAAACCGCTCAACAGACCATCAAAGAACTGAGGAAAGAAATTAAACAGAAAGACATCGTAAGTATAGATTTAGACATTGGCTTTATTCACTTTTCAAAAATTCTTTCTTAAATTTACTAGTGAAAAGAGACTTAACCAAAAAAAAAAAAAAAAACCATTGCAGAGTACGTGTGGCAGGTACTTTTGAATTAAATATGTGTAGGACAGGTAGTTTTGATACCCTTTTTTCTGATTTAATTACCAGCACGTCCATAACACAAAGCTACACAAGCTATCAGCTATTATGTATATCCATAGTTTTCTCCATAAATATTTGACTTGAACAAAACATGAAATCAGGCCATACACTTAAGCACTATCGCGTGATTCTATAAGATACAGGGATTAGGGAACAGTAATTGGGCGTAACAGATATTGGTGTAACATCAAAACAGTTGCTAACTTCAGGAAACAATGATAGGCCGAAATATATCTTTACTCTCTTATGGCCCGAATTTAAATCTAGATTAAGTATTATCAAGTGAAACGATGATTAAGACCTTTAGGTACCTGTTAATTATGCTGCCTAAATATTATGAAAATGTTTGTTGGAAATTTGATCACTCATCGGCATGTCCTCTATGAGTATCCAGATATTTCTCAAGACTAAATGAAACAGACTATACGTGCCTGATGTATAGAAATGCTACCTAAAAATTACATTGTCTTGATTCATCATTGCCCTTTCCACCTCATCCATCCAACCTATCACTACAGAGGATTATTGAACTACTCAACACCGAGAAAGAGTGTGGACACGAATTAGTGGTAAGTTTGAAGTAACATGGTATCGAAGTGGTCCTCGTCACAGGCGTGATACCGTCTACTGGTATATCATGGCTTCAATTTCAAATATCTTGACGTAGATGAATGTAGAAAGGGTCAAATTCTATAGGAAAATACATTGTAGTTCCCTGTCGTTCGTTCCTTCGTGAAAATGTGTACGTTATATGCTGAACACTTGAATGAACCGAAAACAATAGAAACATGTACTAGGTTTTTCAAAAAAAAAAATCCAACTTCTGATCCCTAATACAGTTGTAGTTTGAAAATATATATCGGATAACAATAAGTTACGAAACAGGGTCAATGCAGCTTGTTGGTATTTGCCTCGATTATCCAGAATGAATTATGTTTGCTGTAAAATGTTTTGCAGCAAACCATGCCGGGCTGGCCTTCTTTTCGCAGGACATGGCGCTGCAAATAATGTCTCGTCACTTATCCGTACGCTAGTATATAAGCTTCCCTTCTAAAGCTCTTGATATGGTGTCAAAATCCGAACTAATTTCCGTCTTTAAAGGGATATCTTTTAAGATGTGGAAAGACCTTATGTGTACGGTTGACCGTCTGAAGGGTCGAAACGCGGGATTGTACTTTAGAACTTACATTTACTTTTGTTTTTCCAATTTGTCAAAACCTGGACTCCCTCATATAAACGTGGTATGAACGTTTTATCTGCATTCTAATTTCTCCAAGGCTCTAAGAAGAGAAAGAGATGGATTCATGTCGTCACAACAGGCTGACCGTGCTGAGATTGGTAGATTGCAAAGTAGGTTGGACCAAATGC
Source organism: Diadema antillarum (assembly GCF_040938485.1). NCBI lineage: Eukaryota > Metazoa > Echinodermata > Echinoidea > Diadematoida > Diadematidae > Diadema > Diadema antillarum. The sequence goes on along the minus strand of NW_027271577.1, from coordinate 452,661 downwards.
AAAGATACGGTAGCGATGGTGTCTACGAAGACCTCGAGGGAGACGGATACTGCAACCCACTATCCTTAGCGAAGAGTGTTTCACCGAAGATGACCACTGCTGGTAGGCTCGATCCCCACTCTCATTACTACTAACCTTTTAGAATATATACATGGCAGAAAATTCAAATCCATTAACTACCACCCCTTTCTCATTGTCTATCCACTTCCATTAATTCCATCATAACAGTCAACGTGATGAAGGCTTATCAAAAGAAATAAAAATATAAACAAAGAAATAACAAAAAAATGGGGGGGGGGGCGCCCCCTCAAATTTTTGTAAAGGTGCTCCCTTTAAGGAATTCCTGGATCCGCCCCTGTTTATCTTGTTTTCACTCATTTCCGTTCTTTCTCATTTAAAAATGAAAGAGGACACACCTAGTCGTCGTTAACTGAAGATGCCGTTTAGTTCTTATTCATTTACCTGGAATTTGTGGTTCCTCTTCTTTTCTGTTTTATCTTGAAGACACGGTGGATCTCCTTCGTCACATTGGTCTGTCCGAATACTGCGATATATTCTACAAAGAGGACATCGATGGACTGATGTTATTGGCCATCAACGAAGAGATGATGGTCGAAGATCTGAAGATGAGGAAGCTTGACGCCAGACGTCTTACAGCACATATCTCTAGACAATCAGAGTCGTCTTCATGATAATCTGTGAAAAAGAAAATGATTAGATCTGACAAATAGGACACACGCACACACACACACACACACAAACAAATCAAGATCTTCAGAAAACGTAATGTTGCCATGATTATTGCAATAACGGCATCACACATTATTTTGCCTTTTCTTCTCGTCTTCTTCTGGACCCGCACCTGGCCACTTGTGAAACGTGTGCGATTTTGTGCATTTATGGTAGAATCGTTGGACTATCAACGATCTTACGTGTGTGTATATGTGTGTGTGTGTGTGTGTGTGTGTGTGTGTGTGTGTGTGTGTGTAAGCTTGTGTTGTATGGTGTTTCCTTCCTTCTGTTCCTTCACCCAAAAGAAACGATACTCTCTTGATGAAGTAAAAGAATTGACAAGCAAAATGGAAATTATGATGAGTTTGGAGTGAATGCATAGTTCCATACCGTGTCCAATTTAACTTTGATTAAGAAAGTAAAAAAAAAAATCATGCGCAGAATGATATCGATTTCATTAAATTCGGAAATAATTTTGGGAAGGCAGAAATTCCGCTGCACCCACTCGCTATCTGGAATGGTGTTGCGTCTAGTGTATTCTTATTGACTGCTAGGAACCTCGTTCTAACAGTTTTGTGGCGGAGTTTAAGAATGTTCTTCTTGTCGAATGAGTCAGGCTGATGTGGATTGCTTGCAGAGAGTAAAGAATGTTTCCTCTTGCAGAGAGTATAGAATGCTCCCTCTAGACTTTTGTACCATGTTCGTTCACGTTCGCATGCCACTCCTCTCATATACATCAACTCCACTGGCTGCCAGCCAAGGCAAGAATATATTTCAAGCTTCTCGTACTGGGATCTACAAAGTAGTCAGCAATAGATCTGCAGTGTATATTGGAGAGTGTCTGGTACGACATGCTCACTCTAGGCGCACTCGTCTTTCATCATCAGTATCAAGTATACCTTCACTCAACCACGCTGCTTCCACGCTATGGTACAGGCTCCCTCCTCTTTTGAAATCAACACTTGATTACTTCAAGCAAATGTGAAGTTTATTTTGTTTTGTTTTTTGTAAAACTCCTATAGCGACCAGGGGTATCTTATTGCGCTTTGAATCCAGTGGAAAAGGCGCTCTAAAATATTAAATAATTTGGTATCATTGTGTAGGTTTCCCCTTCACCGCAGACAGAATGAAACGATTAATGTTAAACCAACTTTTGAACAGGTTATCGCTGAGTTGTTTAAAAAAGAATTATTCGAAAACATGATCCCACGGAAGGTCATTGCGGCTCTAAAGAGCGGAGAACAGGCAAAAACTGATTTTATCATTTTTCTGATCACTTTCAACAGATGCAACTGAATTATGGTTTGATCTTCAAGTACAATTCTCTACCAATCTGTATGTCGGATTGTGTAAAGATATGTAAAACTGATTAATTTCTGTTTTCATTTCATTGATCTTTATTCGCGTATATACCCATCCATGTGCCAATATGCATATACCGCTCCTCTTTTATGAGAACTAGGGACGGCGAAAAGTAGCTATACCACCACTGACTACCACTATTCAAAGAAGCATTTATAGATTGTTTTCTCATCTTCACATAATATCTGAATCTTCAGATCCAGTTTAGCACAAACCTGTCAAGTGTGGATACGCTGAAAAGTTAGATGTCTTGACGCGAAACTGGATCAAAACACTGGATCAGAACAGGATCCTTTTCAAAATGAGATAGTAGCAAACCTCAAAACAAAAACAAAAAACAAACAAACAACAATTTCTCCCTTTAATTCAGCTATATTGATTTCGCTGCATGTGGCATAAGATGAGTGAGTCAAGACTGGTGTCAGGAGAGAAATTTATCTTTGATTTTGCCAGTGAAGTGAAATCGAATTTGTTTGAGTTTGCAAAAGATTTAGAGCTTTAAAGTTGTCCTAGAAAGCCACTAGGTCAAACTGCAAGAGATTGACTGTCTGGAAATTTATATTAAATGAGACAAAGTAAAAGTTAAAGAATAAACTGGCATAGCAACAGCATGTCTAGATCAGTCAAAGTCAGACAGGGCATTCACATGAAATGAGACAAAGCAAAAGTTAAAGAAATAGCATGGCAACAGCATCCCCGGTTTGCAATATTATGTATTAACTCAGACTATAGAAATTGAGTGAATAGAGGTGTTATGTAATAGCTCCCATCCAGGTGGTGGCTAGGAATGTTCTCTAGCTCAGTCGAGACTCAGCTATGTCAGTGTCACTAGGGTGTTGGTTGTAGTTTATTGTTCATAAGTTCATGAGTAAAGATGTTATGTAACAGCAGTCTAGACGATGGCTAGACATATGTGTAGAGTTTCAATAGGGCTATATTTAAGCATGATGATTGGATGATCCTTTTTGTGTAGAAAAGGCATGAAAAAGTAAGTGTATGGGAGTGTAAGGGACTTTAGTGTTAATCTCTATGGTTAGGGAAGCTAATAAAAAGCTCAGTAATGTAGAGGATCGAGGAGAAATACTTTGATCAGACATCCAGCATAGATCTCCGCTTAGGCAGCAGTCGTTCTTCTGGGGGTTTTCTACGTCGGTGAGATGCGAGCTCCAGCTGCCGATAAAACTGAACTCGGACAGTTATGATCCGAACTTTGGAACGGAGCTCAATCTCCATTTGCCTGCTCGCCGTCGTTTGAGCTCGGGCATCGCAGATCAAGGCATGAGTCTGCGTGGTAGCAGGGACTAGTGAAGGCCGAGGAGCTGAAAGGACCGCCGATAGGGTAGCGTCTAGCTGAGTGGCCAAGTCAAGGGGTGCTTCCAAGAGACAAGCCAAGCGACTGTGCCGAGGTCGACGACGAGGGTATCGGACATCGATGACGACTGAGCCAAGCTGAGGGGATCACCAGTTCAGGTCATCCAAGACAACCTAAGTTATGTATTTGTGATTTGTTTCATATTATATTTTATGCTCAATGTATTGTTATGAACGAGAAAGCTGCAAAGATTTGAAAGATTAAACTCGAACATAACTGTATACGAACAGTTTGAATTTCCATTATTTTGGTGTCAGAGTAGCAGAGAGAGAGAAAAAAAAAGTCACTCACGTGACAACTGGACACTACAATTCCTTTGTGTCATAAACTCATAATTTGTTAAAAACACTTATTGCCGCTATCCTGGAATAAAATTGTAAATATTGCAAAGGTGGAATGTGCTACAGTCTTCATTTTGAGTCTCCCCATGTGACACCAACGTTACACAGTACCTTGTAGATACCATTCTAGCATGTGAAACTTTCAATTATTGCATGTCTAGCAGTTTCTTTGCAGTTACTGTATTTACTGTCTCATTGTAAACACTAACGGGATTTGATCTCTGAACCTGTGTATGCCTTGCTGTGGAAAAGAGAGAGAGAGAGAGAGAGAGCCATCAATAGAAGGGTTTCAGTTTGATTTGTCATATAGACAAACACAAGACATCAATACCACTGAAGTGGTCGGTTGGCTATGGTTTTGTCAAAAACATTATCCTAATATTGTATTGAAGTTCTATTTTTTAGAATACTGGAAGCCAATTGTGAATATTAATGTCCTGATACATAATATGCACAAATATCCGTCTTTGTTATATTGCATAACCACGGTAATCACACAATTTTGTGTTAAGCAATGTCACTTAATTGCTCAGTTCGATTCCATAGTAGGGGACATAAAGTGCCTGTTTTCTTTGAAAATCGTTCTGTGTGTGTGTTTTTTTTTTGACGATTCCTTGATGATATGAAATATAATAGCAAAATGATAAAACCACGATGAAAGCGGAGATTCTAGCTGCGAGTCCCAGGAACAAAATTACAATGTCAATACGTCTTACAATGAAGATGAGACAAAAGGCAAATTATACATGTACTACACGATTTTTTAGTTATGCCAACAGAGGTAAATTTCCAAAATTTGGGTCAGGTAAATATGACTGCTTTTTTGTATGCGTCTTTTTTTTAACTATACAAGTGAAAGTGAAATGAGGCTGGGTTTTTTTTTTTTTTTTTTTTTTTTTTTGGGGGGGGGGGGGTTAAAACAATCGAAATTACATAGTCATGTGTTTTCCGAAACTCATGTATAGTACGTGTGTCAAGCCGTACGTGATCGGATAGTTGACACAATTATAAACATTACTTGAAAACAATTTCAATTAAGATTTTAACAGGAATTAATTTCCAAAGAAAATAAAATGATTGAAAAATCTGTATGAGAACAAGAAATCGGGTTTTGTTAATCATATTAATAATGCAAACAGGCAAGTTTCGCTCAGTCTATAGGGGAGAGTGTACTCCAACCTTTTTTTTTTTTCTTTTTCTTTTTGTTAATCGTATAAGTATACAACCAATGACTGACAGATGATGTCCTTGACAGAGTACTGGTATTGGTTTGAAAGGTGCTTGTGTGTGCGTGTGTCTATCCCACGAATTTGGGGAAAAATTGGTGGAAAATTGTCATGGAATATATGACACGTATTTCATTTGCAGACATGAAATAGTGTTCAGGATATCATGAAAGTCAGCATGCATTTGCACTTCATATTTCCTTTAAGTCACATGGTCGATATAAAGGCCTAATGTATTTGAAAATTTCACGTGCATTAAATGACCATTACTTATGTTTCCAGGTATGGCATTGGGGAAAAAAGAAACCCATTAGGTTTGTATTTGGTTGTTTTTGTTTTATTACATTGAGAGACAATGTGCGGTCTGATTGAATCCATATTTTGATCTGACAACTCTATTCATTATATAATTATCTAGAAAGGCTGCTATGGGGGGTTATGTTGTGACAAGATAATGTTGGAGTAATCGGCAAAGACAAGATGTTTGATGAAGTTTTATATATATATATATATAACTTTAGTAATACTGTTGGCACTTTAAGTACTGACATAGTTTTGGATGACACTCCTTTAGAAAGAGTTTCACATTTTAAATTCCTTGGGGTTATTGTAGATGAGAAACTTTCTTGGAAATCGCATATCGATTATATTTGTAATATAATTTCACGTAATATAGGCGTTATTGATAGACTAAAATTGTGTTTACACAAAAAATCATTACTTATGTTATACTCCTCATTGATATTGCCTTATCTTAATTATGGACTTTTAGTCTGGGGCAACACGCACCAAAATCTGTTAGATAGAGTGTTCCTTTTGCAAAAAAAGCTCTTCGTGTTATTTGTTATTCTCCCATACGTTCTCATACAGATGCACTGTTTGCCTCTAATAAGTTGTTAAAATTTAGAGATTTGTTTTTATTTAATTTAGGACAATTTATATATATGTATAACAATAACTTTCTTCCTGATGTTTTCCATTCCATGTTCCTAAAAAAACAGTCATTTCATGGATATCCAACTCGACGCTCTAACGAATATCATTTACCTCTTTTTCGTACGATTTTAGCTAAGAACACATTTGTTTATACTGGCCCGAGTTATTGGAATTCCATGCATCCCGATATTAAAAATTCCCCCTCAATTTACTCATTCAAGAGGAAATAGTGTGGTAGAAGTGGTAGAATAGTGTGATTAGATGTGTCTTTAGAATCCCTTTTTCATTTCTGAAAAACCTTGTACACACTCTTCACTTTCAACTGTAATAACTTATGAAAGGATAATGCTACTGCTCTGAAAGTTGGCTTTGATTATGGACAGAATGTGTTGATGAGGCAGGCCCGTAGCCAGGGGGGGGGGGGGGGGGGGTGCGTCGGGTGCGTACGCACCCCCCCCCCCCAAATTCTGAAAGGTCCACTTTTTCATAATAACGGTTTTTAGCAATTCTCAAGATAACAATCCAAATAAATATAAAGACACATTATATGCTACGTAAATGTGGAAGAGTACGTTTAACAATGTTAAAAATAATTGTACGAAACCCTTTTGTTATATGAACCATCGATTCGTCCCCATGCACACAAACACAAATGTTATGTATCAATTTGTGCGAGCTATTTACATATTGAAAACTTTCGGTCATCTGCGAAGCCGCGCTTCCGCGCGAACGCTACAACACGTAAAACGGGTCAAAAATCGACGCATTTTTCCACAAAATCCGCCATAACTTTTAAACTGTTTAAGAAGCAAACTTGGGGCGCCCGGATTCTGAAAGTGGACACTTTAGGAATTATTTATGTGTATATATCTTTATTGTAACATTTGTAGCAGTGACGCAAATTAGATCAGAAAAGTGCCTTATGAGTAGAATTGTCTATGGCGAACAGTCCAAATTTGACGAATTTGAGCATATTTTGCCGTCTTGCAATTCTTCCAGACGGGATATCTCGAGAACGGAAGATCGCACAAACTTGGGGCGCACGGTTTCAGAAAGTAGAGGTTCTGCCCATTTTTGTGACATAAGAATCTTGTCCATTTGTTGAGCAGTCCTGACGCAAATTTGCAGTAAAGCTAGACTACCCATTCACTATTGCTGTTATAGGGAACGTGTACAATCCATACAGAACTATCACGTGACGAGACTACCAACGAAAATTTGAGCCGTTGACCTTCACTGTCTGCCGTTGTCAGCAGTGTGAATTCCTGTGATTTCAAGCTTTTGTTTCTCGCCAAATATCATTTTCAACGCAATATCCAGACACAGTTGTATGTGAGACATTATCTAGATACGTAGCAGCCTTATTGACAACATAACTGTTAAGTTTGGGAGCAAAAACGACCAAATACATTCCACATTCCATCTCATTTTTCGATGATGGCTGTAGTCGGACTGGTGCATTTCCTTCGGAGGTGGTAATAATGCAAGTAGTTGCAACGGTCACCTTGCCACCTGTTGTCTGCAATCGGGCGCTTATATACACGTGTTGTACACAGGTAATCAACTGAAATAATGTTGTAAAGGAATGATAAGGTCATAGACTATATCATTTCAACTGTAGATTTAACCCGATTTCTGTCGCCTACACACACATTATGCCATCAGCGGAAGTGTTTCCGCAGGAGTTGTTCCGATGGAAGCACAAGTACCAAACAAAACCCCCCAATGAACGTCCGTCTACTGCAGCGGAAACAATAAAACAGTGTGATGCAGACATGTTTCCAAATGTTTTTACATTGCTAAAAATATGCTGCACCATCCCCACAACCAGCTGCGAATGCGAGAGAAGCGCCAGTGCCTTACGCAGACTGCACACCTATCTGAGGGCCAGCATGACACAAGACAGGCTGTCTGCTTTGGCACTCATGCATATCCATTACAACTTTGACGTTGATAACGAGAGGGTGGTGAAATTGTTCGCCAGAAAGCATCCCAGAAGACTGGAACTTCAAACAATGCTTAAAGACTAGAAAAAGACTAAGCAAAGATCACACTGCACAAGTGCACATTCAAAGGACCGGCAAATGCTCCCCTCTAACTCCTGTTATGTAATCATCATTTTCTATTTTGGATGATTACTTGCCTGTCTCAATATATTGTTGATTATTAGTTATACATTTTCTCATGTTGTGACAGTTCGATTGGTTCTCATTTTGAAGTGAGCCAAAACCTAAGAACATTCTCACTTATAATTTCCAAAGAGTATTATGCAGGCACGCAAACTCAATTTAGTTGTATTTCATTTAAATGTATATGGGTAAGAGGGTATGAGAGAGAATGCTGAGCTATGAAGTAAAATGGTAAAGTAAAAAGTTTGTCAGATAGTATTACAAAAGCCTGAATATTGCAAGAGCTCCCGGAGTAAAAACAGTCAGGGAAAAACCCTATGTATGATAACATTGTGAGAGCGTTATACTGCATTGTGACGCGTCGTTATTTAATTTACATTCTTTATTCATATTTTTCATAAAAAAACACAGGTAATGAGCCGGATTGGGTTAAAATTCTCACTTACAGCTTTGTAGAAGTCTGAGTCAACAGTATCACACAGTACTTCATGACGTATTAGTACAAACGATTTCTTGAGCCTGCACCGTTTCAGGCTCTGTTCTGGATACGGCGGTAGAAACTCAGTCTTTTTTGTTGTTTATTTTATCATTATTTACTAATCTCTTTTCTAACTTACAGGTAGCGGATTTCTTTGCAGGCCAAATTCGGAAATATAGTGTTGATTATTACTTATACATTTTCTCATGTTGTGACAGTTCTATTGGTTCTCATTCTAAAGTGAGCCGAAACCTAAGAACATTCTCACTTATCATTTCCAAAGAGTATTATGCAGGCACCCAAACTCATTTTAGTTGTATTTCATTTAAATGTAATGGGTAAGAGGGTATGAGAGAGAATGGAAAGTGCTGAGCTATGAAGTAAAATGGTAAAGTAAAAAGTTTATCAGATAGTATTACAAAAGCCTGAATATTGCAAGAGCTCCGGAGTAAAAACAGTCAGTGAAAAACCCTATGTATGATAGCATTGTGAGAGCGTTAGACTGCATTGTGACGCATCGTTATTTAATTTACATTCTCCATTGATATATTTTCATAAATATCTCAGGTAATGAGTCGGATTGGATTACAATTCTCACTTACAGCTTTGTAGAAGTCTGAGTCAACAGTATCACACAGTACTGCAAGACGTATTATAGTACAAACGATTTCTTGAGCCTGCACCGTTTCAGGCTCTGTTCTGGATACGGCGGTAGAAACTCATTCTTTTTTGTTGTTTATTTTATCATTATCTACTAATCTCTTTTCTAACTGACAGGTAGCGGATTTCTTTGCAGGCCAAATTCGGAAATGTAGTGTTGATTATTACTTATACATTTTCTCATGTTGTGACAGTTCTATTGGTTCTCATTTTAAAGTGAGCCAAAACCTAAGAACATTTTCACTTATAATTTCCAAAGAGTATTATGCAGGCACGCAAACTCATTTTAGTTGTATTTCATTTAAATGTAATGGGTAAGAGGGTATGAGAGAGAATGGAAAGTGCTGAGCTATGAAGTAAAATGGTAAAGTAAAAAGTTTGTCAGATAGTATTACAAAAGAAACTCATTCTTTTTTGTTTGTTTATTTTATCATTACTTATCTCTCTTCTAACTTAAAGGTAGTGGATCTCTTTGCAGCCCAAATTCGAAAATGCCTAGAGACAGCTAGTAACCAAATATGCTACTATGATTTAATAAATAAGAAATAATCATTCCAGTATGTATCTTAGTGTGCACAGTAAGACAGATCAAATCAAATAGGAAAACATCTGAGCACTAAGCCTGAGGTCTGAATTTGCACTCAACTTCTTCCAATGGCTAACGGATGTTTAATTTTTGAATTTCACTGACCTCAAAATTTCACAAAGAAAACCTTCTTAGCATGATGGTTAATATGACATTTGACTGATATTGGAGATGTTTGCGAATCGGATCTACTACCTTTAATATTATTAAATCTAAAATGATTATTTGAAAGTTCGGAAATGCTGGAAATATCCTACCACAAGGAGGCAAAATATAAATGGTTCACATATACAATTCATTTTGTTTTAAAAATTTTCTTATTTATTTTCGTTTTTGACAAACTCGCAAACCAACGGCTGATATACTGTATAGTAAAGTGAATGTTTCATCTTCCAAACAGCATCCAATGGGATGGAAAACTCCAACTGAAAGGTGGACACCGTGACCATACTCGCTTAAGAAAACGCGTAATAGGGGTCGTTTTTTCTCACGGATTAGATGGAAAGTGTGATGTACGAGCGTATATAATCAAAGGGTATCAAAAAGGCCGAAATTTGGGAAAATGGTATATTGTTCAATCATGATGAAGTACTTCTTTAGGGTGCAGGAAACATTTAAGGAATACTTGTTTTTAAGGCCCGAAAAAATCATATGATCATTACTCGTTTAGGGGCCATTTTGAAAGTCCATGTATGAGCATGGTGTCCACCTTTTAATTGTCGCTACCCCTCCCGGGACAGTATCAAAGGACCGTTTTGTTAATTAACGCAATCCCCCCTTCCTTTAAAAATCCTGGCTTCAGGCCTGCTAACGCGGGTATACAATAGAAAAAATAAAAGTTAAAACAACACCAGGAAAATCACTATTCTCAATTTTGCAGCGCGCTACGCGCGCAGAGTCTCGAACACAGTTAAACTTTGCAACTTCCTGGCAAAATGAGTTTTTACTGTTTCCTAGATGAAATACCGTAACGCGATTGCATGCAACAGACAAAAATACAAATTTCCTCGAGACTTTAAAACGTCATTAAAACAGTCAAAATTCACAATTTGCGGCGCGCTTCGCGCGCAAATTCTTATACAACTTTTGTAGTTCGGTCGTCCAAAGAATATATATATATATATATATATATATATATATATATATATAATTGTGTGTGTGTGTGTATGTGTCTGTGTGTCTGTGTCTGTGTGTGTCATCATTGGTATTGGTACCGAAGGTCCGTTTTTTTAGTGACCGCACCCCACCTTGAAAAATCCTGGCTACGGGCCTGTGAGGCATGCTTAATTTCAATTTAATTTGGTAATCCCTTCATTGTTGTTACTCGGGTGGTTTACTTCCTCTTTTTTTTGTCCCATTCATCGCACAGCCAGCACGGTTTGGTATAGATTAAGCGCTTGAATAAACACTGTACTTCAGAGTCTCTTTTCTCAATTCGCACTTTTCCTGAGTTTGTGTTTTCTTTCCAATATTTAGATAGGCTAAGAGAGTCCATTTGATTTGAGTCATACATCATTTTAAAGATTAAAGTCTGCTCTTTCAGAATAATATGGTCTTAACTAAAATTTCATGTCCGGCGACTTTTTGTTTGTTTTGTGGTGCAGGGTCACACACACACACACACACACACATATATATATATATATATACATTATCCGCGTGTTGGAATAAGAGCATGAAGACGATGAAGACAAACAAGTTGACATAATGCATTAGATTCCAACTTCATTTATTTGTAAACCTAATTTTCGACCCTTGCACGGATCTTCCTCAGGGTAACAGACTGTTACCCTGAGGAAGATCCGTGCAAGGGTCGAAAATTAGGTTTACAAATAAATGAAGTTGTAATCTAATGCATTATGTCAACTTGTTTGTCTTCATCGTCTTTATACATATGTATGTATATATACATATATAATAGATATCAAGAGTAAAAACCTGGAAATCAAATTAAAACACCGCAGGAGCAAAAACAAAACAAAACAAAAACAAAAACTGGACTGAAGTTTTGGTCGAGGACCTTTATCAAAGACTTTGATAAACAGTTTGCACGTCACTCTCACTTCCCCATGGTCCCATTCACTGAGATATTAGTAACTCAGTCTTGACGGAAAATCAATGTACGCATAACTCGATCTTCGAGTAGTCGCCCCTATGCGGTCAATACATTTCTAGGTCCAACACCCAGCTCCATCTTTCTTCTCACATCCCAAGAACAGACATATTGTGGAATTCTTTTTCACCAACCTCGTTCCTAATATTCCCAATATGCTATGGTTCAAGACAGCAGTAAATGCACATGATTTTGTTGAACGAAATCATGACATTTGTGTGTGTTGGCTTATTACTTTGTATTTAAAGAAGAAATCCACTCTGAAATGAATTTCATTTCAGTTGAATAGTTGCATTTTATCAACTTTATAAGAAAGGGAAAAAATCTTTGTATAGCAGTTCAAAAAATGATCAAAATCGGATAAGAAAGGAACTTATGACATTCTGAAATTTCAATCTTTTTTTTCGGAAAATACTTCTTGACCAGTCGTTATGTATATTCAAATCAGCAAGTCGATGATGTCATCAAGGAGTTGGGAAGGTCTCTTCCCACCTCCCTGATGTCATGCTCTCGCATTTTTCTTATTCCTTTCATATACAGAAATGACAAAAGTAAAAAACTCATATTTCACCTCTATGAATATAAAACTTGCATTAAAACCAACCAAAATAAATATGAACAAATGTTAACTGTGATGTATTTCGGAATGGGGATATATGTTAAACTATATTAGCTAAAACTGACATTTTTCCCGAATCTCATATATTATAAACTTACATGGCAAATTGTGAAGATTTGGCATCATCAACTCGCTCATTTGAATATTCATAACGACTGGTTAGGAAATGTTTGTCGAAAAAAAGGTGAAACTTCAGATCATCCTTATTTTTCATCTGATTTTTTTTTTTGCCATTTTTTTCTGTCTGATTTTTCTTCTTTTTTTAATTCATCTATTTTGGGGGTGGATTTCCTCTTTAAGGGCTACTTTTCATCTGCTTGATGTCTCCTCCAGGCCTATAGAAACTGCTAAAATAAAAATCAGTGCTGAACTCGATCATTTTTACCAGCAGTGGGCGCCCATGAGTATTGTCCTTTTTCTCTTGGGATATTTTGCCGATCTGCTGCAGGAAACACTGGTGTTATTAATTACGGGTGGATACCACACTGTTTTGTATGTCATAATGCTTCAACAATACAACATGACATCAACATGTGAAATGTTACATATAATCAGTGTTACAGATTCGGAGCAGCAGCAAACCTGTTCGATGAGATCACTGCAATCTACGAAATCTTCAACTTATGTGTATGGGTACTGCATCATTTCTCTTGAAAGAAGCAGGGACGTGGGAAGAGACATCCCACCTCCCTGAAAGAAGTACGCGTATCCTATAGTCATGCATATAATTACAAATGTAGGCACATGCACATACAAACATGAAAGAACACTTCATAGGAGTATAGATTGAACTGTTCCGTTTTTTTTAATGTGTCCATTCTCTTGCAAGCTCGGCAAGCAAATTATTGCAGGCCTGTACATGCATTTGCACCCCCAGATTTTTTAACATTCCTCAAAACATTGTCTATGAATGCCAGACTACCAGGTTGTGACTTGCCCACTTGGGAAAATTCGGAATTCACATTTATGCTATTTGAAATGGGTGTGATTGCAAACCATTATAAAATGGTTCTTGGAAGCGTGAGTATAGATATTGATGGCAAATTGTAAACTTGAAGACAAGCAATACGAGTATTGTGCGAGTCTTCATGACAAAGGTGTGTTCATCGGAAATTGTGAAGGAAGATTGCGGACAGTTTTAGGAATATTTCGTATGGACCGCACGAAGAGCAGACATCAAATAATTAGAAGTGAATCTCAGACATAAGCAAGTCTGGCAAATAAACTTCGACACGCGTGACTCTGAAGCCTGCCACGTGGCCTTGGAAAGTGAGATATAAATGATTATAAAGACAACGAACGTAATCAATGAATGATTATGAAGATTATCCGAAAAAAAAAATGTAGGTGTGGTGACAACTAAAGTCAGTCTTAGAGGCAAACATCAGCAATAGTATTACGTGTGACAAACAACACGATGATGATATTATTATTATTATGGAATGGCGCAATCACCTTGTACAGTACTCTCGCTCCAAGCACAAAATTTCGTGTATTGCTGTTTTTTTGTTTTTTTTTTACATATCGTTATGTATCAGAAAACTTTGGTATATATATAGGCCTATACGATATAGCTTGAACTTGTGCGCATGTTGCTGTTGAATGTCAATGTGCATATCGACGCACAGTTTCACACAGGCGGAAGTATAGTGGAGAGAAATGTCGTTATTATAATATGGTAGGCTACTATACGATGTCGTTGTCTGTCGGTTCAATGGTGCACATCTAAAATGGTTTCACTGACGTATCGTTAACTAGGAGAGCAATTACCTGGAGTGGAAAACACCTCATATCATCATGCATATGCTAAGTCGACATGTGGGGACATTTAAGAAGAACAAAACGCCTCAGTTGCAACCTCAACCTTCGGATGAGCCGCAGCCTGCAGGAGCCGCGACTCCAACCACCGGACCAGGCTCCGTTTGTCTTAACTTCAACAAGCTGAGAGTTGAAGAGCGGACGTCCACCCTGGCCCGTGTCGTCAGCACAAACACTCTACCTGTCACCATACGTCTGGCAAAAGACTTCACAATTAAGAATTCCCAAGTACCCTTTAAGAGCGGAGAGCTACTCCTCTTGTGCTTCGTCTTAGATGTGGAAAGAGTGCACGTCACAATGGGGAAAAACACTTACGAGCTTCCTATCCATGCCAATCAACTCTACGAAAAATTACCTCTTGGTGAGTTTTTATCCTTAAACACTGCCACTGGGGAAATATTACTATGAAATTAATACACCAGTAAACAGAACATCATCGTTTACATCATATCTATGTGTATAAACATTTAATGTATTTAATAATTTACAATCAATTCATTCAAGAATGACTGCTTCGCAAATGTTTGTTATCTTTATAAATGGTGATAATAGTAGCAGGTTATTTGTAGTTTGTTTCTCTTCGAATTCATTAAATTTGTCCGTCAATTTATTTTCATTGCAACTGAAAATTTGCGCTATGTTCACGACATTGACGTAAATCAGCACTTAATTGATCTGTTTGGGATGGTTTTTTTTTAGCAGACATGACAGTTTAGTAGTAGCCATTTACGTCGATATAGGGTAATTTGTTAATCAATGGCATTTTCTTTTTTTATATAGTTATCGGTATAATGATATTCTCATTCCATATGTCAAAAATCCAATTACGATAATGAAGTATCATACTTCATTAGTATAATACCATACTTCATTAACACGATAATGAAGTATCGTACTTATACAAGGTGGTAGTGATAGTTTCGTTACTCATTAAAGAGACGCATAAGTGTTTATGATTATCTAGATGAAAATAGGAACTAAATAGTCTATAACACTTCTTTCTAGTTCGCTAAAGTGTTTGTGAACAAATGGTTGTCAACCCAGTCTGTCCACATAACATGAAACATATTTATTCAAATTAATTAATTTATGAGTGGCACTGACTGATTGTCTTTCATCGACCTAAATAAAGTTTGTATCGCATGGATCTGGAGAGCACTTGGCGACCTGCTGGAGACTCGAGGATCCCTCATCGCGGAGATCTCCGCGACATCTCCGCAACAACGTCTCCTCAACATCTCCTGGAATGTAGCCTAGTCTCGGGAAATCGCGAGAGAATAGAACCTGTTCGATTTTTTTCGGAGACTCTTTCCAATCTCCAGCTGGAGATTTATTTTATTCGCAAGGCCTCCAAATTGTCTCTACGACTACTACAACTGGTGACCTCGGAGACGTCTCGGAGACGTGTCGGAGATGTTGCGGCGACGTCTCCAAGACTCCTTAACGAATAAATTATCATCTTATTTTGAGACGTCGCTGAAGTCGCCGTGGAGTCCCCTTCTTGGTGAGAGCGCAATCCATTTCTTGGTCTGTCCATTGGATACTATCATGACTACTCGTATACGCCTATCTAGTGATCAGGATATCGTTGGTTCTAGTCCAATCCGAGTATACTATGATCATGATTTTTGTCATGGCTGTATATCACTGAAATGATGATAATAATTGGTGCCTACATACGTCCAATAAGGATCATTAGTTAATAAGTGTAATAAATCCCCTACAGTGTAATAATATTTTGCTTGTTAATTGTACAATAAAAACGACGCCACTTTCCTTTGATGCCTCCCTCTGAGCACGTAACGATTACACATCAAGTGGTTTCACGTTTTGAGTACTATCGTGTAGACGATTTAATCTACGAAATGTACATTCAAGCCTATGCAACTCTTTTCGTATGTATCAATATGCAATTGTCACTGTACTAGCCATGACGTAGATGCAGACAATAATATAATGACAGTGGTAATATGAATCCAGATTGGCATGGTTAAACACACAGTCTCATGAGTCATAAGAGTTTTGATAAGATATTATGTTAGCCCACTATTAAAGTATAATAGCTTTTGGTTTCCTGGTGTGCCGTCTTGTTTGTTTTGTGAGTGTGACAGCGCCATTTGCATAGTTTTCTCTTGTCCACAGCATATAACGCTACATTTCTAGCCTTGTTCACATGGCAATGCATACTGCATGTACGAGTTCAACTCGCTCATTTACCGCCCTTATTGGTCTCTTCTCAGTGACTATTGTTATCTTACATGTGGTTTGTGGAGGCTTGCGTCAAGTCCTTTCAGGGTTCAACATCATATCGGATCACTGCATGGAATCATTCAGTTCGTGTATATCCGACCGCCTATTTCTGTACAAGTACAAAAAGAAACACAGTGTGATTACAACAGTGAACCTTGAAAGGCCCCATTTACGAGTTTCATTTTTAAAGTCCATGTTTGCAGATTTTGCACATGACACATACTCGTCAGTAGAATGTTTTGTGTGACTGAATGTTTAAAGCCCCCGCTGTACTTGCGTTAAACGCTTATGCTTCTGTGTTAAAGGCAAAATTTACCATTTGCAGATGAAACAAAAACCCAGCATTAGTGCTTTAAAATAGTTATAAAATGTGAGTTAGGGATAGAAACAACCACTGTAAAAAATTGAATCCGTATAATCAATGTTAAGTATTGTTAAATACACAAAATGTGAACAATAGTTATAATAAGAATGCTTACAGATTAAACCATCTACAGTTACGGTTTATTGAGAAAAATAATGATATCTCCTTATATTTTATACTTTATTGCGAAAAATGTATATGTTTACTAAGAAAACAGGCTCTCAAGTTTAAAGTCTATTCAAGTGCCTAATCCCGCATTAAACCGTACTATGTGCGGTGAATTGGACAAGGAACATAAAAATCACAATGAATAGGTTATCAGTTCAAGGGGAAATTGTCCACACTCTATTCATTACCACATTCTATTCATGAGTAATTCCAACTTTCATTGCAAGAGCAACATCACTTTCAATGGTACTAGTATTGAAAGTGAAGACTGTGTAAAGGGTTTGTAAGAAATGAAAAGGGGCTTTTAAAAAACTAATCACGATATTCTATAAAAAGAAGTGTTCTATAGATTAACTGCTATAGAAAATCTCATTCATTAAAATTTCCCAACGTTAACATTATGTAGAACTGATCTTTATCTCCTTGACAAAATGATATATATATATATATATATATATATATATATATATATACATTTTGTTATATATATATATATATATATATATATATATATATATATGTATCATACAAAGGTTGACCCACGTCAGGGTATCAATCTTGCTTGCTGAATTCTCACGTATTGCTAGCCAAACATTCGCCGTGTCCCATAACTTTTGTCATTCCAGGGGGACCTACAGTTATTACTAGAGGGTCCCTCCATTTTTCGAACTTTACGCAAGGTTATACATATACTTTATATCGAACACTTCTGTTTCCTTATTACAACAATGTATGATTACTATGGTGCTCCTCAATTATTGTATAGTCTTTTCATTCAACAATGTTATTTTTACCTTATTCTCTGTTATCAAAGGAAGTGAAATACAATGTATGTATAACTCGTAGGTGGACCGCGTAGAAACACACAATTTCCACTACTCAATATAACGTAGAGAGACTGAGGAGATTTCTTCTTTTCTGTTAGTGACTACTCAGAAATAATTATCTAATGTGAAGAAAATTCCAAAGAAAACTGAAACTTCAGAAATGATTATGTATCTTTTTGTTTAGATTGAATCAAAGTTATGTATTTATTTATGAATTACAACCAATGTACCAATATTAAGGAGTGGCAAGGAGATTTTTTTTGGGGGATGATTCATTATTTTCAACAAAAAAGTGTTTTGCTGTAGCCACAAGCCTTAGAATTACATATTATATATAGATATATATATATATATATATATATATATATATATATATACATATATGTATATACATATATATATATATATATACGTATATATATATATATATATACGTATATAAATATTGTTTGTATTTAGGTCACATGCCCTGATTTTACGTGCACACTCAAAAATCTGACGTGGGTCAACCTTTGTATGATATATATATATATATATATATATATATATCATTTTGTCAAGGAGATAAAGATCAGTTCTACATAATGTTAACGTTGGGAAATTTTAATGAATGAGATTTTCTATAGCAGTTAATCTATAGAACACTTCTTTTTATAGAATATCGTGATTAGTTTTTTAAAAGCCCCTTTTCATTTCTTACAAACCCTTTACACAGTCTTCACTTTCAATACTAGTACCATTGAAAGTGATGTTGCTCTTGCAATGAAAGTTGGAATTACTCATGAATAGAATGTGGTAATGAATAGAGTGTGGACAATTTCCCCTTGAACTGATAACCTATTCATTGTGATTTTTATGTTCCTTGTCCAATTCACCGCACATCAGTCCAAGCAAGTACCCTGTGAGGGATAAACCTGAAATACCCTCTCAGGGCTATTCAGCGGCTCAACGAAGCGTTGCGATCGTTATCTCTGTTCTCATTGCCGGTCGTTCCGATTTATGACTGGAAATTCTGCGGATTTTGCTGGCTCGTGCGAGCGCTGCACGCTCGCCGTGAGCTGGGTGGCCTTGTACACCCACATGCAGGCCGGACAAGTCGCAGCGTCACGTACCAGCGTCACGTACCAACCGGGGAGATACCAAGGAGGTACTAGGCTCGCCTAGTACCTCCTTGGAGATACCACACACAGTCTTCACATCCACCAAGTATAGTAACCCGCGCTAAGATGGGTTTAACAATTTGCACAAATCGAAAACTACACTAAGTGCACATAGTCGCTGCAGGATGATAACAAATAATAAAATAAAGATAAAAATAAACAAAATACATCGTCCCCCACACTCACGTACGCACACAAGCACAAGCACCCACAGCAAAAGCAACAAGGGTGTCAACAACATCAAAAGCAAAAACAAAACAAAAACTGGCATCATTCAGAACGTGTTGAATTCGGAGTATCAAGATACAGTTGTGACTTATATCTTGAGAAGAACGTATAACCATTTTTTCTTTTCAAATCATGTTCATGATGTATCAATTATTAAATCTGTATTTAATAGTCACATCCAGTATCAAACCGTATCACTCTGTGACTGAGAAAACAGCCATCTGCAGTATCTATGATATAAGAGTAAGAACATCTTCCATAGACGATCAAACGCAATTTCAAAACCCAGTTTTGGCAACTGAATGGATTTCGTTCTCCTACCTTCCCGTGGCCGGTACACTTGCCGAACTGTAAAGACGATGGTATCACACATCTCCTCAACTGGAACTACAGCTGTATTTTCAGTTATGATTCTATCACAGTCCCAAGTAGATATAACACAAAACGCCATCTTAGTCTCCAAAAAATGTTATCGATGCAGTCATGGCAACGTATATTCCATACCATCAGGGAGGTGGAAAGAGAATTGAATAATTATGCCTAGTTAGTGCACAGGGATAAACTGTACCGTGCTAATGGTCTCAGTGGCAGCTGACTGGAATCCAGGAAACCCGACTAAGGAATTAAGATAAAAACACAAAAACAACATCACTCCCCCACCCCCACCGAAGAACCCTGGATGGTATGTGTATGTGTTTCACAGTGATTTTCCACAGCAGACACTCTGCCGAGCGAGACTGCCTTTTCAATGTCACAGCACTTTCCCAAGATCAACGCAGGGACGTGATCAATGCACATTTGATTTTTCTGATAAACTGCATTGATACCATCTTTTAATGTCTCCTGAAGATCATACTATAAAGATGTAAGCATCGATTTCATCCTACATAATGTATTTCCAAAATTTACAGTTGTGATTACATGTACATTATATCAAATGTGAGATGAGTGAGGTTCCTTCGTACAGCAGGCCCAAAACCACTTTTTCGGCACAATTGGACAATCACAAAACGGGAAAATTAAAGTTGTTAGAACAGGTTTCATTTTTATACCAATCCACGAGACAAATATTCAATTTTGTAGTTTAAAAATATGAACACATAATTTTGCTTTATTTTTGTGGTGTGATAATTTCTTTCATGAGGCGTAAATTTCATCATGTAACATACGTTACCAATGTCATTCTATTTCAAATGCTTTAAGATTGGTGACTACAGTCTATGATTGAGATAATTATATAACTATATAACAATAATCACATTTGTGGCACAGACACTATGGGGCCAGGTATGCCAAGAAAATTGAACGGAAAGGAAGATATGCAATCGGCGCCACAAAAAACATAACGACAACAATAACAACACAAAACACAGAAATAACAGAACTTGAGGAAATGCACTCAGACAGATACTAGACAACGAAGAACGAGGAAAGAGGAGCAGGGAAGAATAGAGAAGGAAAAGGAGAGGGATGGAAAAGGTCTATGGACACACTATACAAAATCTCAAGGACAAGTGATACATGACGGGTTTTTTCATTAGACAAAATTAACTGGTATGTTTAGAAAGCAAATACTTTTTTTAAGTTTATACTTAAATGTAATTAACTTCACAGATTCTTTTAAATCATTATCCAAGCTATTCCAAAATCTGGGTCCGGCGTAAACAAATGTATTTTGAGTGTGTACAGTTCTCACTAAGGGAAGATGAAATTCTTTAGATTGTCTCGTGGGATAATTATGTACGTGGCTGTTACGGTGCAATAAAGAATACAATATTTTGGGTAAATGGATGCAGTTATAATTAAACATGAATTGACCAAGTTGAAACAAATACAACTCTTTTATTTCTACCCCATAACACAACAGTGAGACAGGCTCCCAACGTTGTTTTTTTTTTAACTTTCTGGTTCAGCGCGTTCATTGTTCTCGAAGAGCAGAGAATGACTCCACGATTGTATTGCAGCCCTTTGTCAAGGCCGATGTGACTTTTGTTAGAATCACGGCCTGGTAATGTAGGTGCCACTTCTCAAAGTCGAATGTAGGCTATGTACATAGTGACTGCAGATCCCTTTTCGAGGCGTGGGAAAATACGTTCTAGGTGCTTCAGCGAACGATAGCCCACGAAAGCGGCAACCAAGCAAGCAAGGCGAGACAGAGAGCAATACGATCGCCATTCCACGTGGGCTAACTGCACGGAGGCACGCGGTGTGTGCGCGTTTTTCTCTGTTTCAGTAGCGATAGCCTGACAAATTCAGGCCGGATTGAATGAGGCTAAGTGGACAAAATTTTCGAACATGTTGTGCTATGAAAGAGAGCGTGTGAATTTTGCTCACCGCGGATTATCCTGCAAAAGGGTCTATGAAAGGAAAGACTAATAATCTTCACTCTGAGGGAAAACGAGCGCAAGCCGCGGTGAGCAAAATACACCGTGTGTGTTTAAACACACGCATGTCGAAGCGGTTTTGCCGGTTCCCATAGACTTTACACGTGAAGGCGATTCGCTTGGCACTGAGCCAAGTTCGGCGAGCTCGCTCGGTCCTCCCCTTTTATCCTCTATAGGGTATTTCGGCGTTATCCTTCACAGGGTATTTGCTTGGACTGCACATAGTACGGTTTAATGCGGGATTAGGCACTTGAATAGACTTTAAACTTGAGAGCCTGTTTTCTTAGTAAACACTCCTCCGGAGTGTGTACTTTCTTTCAATAATTTAGATACGTTGGGAAAGTCCATTTGTATTGGGCTATATACATCATTCTAAAGCTTAGAGTTTGCTCTTTAAGAATTTACCCTTAACTTGAAATCCGTGTCTCGAGACTTTGTTGGTTTTGTCATACAGGGTTATTGTTATGCAATAAAAAGAAAGAAAAAAAAACACAAACAACCCCCCCCCCCAAAAAAAAAAAAAGGAAAAAAAAACTTGCCTTGCGGAACCCTTTAAATAAATCTTTCAAAGTAATACCGGTTTATCTTTTTTTTTCTTTTCAGTGGAATGAGGCCGTCGAAGATGGCCCTAAACAATTGTCAGACAATGAATTCAAACCTCTATCCTAAAAGGAATTTCCTTTATCTGATTTCTAAATAGTGCATCAAAGATTTTTTTATATAATGAATTAAATTCAACGTTCGAAAGATGATACTGGTGCCCGTTCCTGCCTACTTCACATTTTTGACGCTTTTTATAGCCTTTATTCAGACAAATCAAATGAAATTGTTACATTGTAATGACACAAAATGCAACTATAATACAATGTTTAACGGAAAGCAAAAGGTTGTGTGCAAAGTAGTATAGATAAAACATACATAAATTGTATACACATTTGACATGATTCATGAATGTACAATAAACACCTCATACAGAAATGGAATATACATAATTCTAAGACACTCAGCCTTCCTACTCGAGGATAGGAGTCACCAGTCTGAATACAGATTTCATCTAAAACAAATACAAAAAACGTGAGAGGTGATGGACTTTCAAAATCTTTGAAATGTATCCTATTCACCAGTTATGAATATCATAATGACTAATATCTCGCAGGGTCTTATGCAAGTGGAGATTCATAACCAAATAATATTTGATTACGTTTTAATGATATGAGGATCAGAGAAAATAAACAAGTGGAGCGGGCAAAGCTGAAAACACAGGAGATTCGAATAATTCTAGATAGATTCGCTGAGGTAAATACAAAAAATATATCTTAACAAGATGCAATAGTTAAATTCGGTATTTCATGAAGTATAGTTTTCCCAATTCGCGTACATGTAGTGTAATGTCAATTCATCCTTTAATGTTGCTTTTTCATATTCAAACTGTTTGAGGTGGCAATTGCCCTAGATATTTCTTCACAGGTTGGAGCTCTTCCAATTTTACGATTAGTAAAAGCAAAAGCTTATACTGGAATTCTCTCAGCTTCCAGTCTAGTGATGACATTCTAGGAATAGAGAATTAAACTGCAGTTGCCGATCTATCCATGTTTAAAGCTAATACTTCTGGGTGTTTGGAAAGGAAAGAATCTTCAATTGTACCAATAAAAATATTGTAAATCATTTTTGAAGATACTGACACTAAGTGGTACACTTTTTTGTTAATATTAAGACTAATTTCAAAAACATCAACAGGGTCATCATTCACATCAAATAAAAAAACCTGGCATAGCGCCATCTACGACGACTTCTGTTTGAAGATTGCAAACCCTTTTGGACAGCGACGACTTGCAATAAGGCGCTAACATGGTTAAATATTTGCCCAAAGTGTCGTGCGTAAGATTCAAAGTTCAAAAATTCTCTAAAAATGAGAAATGAGATCTTTAATTTTCGGTAACCTGATAAAGTGAGATATACCCTATCATTCATCAAATTTCGAAGTTTGTAGAAGAATTCCTTCTCAATATCTGGAGCTATTCAGATTTCTACCAAACTGGATTTCTGATTTTAGGTTTATCTATTAGTATTTTGAAGAATTGCTTGCATATAGGCCCTATAGTTGGATAATGACATGAATGCTTTATGGATCATCATATTCTCCTTTCTTTAAATTTTATATGGCGCATTTTGTTTTCAGAAGCTACATTTTCTGTATCAACAAATATTAATCGTATCATACTTATCTAGTAGCACCCCATAGTAAATTGGCCCTAAAAGTGAATAGAAATTCCTGCCTCTGAATTCATTTCAGATTTAGTCATCGATATAATGTACTAGACTATTTGTGCAGACAGTATCCTGTCGACCAGATATTTATGAACATGAAACATTTTGATTCTGGCTTTCAAACGTTGGTTTGTTGATTTAGTTTGGTAATTACAATATTATTAGATTAAATGAAGGAATAGCACAGAGATAGCAATGATGAAGGCAGCGAGGTGAGACGAAAGGTCAGCAATTGTATTTGCTTATGATTCTTCATTGTGTCTGTATCAACAATTTTTGCTCCCTTGAGGCACTTGGATGTATAATGTGTTAATGTGCGTCCGTATGTGTGCATGTATGTGTGTATTACTCTGTCTGTCTTTTTTTTTTTTGCTACCGCTTAGGGAAATTTGCTGTTGTTGTTTTTTGCAATTATATTTTTTTCCTCTATGAGGGGACTGCATTCTACAAGCTCTGCTTTTTAGCAGTCCCCTCCATTTCCAGCAATATTGTTTATGCATTTACCACAGTGACGTAACAGTTATTTGTATCTCTGTTGATAATTTACCTGTATCTCTTTTACAATGTTATTCTGTTCATCGTATTGTGGTACTGATTTCATGACGTCTGTGTATATATGAGCGTTTCTTTGTATTTCTTATTATTTGTTTGTTGGAAGTGAAATAAATCAACTTGAACTTGAACTATAACAACAGCTACTATGACTATAGTCATGGATTTCGGACAGTAATGACGTAAAAGATGCGTTATCGGAAAGTAATAATTGTGACGAAGGTAAAATGCACTTATTGACACATGATCTCATACATGTTTATCTTATGATTCTTTACTATTACTATCATTTTCGTATGCCTTCCTTTACACCAGATCCTCAACTGGACGATAAGTTATACCGTGGAACGAAAGCCTTAATTGAAGCTAAGCCTCGTCCTGCACAAGTGCGCATCGTTGATGCGCAGTACGGCTTCGTTGATCCAATGGCAAGCCAGTCGTCAGGTGACGTCATCACCATTCGAACAGTCGATGTCCAGAACCATCCCGAGAGAGGAAAAGAAAGGGTAATAACTAGAGAGCAGAATGTATTTATATGTGACCCCACCTATTGGAATCATATCAGATGGAGAGCATTGATATCTGTTTATTGTCATCCATTCATTTATTGTGATGGTATAAAGACAACCACCATGGCAGCCAAAAGGCCGAATAGAGGCAAGTATACACAGTGACAATACATATAAATATCACAAACGGAATATTGTTTATCAAAATAAGTGATTTCATAAAACGACACAATCTAACATATGATAACATAATTAAATATATGAAATATTACAACTAAAATCACAAGCACAGTTATAACCTTAATAGTATAAAAGTATTACGTTAAACAGTAACAGACAAATAAATAAATAAATAAATACATTGCAGTAATCTATGACAAAATAAAAAAAAACATGTATATGAGCAAAGCGTTCATGCCGTTGCCAAAGTAAAGATTAGCGCAATTTTCAAGGACTAATGAGCTAATTCTTGTCCTATATTTGATTTTTATTGGGCCTACTGACGGTTTTGCAGTGGGTGAGAATTTGGGATATGGAGGGAAAGATATTTAGAACGGATTAGAATTTGTACAACATCTCATCAGTAGTAAACAAAACACAATAACAAAAAAAAAATGGCGTACTCGTATGCGCTATAAACGTTGGGTTGATTTACATTTGTATTTTAATGCTACATGTTCGTTTGTAACGATAATATGCAGCTCGAAATCGAATTCAATTATTATAGCAGTGATGGTGATAGCGGAGAGTTTGAAAAAAAAAGAGTGAGAGGATGGAGCGGAGAAGAAGAACATGATGGCGTTGACGGTGATGTTCAGCTAAGGGTTGTGGCTGTGGCGATGGACGCTGTGATGATTTGAAATATGACTTACAGTGGCGTATCTAGGGGGGGGGGGGGGGCAAGGGGGGCACGTGCTCCGGGCGCCACTCTTTGGGGCGCCGAAAACGAAAAGACGGGGGGAAAAAACGAAGAAGAAAAAATAAAGAAGGAAAACAAAAAAACCTCGCCCGGACCGGGGAGGGGGGAAGGGAGAAAACCAAATCAAACAAGATAAAAACAAAAAATGACAATGTTTATTGTGTTCACACAAGAATTACATGTTTTGTGAGCTGAAATTTCGGCTCGCTCATTGCTCTCGCTCACCAAAATGTATATATATGTATATAAAAGAAGATCAGAAAATAAAACGTGATGATGACGCTGACAAAATGACGATGTATATTGTCCTCACACATGCCATCGTTAGAAGGCAAAATGTTACACGGAGCAGCGGCTGCAATTTTATTTCTTTCGTTCTGACGCGATCGCCCATTGGATCAAACGAGGGCGCCAAAGGTGTCGAACATACGGGGGGGGGGGGGGCGCAAAAAACCAAATCAAACAAGATAAGAACAAAACCTGATTATGGCGCGGACAAATATCGGCTCACTCGTGCGTACTAATTTGGAGTATTTATTCAAGTCCTCAGTTTGCTGGTATAAATCGTTATCTATAAGACCGTCACTATATCTTGATTAGAATTGTAAGATTTAATAAGCAAAAAATGACAAGAATTCCATGTTTTGTAAGCTGAAAAACGAAAATTTTCGGCTCGCTCGCTGCGCTCGCTCGCTAAAATTTATCCCAAAAAAAGAGAGATAAGAACAAAACGTGATAATGGCGCGGAAATATACAAATTTCGGCTCACTCGTGCGTACTAATTTGGAGTATTTTTTTCAAGTCCTCAGTTTGTTGGTATAAATCGTTATCTATACGGCCGTCATCATATCTTGATTGGAATTGTAAGATTTAATAAGCATAAAATGACAAGAATTCCATGTTTTGTAAGCTGAAATACAAAAATTTTCGACTCGCTCGCTGCGCTCGCTCGCCAAAATTTATCACAAAAAAAAGATAAGAACAAAACGTGATGATGACGCGGAAATATACAAAAATTTTCGGCTCGCTCGCCAAAATTTATCTAATTTATTACCTTTAAATCACCCTCAAAAAGACCCCTGTTAAGTGCTTAAAAAAAATCAGGTCATGTTGACTTTTTTTAAGTCCCTGACGGGATGGGGTTGGTGTTGAACACTTCCAGAAATTAGGGCGCAATTTTCGCGCTTGACCCGGGCGCCGTTTTCCCTAGATACGCCACTGATGACTTAGACTTTAGACTATGACCTACTTAGTGGATTTCTGGGGATTATTTCCTACCCATCAAAAACAAGCAAGCAAGCAAACAAACAAACGAGACAAACAAAAATAAACAAATGAATAAACAAACAGCCACAAAGAATGACAAAAACAAGTCTAAGTTTTAGAGTATCTGTTTCAAAGTTGATGTGCCGTGGGTCTTCGAAGGTAGTATTCAGAGTAGCCTATTTGATGTTTCCATAATCTTTGACAACTTTCCACGTGAGGAACTAAATGAAATCATTTCATTTCTATTTCTAAAATAAAGACGAAGTACTCTGAAACATATGAAGATTATGAGACTGTTAGATGTCATAAGGCCATGCACGGCCATGCAAATTGACTTTAATAGTGAGTTCCTCTATTCAGAGCAACCTACCTATCGCTGATTGTTTAAGATGTCGTTGAGTACAGGCCTAAAGAATGCATAATAATACGCCTAGGTTCTCTGAGGACTATCATTATAAGCGTTGAAAATATGTAAAACGTTTGTAGGACAGGCAGGTCAGGATTTTGAAGATCGAAAGCTATCTCCTGAAACTTTTTTTTGTGAAAACAACACTGCTCCAAACTTCAAAGATCTTTAATATGCTTCCCCTGTGTCCTATGCAGAAGGTGAAGATTTGCCTCTAATGTCACAATGTCACAGTAAACTAAATCACACCGAAGACCTACGCTTTAGATCGATAACCTTACCTGTTAAAGTTACCCTGCGACTGAACATTTTATTTATTGATTTTCATATTACATTACTCCAGCCCCTCCCGAACGCGCGCGCGTGCGTATATATATATATCTATATATACACACACGCAGATGAATATGTGAGCTTTTCATTTCATACACTCTAGGTACTGGTTGGAATCGACGAACAGCGTGCCGAGGTCCGGTTTCCAGAAGCAATGGACATGGCTACCTACTCGACCATGATAGCTGATGACCTTCCACTTTCCGAGCTGCTCAAGTATGACATGCCACAGGTGAGAGAATGAGGCATCAACCTACTTGTGACCAAAGTGGTTGAATCTACCGAGCCCGCCAAAGTCCTTCACGCGGAATGCAACGCACAGTTTTAGTCGACTTCATAGAGCAGGAAAAAATAATAGACCAACAGAATTGTCCAAGTTTCATTCAAATTAGAAATGACACAAGAAAGTTATGGCATTTTCGACAGCAATGTGTTTGTGATATTGGTGGCAGTCACTTTTATCAGACTAGGCAAGCTATGCATGTCGCCGGCATGGTGGATGAGCGTCAAAGCTATAAGCTGAGTGACAGCAATGAGGTTAAGGGCTCACACCCGTAAATAAAATGGAATGTCCCAGACCGCTTCACAAATTCGTACCAAAGATACCAAAATAAATGAAGAAAAAATAAATTAAAAATGAATGATGTAGTTTGGCAAAAAAAAACTGAATAGCTGTAGATATTGAGTATGAATTCCTCTAGAAACTGCATTTTTGTTGGAAGATGAAAGCTTTTCTGATGGAATTTGAGGGGACTATATTTCATTACGCAACACAACACCGAGGAGGACAACGATGGAGGAAGCAGTAAAGACAACATCCAGGATTAACTCAAGCAACCTCTCACCATTGAGTTGCAAGCAGAGGACATCAACGAGGAAGATACACATGGAGCGAGCAAACAATGTAAGTAGGACTACACCGATAATGACAAGTACCCAACAAAAGACATGTCACCAACCTGTGACGGATAGGAAGGAGCATGGCGTCAATACTGGACTAAACATTGGGACATGGAATGTGAAAACCCTCCGAACAGCAGGGAATTGGGATATACTCCTCAATGAAGCCAGAAGATTTAACCTGGATATCTTAGGATTATGTGAGACACACCTGGCTACCAATGAAACCTTGGTGAATAAAGAAGAATATACAATTATATAATTATATTGTCGAGCAGAAAGGATGGTCTGAATAGAGAAGGAGTAGGCATACTGATATCCCACCGAATTGCGCAGTGTTTGCAGAGCTTCGAAACAGTCTCCTCAAGATTGGTGACTGCTAAGTTCAAGATGAAAGAAGGCATCCTGAATATCATTCAAGTATATGCCCCAACATCAACATACAGTGAGGCAGACAGTGATGCCTTTTATGAATCACTTAAGCTACATATCCAGAAAGTTGCTAAGAAGGAAGCACTGACAGTTATGGGAGACTTCAATGCTAAAGTTGGCTCAGATAACAGTGATTGGGTCCAAACATTAGGCAACTTTGGTCTAGGGAAAGCCAATGACAGAGGGGAGAAACTTCTGGAATTTTGCACACTACACAAGCTGGCTGTCTGCAACACATACTTTCAGCACAAAGAATGCAGACGAGCCATGTGGACATCTCCAGATGGACGGTACAAAAACCAAAGTGACTTCATCATCACCCAAGTGGAGAATTTGAGGACATTTCATAACTGCAGATCGTATTACTGCTCAGCTGACATAGGTTCGGATCACAACCTAGTAGACGCCTATGTCAAACTGTTCCCAAGTAGAGCACGACGACACAAGTCTCTACCAAGAAATTATGACGTCAGCAGACTTGGCAATCCCTTTATTGCAGAAGAATTCTGTGCCAGAATAGGTGGGGCCTTTGAGCCACTCCTCCACCTGCCTGATACAGATGTGGACAGCCTGTGGACTAGATTCAAGGACACTACCAACAAGATCACAGAAGACGTTGTTGGCCATAAAAGAGCAAAACAAGTGAAAGGCCTACCTGAGGATGCCCGCACAGCCTGTGAGGAGAGAAGGACAGCTCGTCTCCTCATGATAAACAACCCTACATTCAGTGGTAAGGCAAAATATCGCAAATTAAACAAAAATGTAAAATACAGGGTGAAAAGCTGGAAAAAGAAATTACTTGACAGAGACGTGGAAGACATGGAGGCTGCCTATGCCAGAAATGACAGCCTAGAACTCTTCAAGAGGGTGAATAAGCTTGCTGGTGACAGAGATAAAACACTTCCGGCAGTTAAGAACAGCGATGGCATACTTATGACGCCCCCAGAAAAGGTAATAAAGTGTTGGGAGGAATACTTCTGCACTCATCTAAATACACAGTTTCCAAGGGATGAGAATGTGCTCCAATCCATCCCAGACCCCCCAAGCAAGGAGGACCATTGTGAACCATTTACATTCGCAGAAGTGGAAGGTGCAATTAAATCTCTCAAGATTAATAAAGCATGTGGATGGGACAGGATAGCGGCGGAAACCCTGAAAGCAGGAGGAGCTCCAATGAGGCAGATGCTACTCAAAATCATCAACGTTGCAAGGGCAGAAGGAAAAACACCTAAAGACTGGAGCAAAGGCCTCATAACTCCAGTTTTCAAGAAGGGAGACCGACTCAAACCAAGTAATTACAGAGCCATCACCCTGCTTTCCATCCCAGGGAAAGTATTCTGCAGAATGATCCTCAACAGAATCCAGGACACCATTGATAGCTACTTGACTGAAGAACAATGTGGCTTTTGGCAGTCACGTGGCACAACTGATGCAGTATTTGTTGTGCGGCAAATCCTTGAAAAGGTCAAAGAAAGCAATGTTGCATTTCACTGGAATTTCGTGGATTTTAAGGCTGCATTTGACACAATCTGGAGAGGAGCCCTGTGGAAATGTCTGTGCTCTATTGGCGTAGACAAGGTAATGGTGGACCTGATTGAGAGCATGTACAATCAAACAAAATGCTCTGTCATTGTCAACGGAAAGATCACAGAATGGTTTCAAGTAGTGACAGGAGTTAGACAAGGGTGTCTCCTTTCCCCTAGCCTCTTCAACTTGTTCCTTGAATTTATAATGAAAGACGTCCAAAATTTAGACAGTGGAATCCGGATGGGCGACATGTGCATTAACAACATCCGATATGCAGACGACACCACACTGATGGATCTTGTCTTTGAGAAACTACAAGTCTAAACAAACGAACTGGAAAAGGCCTGCACCAGATGGGGTATGAAAATCAACCCCAGCAAATGCAAAGTCATATCACAAGACAAACGTCACATGTCCTTGAATGTAGTAGACATCGAGAAAGTTGATGATTTTGTATTCTTGGGTAGCAACATTCCTACAGTGGCAAATGATGTGAATCGTCATAAAAGATTAGCGGCCTGGGCATTTGGGAAACTGAAAAGCACCATATGGACGAACCAGATTATCCCCAGATCACTTAAAGTGAGAATTTACAAAGCACTGATCCTCGCTATTGCCATCTACGGTGCTGAGTCGTGGACACTACGCCAAGCCGTCCAGCGTCGATTAGACACCTTTGACATGAGTTCCTTGGTGTGAGGCTCATTGACAAGATAAGAAATGAGGAAATTAGACAGAGGCTTCGTCTCACCAACACCATCTGTGATGAAGTAACCAAAAGAAGATTGAAGTGGTTTGGGCATGTAATTCGTATGCCGTCACATAGGATCCCATTCCAAGCCTTCAAGAATAACTTTCTCGGGAAAAGACCACTAGGACGCCCTCCTGCCCGCTGGAGAGACCAAATTGAAAGAGACTTGGGCATTTCCCTAAAAGAGGCTGAATATCAAGCCCAGGGAAGGCCAAACTGGAGAAGGATCACTCGTAGGAGAGCAAAGGGACACACTGTCCTATGCAATTAAGTCAAGTAAGTCAAGTCATATTTCATTGGGTACGTGTACGGAAAATAGGTGATTTTTTTGAGTGACAAGAACTCGTAGTCTGGCTTTGAGGACCCCTGGACAGAATTTGAGCCAAAGAACCCACCCTGAAAATTTGATGGATGAAAGGGCATATCTCACTTATCCAGGTTAGTGAAGCTGAAACACCTCATTTTCTCCCAGCTATTTTACAGAATTTTTTGAAATTTGATTTTTAACACACATCCCCATGGGGAAATATTCATGGGTGTGGGCCCTTAAATGTAGGCCTACGGAGCAACTTATCGCAATGCCGTACAGTTGGCGTGATTTACCATATACTATGAAGATGAAAAAAAAAACAACCAAGCTTTAATGACGTAAAATAGTTCTTAGATGTGAGTTATGAATAGAAACAACCTATGTAAAAATTCAAATCAGTGTAATCAATGTTATGTATAGTTAGATATACAAAATGTGAGCAATAAATATAATGGAATTGTTTCTAGAATAAACCGTCTACAGCTATGGCTTATTGAGAAAAACATTTCTAGCTCCTTACATTTTAGGCTTTATTGCAAATTTTATATTATGGTAGAATGTTTTGTGAAACAACCGACCTACACTTATATGCATCAAATGTGATATTTCGATCATTTTCTAAATCGCTATGTCATGAATATGCATTTATGTAAAGTATTAAGTACTTGTATAACTGTTCAGCCCACATGGGGGTAGAGGAATATTTGAGACTTGGGACTATGGCGCTCGAGGGGAGGAATACAGTTTTGTTGTTCACTCTAAGAAAGTCCGGTAGGTGGTGTTTTATTTTGTTTCAGTAATTATACGTGTTACAGTGATAACTGGCACCAATGGTAAACAGTACCTTCAAGTATATACCATCTGAATCTCAAAGAGACCTGGTTAGCATTAAATAACGAAAGTTTGAAGACAATTTGAGATGTTGTGCATAATCTACATTTGTCAAGCGCTCACCGTGGGTCTCTGCAACTTTCACTGTCTCATTAATGATACTCCATCAGCGCCTCCGCCTTTTAGACACTGATAACACTGACACCGGAAAGACTTCAAAAGATGGAATTGTAATGCTGCATCATCATTACACCGACTATCACGTCATCACTGCCCGTGCCAGAGACAACACCCTTCTATCAATACCCCTCAGCTCATCTTTCGAATTTAACCTTGTGGAAGCGACGTTTCAAGAGATGCGAGCTCTCTTACCGGCCGTATTCAACCATGTGAACGCGACATGGGATGTGGTAGATATTACCCAACCCAGGTTACCTGTTGAAATGTGCCCCATACCCAAGCCGATACCGGATGTGTTTCAACAGTGGGCCAAAAGCCACGAAGGTACGTGAGACAATGGTAAACGAGAAGCACACGAAGCCGATGGAAGGTTTAAAGAAATAGAAATCAAAACGAGTTAGATCAATATGATACTGACCCTAAACCATCACTTAAAAAAAAACAAAAAACGTTGGCTATTGACTTATTCATCAGATATCGGAGGTATAGTGTTATGTATTATATTATAATATATTATTATGAATTATCACATATAATAAAGATACATAAAAAGATACATTATAAGACAGATATATACACGTAGATAGATGGAAAGACTTAGGATGTTCCAGTTGATATCCAGACATTTTTCCCCGAAAGGTCTGTCCGTGTAATATTGTAAATAAGAAGACAAAATTAATCGAGAATATCCCCTGTCTGCTTTTATTTTTGTTTTGTTTTTTGTTTTAAATCTGATCTAAATGCGATACTATCGATGAATGGACGCCTCATCATAAGCTCTTCCCCTATTTCATAAGTAGTGTGTTTACCTCACAATGTGGATATTCATTCTTAT
Organism: Diadema antillarum; assembly: GCF_040938485.1. Taxonomy (NCBI): domain Eukaryota; kingdom Metazoa; phylum Echinodermata; class Echinoidea; order Diadematoida; family Diadematidae; genus Diadema; species Diadema antillarum. Next base: position 418,889 of record NW_027271577.1, on the reverse strand, counting down.
AAATAGTTATATTAATGGATATAGGTTTGTCGTGTTTTCAGTCACCTTGAGCCCCATTTAAACTCGGGCGATTCTGAAACTTCGTTGTTCAAAAGGTTCTTTAATCTGAAAACGAAATAAGATTCGTTATACCGGAGACTCGTTAGCACGAAAATGTAAACCGTTTCGTTACTAAAATGAAATTAACTACCGAAACTAGCGAACCTTCAGAATTATATACTTCATTTCATTTTCGTATTAATGAACCTTCGTAATAACAAATTTTTTTTTTTCACTTTTGGATAAATGAACCTTGAGAATAACGAGCCTTCGTAATAACACTTTTTTTCACTTTTGGATAAATGAACCTTCGGAATAATGAGCCTTCGTAATAACACATTTTTCTTTTTAACTTTTGGATAAATGAACCTTCGGAATAACGAGCCTTCGTAATAACACATTTTTTTCCCCTTTTGGATAAATGAACCTTCGGAATACGAGCCTTCGGAATAACAAATTGTAAGCTTTGCACTCTCCTTGCAGGAAAGAAAGAGAGTGGAAGAATTTCCCGACAAGAACAGAAGAAGTTGAAGAATGTTATCAAGAACCTGAATATTCAGATTTCCACTCTAAAAAAAGAAGCGAGCAAAGCTCCAGGGGTCCCTCGTTTATCAGCCAGACCTGACAAACCATGCAGGTTAGTGTCCATTAATGCTCCCATAAGATCACGCAACTAAGCTATGCCCTGTACGGATAATTGTTATTTAAATCAAAAAACCTAAATGGATGATCCAAAGTTCAGTCACCTTTCAAGCACACTTCATTTATGTCAGTAAAGGGGTTCTACTAGCATATTTTAGGATTTTATAATTGTTTGATGTATCGATATCAGAACACATCTTCGAAGATCTAATAAGATGACGTCCACAAAGTCATTTGAGCTCCCTATGACATCATTAAAATTCAGTGGTATTCACTTATCAACAACATTGGTCCACATTTCAAGTAATAATCCATCTATATTCATATTACGTTTGCTTGTTTTGCATTTTTTCTTATGTGCTTGTTGGTTGTGGTTTTTTTTTTTCTAAATGCCGTGGCTGGTACTCTCTCAAAACTATTTTACATGTCCATGCCCATTCGATTATCAGATTATATTTCTTGTGAACACTTTATTTGAATTGACTTACCCAACTACCCTGTAGTCCCGATGTCGAGAACGATCTTGAAACCGCTCAGAACTCTATGGTCGAGGAACTGAGGGCAGAGATTAAACTGAAAGACATCGTAAGTCGACTTATCATGGCTTTATTCACTTAACAACAACTTCCATTACATTACATACTTTCAGTGAAAGTATTGTAATTTCCATTACATTACATTTGTCAGTGAAAGCGTTGCAATTTCCATTACATTACATTTGTCAGTGAAAGTATACTTTGCGAGGTATTTCAGAGCACAAGGGGCAGGTAATTTGGATACATTTAATAAGGAATTACCTTGAAATTATAATTATGATGAAGGGCTGTGGTTAACGTCAAGTCAAATTGGCAGGAAATAATGTTGTAAGTAGGCCCCTATTTCATGTGAGGTTGACTCTAAGCTCCGTGAGTAGAACAAAAAGTGTCCTTCACATAAAGATCAAAAAAAAAAAATCCTCATAGGTCTTCTCGATGAATGTTTAACTAAGACAATGCCTGGAATCTTATGTACGTTCTATTACATTTAATCATCACCGTCAACGAAATAGATGGATTAAAGATTCTGAATATCAGACACACTTTAACTCCCATCGACAATTGAATTTAAAGAACATTTAAGTAGTGGGTATATAAGATATTGTAGACGCATAAAAACAAATGAACTTCAGAAAGGAATGATAGGCTGAAAAAAAAATCTGACGTAACTCTACTTCAACTTTGGATTTAATGTGGATAAGCAATGTTTAAGCAAACTGATAAAGAGTATCAATAAGGCTAAAGACACCCGCACATGCTCTGGCGACACATTATTCGTATAGACTTCAACCACTTGTTGCCATCCTTTCTAGTAGCCAAATAATTCTGAGGAACTATATGAAGAAGGCTACATGTTTGAGATGTTATTATAACAAATTTACCTAACATGCCTAAAATGACATTTCATTGAGTCATCATTGACTCTTCCACCTTGTGTACATACATCGTCTACATCAGTAATCGTCGTAGTTGAGAGGGCTGAATCATTTAAACACCTCTGTTGTCATTCTAGTCTAGTATGAAACAAGACGTCTTTCTGCATGTGATTATGTTACAAGGAATGCACTCTTATTTTTTTGCTTGTTAATAAGCATATATGTTGTCTTTAAGTAAATGTGTGGAAGCAAATGAATGAAAAGGTGAATGAAAACTTCCTTCCTTCCTCAACAGAGGATTTCTGAACTGCTCACCACCGAGAAAGAACACAAAGACGAATTAATGGTAAGTTAAAGCATACTATAATATGGAAGGGCTTAGTTGGCCATAAATTATGTCAAGGGCGTATACATCATGATGCAGATAAATGTTGGAAGGATTGATTAAAGAGAAAATAGCCACATGTGGTTCATCCCTTTGTGAAAACATGTCAGATTATGGTAAACAATTGAATAAGTCAACAAGAGAAATGTGTAGCTGAACATATTACCCTCACCTTTGGGTGTTGATTATGACGTATGTAGAACTGCAGAATTTGTTCATTCAGAGTTGTATTTTTCCTAAACCTTCCTATCAAAATATGGACTTGTCATATGGAACACTTTACTTTGAAACGTATTTTTGCTTTTGTTTTCCTATTCGTCATTTTGTATCATCTTTAATGAAATTGCAGAAAATTAATGTACTTAAAAAAAAGCATAATGAGAATAAATCCAATCAAAATCATTCAAATCAAATCAAATAACCTGGACTTCCTCATGTCAACGAGGTAAGGATGTTTTATCGGGTGCTGTTCGTTATTCCGAAGGTTTGTTATTCCGAAGGTTCGTTTATGAGAAACACACAAATTCTCTATACCTAGAGGTTCGTTAACTTGAAAATGAAAAGGGGTTCATTAATCCAAACATTTGTGGCGTTATTCCGAAGGTTCGTTATTCCGAAGGTTCGTTAATCCGAAAATGAAATAGGGTTCGCTATTCCAAAGGCTCGTTTATTCGAAAATGAAAAAGGGTTCCTTATTCCGAAGGTTCGTTATTCCGAAGGTTCGTTGATACGAAATGAAATAGGGTCCGTAACGAACCTTCGAAATAACGAGCTTTGCGTCATTTTCGGATTAATGAACCTTTGGAATAACAAACCTTATCACATTTTCGGATTAACGAACCGTCGGAATAACAAACTGTAACCGTTTTATCTGCGTTCCAATTTCCCCAAGGCTCTGAAAAGAGAAAGATATGGATTCATGTCGTCACAACAGGCTTATCGTGCTGAGATTGGTAGATTGCAAAGTAAGTTGGACCACATGCAAAGATCCGGTGTAGGGGATTGTGTCTACGAAGAGTTATAGAGGGAGGCGGATGCTGCTCTCAAAGATCATTGGAACATTATTAAGATTTCACCAAAGATGACCACGGATGGTGAGACCCCCACTTGCATTATTAACCTTCTAAAGATATACATGATATGGAATAAAATAGAATTGCCGAAATCTTCCTCCCCTTTAAAGTGTCTTTTACTTCAATGAATTATTCATCTTGTGAATAAAGGCGTATTCTTTTTTACTCATTTCCGTTCTTTCTCATATTTACAGTAATTTCCCAATGAAAGATGACACACCGGTCGTGTGAAGATACGTTCTAGTTGTTATTTATATACCGCGAATATGTTTGAGTTTGAGATTATTTTATCTGAAACGGCAACATATATACAAGAGGATTTCAATACATAATGGTAATTACACACTACACTTTTGTGTTAACATCAACATTTGTATACTTTGCTTAACAGTCTAAACAATCTAAGAAACGTATCAAATACATAATGATTAAATGACCAAGACCAGTAATCTTAAATTATTTATCAAAAGAGAGCTACATTAAACATACAATAATTTGATGGTAATAATGCAGGCCTACACAATGAGGATGCTAAAAGAACCAAGAGATAGCACAAGTGTTAGTTTTTCCTCTAACACGTGTTACGTAATGAGCAAACGATGATTGTATCAACATGCTTTTATAGCGTTATCGATTTGTAGTACCTTGTCTATACAGATTTAATGGGGTTTTTTTTTTGATAGTTTACTTCGCAAATATCTCCTGGTTTAAATTTTCCTTACTATTTTATCGACCTCGATTATCCGGCCTCCATTTATGTGGAAATCTCCGTTATCCGGATGCGTTCACGCAGAGAATGACTTTTTTTTCATCCAAAAATTGAGAAAAAGAATGACTTTAACATCTTTTCATGGATCTATTTCAGTAATTTCATAAGATGTGCATGATAGGTTTCTCAATATCTAATGAGGTAAAACATGTATGATTTTTCACATAAAGATAAACTTTATTTTTGTGAAGAAGGGACTACAATTTTGTGCAGGCTAGCATAGATTACACCACCGTTGCGGGGTACGCTACCTGCCCAGCTGCCAGTGCACTGGGACGGCAGCTTGGACGGTAGCTATATACATTAACATTTGTCTCCCATATTCGGCCAATTCGCTTATCTGGATGAGCGCCGGTCCCGACATGGCCGGATAATCGAGGTCGAACTGATATAAGAAAATGAGAGTTGACCATACATAGTTTTACATTTTGGTAAATAAAGCAAGCCTTCTTTTTTTTTTACCCTTGCTGAATATAAGAATGTTGGATATTTTGACAATATTCTACCAGATCATGTGGCATATCTCCCTTAAATGAATCAAATACAAATGCACATATTGAAAGTTTATATAGTTCAAATATATCCATAACTCTCAGTTTTCGGATAGGGGATCAGTAGGTGTTCTGAGTGGACTATTAAAGGTAAAAGCTCTCATGACCATCTTCTGACTAAGGCGAGGGCAATTCAAATAAGATTTGTATTTACTCCCCCACACATCAATTCCATAAATAATGTCTGGCGACAATTTATGATCAGGGTTGACGGCTAAAATTGTCGCCCGCCCTCGAAGCACATTTTGCTGGGTAATATCATTCTTGACATAGGCTAGTCATTGAAATCCCAAAACATAACTTACATGGCTACATCCATGCAAACAAGCCATGTAAAAAGTCACGGTGAGGTTTCAAGGAAGTGTGTATGTGCGCGCGCACATCATAATTGAGTGTCCGTTCGTGCGCGCGTGTGTGTGCGTGTGTGTGTGTTATTGTATATTATGGAAGAATGTGTTAGTTATGTGTTTTGGCTGCGCGTGGGGAGGGGTAAGCTGTTGCTGTCATAAACGTTGTATTGATTTTATCAGCACCTTTGAGTTTGACGAGTTTGACGGATTTGTATTTGAATTCGGAGTGGTGCTTGCGTGCGGGCGGATGCTGCTTTTATGCATACGGTCCATTATGTCTTACGTATCAACATTGGGAAGTCGTTTCATCAGGAAGGAAGGTGGTATCGGTTCGGGTGAGTGTGTGTGAGATGATTTAGGTTTTGGTTAATCGGGGGTTGGTGGGATGGGGATTTGATTTGAAGAAGGATAGTTATAAATGGTATGACAGATATTGGCAGGATTTAATATTTATGATAGATGTATATTTTTTGTTTCAGTTGCTTTGGAGGGGAAGAGTTTTTTTATGAATGATTTCATTCTAGATTTGTATAATGTATTTGTTTTTTATTTGTTTTTGTTTTTGTTTTTATGTATATGCCCGTGTAAGTGAGAAGGAGTTACATAATCAAATATATTCAAGGGATATAGGTTTGGTACATGTAAAAACTTTCTCGTGAAGAAATTGTTAGTAGGGTTGATTCATAATCGAGTTATGTATGTTGAAGTGAGATTATTTGTAGTATAAATCGACAAAAATGGACATGTTTGTGTCTTGATTTGCATTTGTACCGTTTTTGTTCATGTTACACCCAGAATGAGTTGAATTATGAATTATTTGAATGAAATTAATAAATATCAAGGAAAAACAAAAAAGTGTTAAGATGGTTTATATGCGTTATGAGGATTTGTTTGATTGTTTGTTGGTGTTTGTTTATAAATACGTGTGTATTAATTTGCGGTGTGCATATGGCAGTTCGTTTCCGCTAAAATCAACTAACGATTGAGAAACCATTTACGGCATGTCGACATTATTCGTTCATGCATAAAGCATGTCAAACATCTGGGACAAACAAAAGTGATATGGAAGTTGAAGATACGACTGATGGAAGAATATGACTGCAGTCAAAAAATGAACAAAGACAGATAACATTTAGGGAGGGTACCTCCCTCATATGACTTTTCTCTCGGTCTCTCTCTCCTAGCCCGCCTCACCGCTGACATTGCCACACCCATACTCAAATCAACGCCGCTGTGAACTCTGCATTTTCATTGCCATATAGTATTGCCTGCTGCTCAAAAAGTTCGTTCACACAAACATCAAAACAGAAACACAACAGACACACGTACGTACGCATACAGGTACACGTATACACACAGACAAACAAACCACTACCACTATACAACCACCTCACATGCACAGTTTCCATATATACTGTATTGTATAACAGTCAAACCTGTCTATAGCGGCCACCTAAGGGAAACGAAAAAAGTGGCCGTTATAGACAGGTGGCCGCTATAGACAGGTTATCCAACTATATGTGTGAATTGCCTATACATGTACACGTACATGTATCATCGTTGTATACATCTTTAAGTACTTTAGCATTTATTGTTTAGTGGAGTGGGTCAAACAGGAACTCCATAGACAAATTCAGGGGTAATGACCCAGAACAACGATGACGTTGGTTGCCATAGCCTAAGGACACTAATATTCATTTGGTTTATCATTTTGATATCCAAGAAACAATAAAGTCTTTACCAGTGGTTACAGAGAACAAGTGAATGAAGAAACTAAAAGAGAGTGGGCGAGTTAATCAGAATTAGAGATGAATCATAGAAAATTGAGTTTTCACAGAAACGAATAGAAGGAGCAAATTGAACATTTGACCAGTTAGGAATTAATTTCTAGTGAACGCCACACCCCATTATAAGATTGAGCCAATGAAATGCTTTAGGGAAAGGAATTTTGTTAGTAAATTAGTTATAAAAAAACATGTCTCAGCCGAGAAATAAGTTAGAGTGGCAAGCACAGTGGGAGCGGCTTCACACTAAGTCTATGTAGTGAAGCAAAGGCAGCAGAGTATTTTGGAATTTTGAGGAACTTTGAGAATAGTTGGAGACTACAGAGATAAAGTCAGGAGTTCCCCTTTCTTGGTACATCATGCCCCCCCCCCCCCTCCAAGTCAACCAACTAATCTTTAACGACGCTGAATGCACCATAGACCTACGCTGTGAATGTGATGAGGATCTGACTGTCATGACTGAACCGGCGAGCAGCAGGACATTAGGAAAAACTATGAGTCACGATAAGACAAAACTTTGGTTTACGCCAATTTGGAGTGCAATTACAAACTCCAAACAGTCAACTGGTGTCATCGGAGATGTTGAAGCGCCCTGTCAGACTGATACAAAGTGGAGAGTGATGGTGACGAAGAGAATACTGACAGCGTGACGGCAGACCGCTCAACGGACGGCCCAGTCACACTGAAGAGATCGACAATGACATGCAGACGAGGACCTCATTCGTCGACCGAGAGTAATCATTTAAGAGGAATGACTTTAATTTACGTTTGAAGACATTTCAAGAGATGTAGTAGTCTGATATGTTAAGGGGCAAATCATTCTACTGTTTGCAGGCCCCTATAAATCACTCTGTCGAGTAAATTATATATGAACCAAATGGCTTCTATTGAACATGTATTGTGTTGAAAAGTTCATGGTACTTCTTTTCCAGGCAAAATGTGTACATGAAAATTCCGATGTTAAAAGCATGTGATGGGAAATGTAAACAGTATGTGCGAATGCTTCTGTGTTTCCTGCTAAACTTGTTTGTTAGTGGGGAAAAGAAAAGAAAAGAGAAGAGAAGTCTCGCTCTACCACGTCTACATACCACAACGCCTACGGATATCTTTGTTTCACATTGTTTGTGGGGAAAAGAAAAGAAAAAAGAACTCAAGCTTCATGAGAGATGTTCAGATCCCGCTAGACACCACAACGCCTACGGATGTCTAGGCTGAAGGTGGGTTTGAATGTCTTATAGGGCCGATAGAGCACCAACAGTAAGTGCAGATTAATTGGCACGCTATCTTTTGAAGAGAAACAATACTTTGTTTCACACAAGATGAAAAAGCAGAAAAACAACTGATAATCATCCGCCCATGTAAAATCAAGCAGAAGTTTTTCAAAACATTTCAAGAGGCATCTTGGTGAGTTACAGTCTGTTAAACATGCCAATATACTGTGAAAAACAAATTGAAGGCCACCTGCAATTTTCCGACATCACAAAAACTTTGATCAACACTTTCCATATATACTCGTGATGGAGATGGAAAATAATAAACAACAACATTGCAAGATTAATGCATTTCTTCCAAGACAACAGACAGGAACTGATTCCTCGTAAAATAATAAACATGTATTTTGATTTTTTCCATGCATTTTACCCATATCATTACACACAATCATTACACACTTATACTTGATATGGTGTTCAGCTCACTGTGTGCAGACTGAGCACGACCCGATAATTCAGAACCTCTGCCTGAGAAAGGATTGTAGCCTATCCCGCGAGTCAAAAAGAAGCTTTCTTATCATCTCGTGCACCCTGTACTCTATGTGCAATGCACTCATCATAGAGACAAGCTTGCCTTCACCCAAACTGTTCAGATATTGTCATTGGAAGATTCTGATGATCGCATACAGTGGCTGTGCACCTATAAGAACGCTGGTCTGACCTCAGGATGTCTATCCAGTTTAGTCGTGGAGGAGATTTGTGTGCCGATCTGTGCAATGTACGTAGGCTCAATCGCGTGCTTCACTGAAGACGCAGATGCTGCCCTGTCTTGAAAGAGATCGAGGGTATAGATCTAGACCAATTTCAGCAGGTTACACTAAATCATCACTTGCTGGCAGAGAGTCTTAACCGGATCATGCAGGTGATATTACCCGCTGCCAGCGTACCCTGATTCACACATTGGATGCAAACCGGATGGCGGCCATTAGTGGAAACAACCAATATTTGGGCATGGGGGCACAACTCTTGGCCAGGCCCAAGTGTTAAGGAGTATCGAGCATAAAGAAGACAATTAGAGTAAATAGTAGTTCCACTCCTATTTAGGTGATACGCTTTTAGCGTATCACCTATTGTGTTTGTCAAAATCTTCCTTTCTTTCTTTTTAGGTGATACGCTATCAGCGTATCACCTATTGTGATTGTCAAAATCTCTCTTTATTTCTTTTTAGGTGATCCGAGAATCCTCTCGGATCACCTTCTGTATCTGTACTGATTCTTTGTTCTTCTTCTTCTTCTTCTTCTTCTTCTTTATTTCTCCGCAAAAGTTGTGTAGAGACTAGCTCAGAAAGTGCATTGCCTATGAATGTCAAACTTATACCATATGTGTATCATGTCCCAAAGACGACATGTCAAGTAAAATCGTAGTGATCAGTCGACCGTGACGTCACTATGACGTCATTATATGAAAACACATTTTCAATCATATCTCATTAATGGAGTGGAATTTCTCAATGAAATTTACGTCACATAAATTTCAATTCAAGGGAATTCTACCCATATTTTCAGAATTCCTCGCATCGTAAAGACGTGCGCGTACGCGCGCGTTGAAATATTTGTATGCTCCAATCAAGCTCAAATTTTTTTTGTATACGTTTCAGACCATTTGGAGCATTTTTTGAAAAATTGAAAAAATTGGACGGACGCGTACGCGCGCGCACATATACGCACGTACAGCTCATATGCAACAGAAATTTCCCGATTTTTTACATTTATCGGATGTCTGAAAAGTCAAGGAATATTTCTAGCAAGTTTCAAGTCAATCCGACTCAATATGACGTCATACGGGACTGTCAAAGTTGAAATTCCGCGCGCGCGTCAATGGCGATATACAGTACAACAATGCCCCAAAACCGCCAATTTTAAATCCGATTTTACTCGTCAGGATGGACGGTGACCCCCAATTTTCTTTACATATTCTGAAAGCTGATGAGTTGTACATGTCAGTTTATGGGTTGGCGATACTGAAAAAGTGATTCAAAGATATCAAATTTCTTAATAAAGTAAAAAAAGTAAATTTTCAAAATGACGTCATCAATTTTCAAGTTTACTTGGGCGTATCTCACTTATCCTTTGCCAATTTTCACCCAGATTTCAGTATGTTGTAGCTTATTAAATGTTCTTTCATTAATGTAATTACAACATTTTGATTGGATGGCGGCATCACCTCGTAAAAATGGATTAAATGTAATCTTGTCAAATTTGACCAGTTTACGTGTTATCTCTATGGGAGAGCAGTTTTTCTGGCAGTGAAAATTGACATGACTATCTTTTTCGAGCATTAGCTCACTTATGCTTCGGTGAATTTTTCCCAGATTTTAGTATGTTGTAGCTGAGACTTTGGGCTATCGCTAATGTGCCCTCCATTTTTTCATACGAGGCCGGCATCACGTCGAAAAACTTGGTTGAAAATGGCACGTGGCTTCGATGCAGCGTCATTTTGCTTAATACACAGGGCCTATGGAGCATGAAATAGGTCATTGCATAGCGCATCCGACTCGTAATCCTAAGGTCCCTGGTTCGAGCCTCACCCTTGCCAATATTTTTTTTTTCAAACTCTTTTTTTCTTCTTTTTCTTTATTTAGTCTTAATCTCCCTTCCTATTTTTATCTTTTTCTGATTTTTTAATGCTTCTCCTTCAAATTTCTATAAAATAACATAATTTTTTCTTTATTTTTCTTTCTTTCTACTACATTCTGTGCAATAGATGAAGAACAACAATGGTTATCAATCCCATATTTTGCACATGTTTAGTTCATGTCACCTACATTATTTCATAAAATAACAACTTCTTGATCAGACACCATCTTGGGTATGTAAATTAGGGTCAAAGGTCATAAATGTTTCATCCTGTATCTTGGTGAATACATGTCCTATCTTTCCAATATTTTGCACACACAAAGATCACGTTATCAGGATCATTTCACAAAATAACCATTTCTTTCTCAGATGCCATCTTGGCTGTGCAAAGTGGGGTCAATGGTCAAATATACTTTATTCTGTATCTTCGTTATAGTGTATACGGAATATGGTACCAAAGATGGCAAACCCGACTCCCTTTTTTTTAAATGAGAATCCAAACATCACACGGCCAATGTCCATAACCACAGATGAACCTTTACGGTCATGCCTATTGGGATCAGGACTCAAATCATTGACTTTCGAAGAGATCGGATCACCTAATTTGTCAGTGTTGACAAATTCCGAGTCTAGTTAGGTGATCCGAGAATCCTCTCGGATCACCTTCTGTATCTGTACTGATTCTTTGTTCTTCTTCTTCTTCTTCTTCTTCTTCTTTATTTCTCCGCAAAAGTTGTGTAGAGATAAGCTCAGAAAGTGCATTGCCTATGAATGTCAAACTTATACCATATGTGTATCATGTCCCAAAGACGACATGTCAAGTAAAATCGTAGTGATCAGTCGACCGTGACGTCACTATGACGTCATTATATGAAAACACATTTTCAATCATATCTCATTAATGGAGTGGAATTTCTCAATGAAATTTACGTCACATAAATTTCAATTCAAGGGAATTCTACCCATATTTTCAGAATTCCTCGCATCGTAAAGACGTGCGCGTACGCGCGCGTTGAAATATTTGTATGCTCCAATCAAGCTCAAATTTTTTTTGCATACGTTTCAGACCATTTGGAGCATTTTTTGAAAAATTGAAAAAATTGGACGGACGCGTACGCGCGCGCACATATACGCACGTACAGCTCATATGCAACAGAAATTTCCCGATTTTTTACATTTATCGGATGTCTGAAAAGTCAAGGAATATTTCTAGCAAGTTTCAAGTCAATCCGACTCAATATGACGTCATACGGGACTGTCAAAGTTGAAATTCCGCGCGCGCGTCAATGGCGATATACAGTACAACAATGCCCCAAAACCGCCAATTTTAAATCCGATTTTACTCGTCAGGATGGACGGTGACCCCCCATTTTCTTTACATATTCTGAAAGCTGATGAGTTGTACATGTCAGTTTATGGGTTGGCGATACTGAAAAAGTCATTCAAAGATATCAAATTTCTTAATAAAGTTAAAAAAGTAAATTTTCAAAATGACGTCATCAAATTTCAAGTTCATTCAAGCATATCTCACTTTTTCTTTAATTGATTTACGTCCAAATTTCAATATGTTGTAGCTTATTAAATGGTCTTTCAGATATATAATAACAACAATTTGATTGGATGACGGCATCACCTCGTAAAAATGGATTTAAAGTAATCTTGTCAAATTTGACCAGTTTACGTGTTATCTCTATGGGAGTGCAGTTTTTCTGGAAATGAAAACTGACATGACTATCTTTATCGAGCACTAGCTCACTTATGCTTCGGTGAATTTCTCCCATATTTTAGTATGTTGTAGCTGAGACTTTGGGCTATCGATAATGTGCCCTTCGTTTTTTCATACGGAGTCGGCATCATGCCCAAAAACTTGGTTGAAATTAAAGCTTATCTTCCATGTATTTTCATATTCCTTTCTTTCTGCAACTTTCTTTGCAATAACTCAAGAAAAACAAGCTCTATCAGCCCAATATTTTGCACATGTTTAGTTTATGTCACGTACATTATTTCATAAAATAACAACTACTTGATCGGGCACCTTCTTGGGTATGTAAATTAGGGTCAAAGGTCAAAAATGTTTCATCCTGTATCTTGGTTAATACATGTCTTATCTTTCCCATATTTTGCATACGTAAAGACCATGTTACAAGAATCATTTCACAAAATAACCACTTTTTGCTCAGACGCCATCTTGTCTGTGCAAAGTAGGGTCAAAGGTCATATGTACTTCTTTCTTTATCTTTATTATGACGTGTTATCTCTATGGGAGGGAATTTTTCTAGATGTGAAAATTGACATGATTGTCTTTATCGACGACTAGCTCAATTACCCTTCGGTGAATTTCTTCCAGATGTTAGTATGTTGTAGCCAATGTAATACTCTTTAAGTTTTGTTAATCAAAGTTTTAATCGGATGATGTCTTCACCACGTGAAAATGGATATAATGTAACCTTGTCAAATTTAACCAGTTTACGTGTTATCTCTATGGGAGGGAATTTTTCTGGAAATGAAAATTGACATGACTTTCTTTATCGAGCACTACCTCACTTACTCTTCTGTAAATTTCTCCCAGATTTTAATATGATGTAGCTGAGACTTTGGGCTATCATCAGTGATTCTTCATTTTTTCATACGATGCCGAGATCACGTAAAAACTTGGTTGACATCAAACTTATATTCGATGTATTGAGATATTTCTTTCTCTCTGCAACTTTCTTTGCAATAACTCAAGAAAAACAGCCCCTATCATCCCCATATTTGGCACATGTTTAGTTTATGTCACGTACATTATTTCATAAAATAACAACTACTTGATCAGACACCATCTTGGGTATGTAAATTAGGGTCAAAGGTCATAAATGTTTTAACCTGTATCTTGGTGAATACATGTCCTATCTTTCCCATATTTTACACACGCAAAGGCCATGTTACAAGAATCATTTCACAAAATAACCACTTTTTGGTCAGATGCCATCTTGGCTGTGCAAAGTTGGGTCAATGGTCAAATATACTTCATTCTGTATCTTCTTTATAGTGTATACCGAATTTGGTAACAGAGATAGCAGACCTAACTCTCTTTTCTAAATGAGAATCCAAATATCACACGTCCAATGTCTCTAAACACAGATGAAACCTATATGGTCATGCCTATTGCGATCAGGACTCGAATCATTGATTAAAAAAAATCGGATCACCTAATTTGTCAGTCTTGACAAATTCCAAGTCTAGTTATTCTTCTTTCTTTCTGGACAATTTTGTGTCATCAATATCTCAAGAATGACATTACGGAATAACATGACATTTTCAGGGAACATGTCTCATGACAATATCTAGCCACAATAAGGTTTTCATGACAGTAACATATCTATGACGTCGTCTAGGCGCCATTTTGTGATTTTTGGACCATGTTACATGATCGATCATAACTTCATAACTAAAGGTCATTTCTGTATCATTTTTTGTGGACATAAAGTTCAGGTCACGTTCTATCTTACTTCTTTTGATGCTAATTACCTAGGACATCATTAAGTGCGCGTAAGCGCGCGTCAAAATTTTAAAAGGCTCAAAACAACTTTCCAATGGGAAATCTCGAAGTTTCAGACAATTTTATGCGTTTCAAACAATTTTGCGCGTGCGCGTCCGTCCGCGCATTTTCGCGCGCACAGCGCGTCAGCAACATGAAAATACACTTTTTTTGACAGATTTGGATTCCTGATACTTTGAGCAACAATATCCATTGATTTCTAATCGATTCCTACAAATAACAAAGCAATGCACTTGCGTCAAAGTTCAAATTTCGCCTGCGCGTCTATGTGCAAATATAGTGAAAAAACATGTCTTTGTTTATTTCGCCATAGCTCTTTAAAACGTCAGGTGACCCTATGTTTTTATTGCATATTACAAAAGCATATAAATTGGACTTGACGTTTCAAGTATCATTATTTCCATAATTACATTATGACGTCATCATATCGTCATCTGAAATCAAAAAAGTGGAATTAATTTTTTTGAGGTACTGTTTCTGACATTCATTTGCTCGTATCTCTGTTGTTTAAGCTCAATATTATCCCAAATTCAGATATGTTGTACTTTGAACATTTGCCTTTCAAGTCCATGTCATGGTTTTGAAATTTGATGACGTCATCATGCTTTAAATTGTGTTTAAAGGTAAAGACGCAAAATCGGACAAGTTTACGTGTATTGTCTATGGGAGGTGATTTTTTTAGAAACCATGCATTGACTTGACAACGTTTAAGCACCTTTATCTCAGCTGATTTTGCTTCATTTCCTCTGAAACTTATTTATGTTGTAGATGTGACAATAAGCTGCAGTAATCATGCATTTTATTCTTTGAAATCTCCTCATGAGGTTGACAATTTTGCAATTTAAAACTGAAAATGAGAATGGAATGCGGACCAAACGATTCGTGATTCATCTTTCACGTACATAAGCTTACGTTCCTCTAATTTTCTCGTCGAGACGTATGGCCGAGTGGTTAGAGGCGTCGTCTTAGAAACGTGAGGTTGCACACGTACGGGTTCGATCCTCACAAGAGCACGAAAGAAAATAATAATTTTTTTTTAACTTTTTTTCTTCAATGGAGTACTACACCTTCGTCCATGTAGAAATCACGTTTGCATGTAAACACACCTATACGCACACACTCACACAGTATACCTTTGTTTTGCGTTGGAGACTGCATTACTTCGTCTGCTGCAAAATTATAGTTTTGCAGGTTGGGCTTTTCAAACTGATACAGTATACTGTAACAAAATGAAATTTGTTCATATCAATTCAGTAACACAATGTAGTCGTGGTTACTTTGTGCTGATTTATACATGTAACAAGCTATACATTGTAAAAAAGGTATTCAGTCTTCTGTATTGATGATTATTTGTCAATTAGTGGTTTTTGTGGAGTTTCAGATAGTGATAAAAAGTATGGATGATAAGTGCAGCGATAATTCCTATAGTTAGTTCAAAGCTGTGTTACAGATGTTTGATACATACATTTAGCATTGTGTGTGTGTATATACGTGTGTATACAGGTTGGCCATATGACACATTCTAGACAATTACTCTTAATTGATTAGCAAACGTGATCAGCTATGGAACTGAATATGGTACTAATGTATGATGTTAATGATTCTAATTAAACTGTGACGAGTTTAAAGGGATAGCGTAACTGTGTGTAAAAATAAGGCAATTATAAGGATATTTTAGGGCAATTTGATAACCATGCCTATAATAATTTCATACAGGTACTAATGCCTCCCTCATATTCATGTGATAGATCGTCATGTCAATAGCAAACTGACAACGTATGATGAATGTGTTATATATTGAACAACTGTCTTTCAAGTCCATAACGTTCCCCATATTTTCCCGTCGAGACGTGTCGCCGAGTGGTTAAAGGCGACGTCTCAGAGACGTGAGGTTGCGGGTTCGAACCTCACAAGATCACGAAACAAAATACTTAGCTACTTTACTGTTTTTTTTTCTTCAATTTTGTATTACATATTCGTCCATGTAGAAATCACGTTCGTATATAAACGCACCTATACACACACACAGACACACACACACGCCATATCCCTCTTTTTTGTGTGTTGGAGACCACATTGCTTCGACTGCAGCAAAATTTTGCAGGTTGACTTTGTCAAACCGATCATAGTATGTAATGACGACGACTGAGGTGTTGTACTTTGAACAATTTTCTTTCAAGACCATGTCATTGTTTTGTAATTTGATGACGTCATTACACTGAAAATTGTGATTAAAGGCAAGGTATCAAAACCAGCCGATTATAGGTTTTATGTCTGCGGGACGTATTTTTCCCAAGTTGCCAGAAATGGTATAGCGACCTCAGTCGTTACAAGGCCGCTTTTCCGTCTAGCAATGCAATAGATGTTCACACGGCCGCGTTAGTTGAGTGGGCATTGACTTTCCCCCCGTTATATCTATACATTGTTGTTGTTTTTCTGTCTTACCATTTCCGTGGATGACCCGTGGCCGAGTGGTTACAGAAACGGTTTCGCATGCACGCTCAATATAACTTCAAGGTGCCTATATCACATTCTTTTCTTTGTCGATCACAGATGACTGTCATCTGATGACCACAAGCGTATCACCTAACTCGTCCTCAATGTGACGAGTTTTCATGTCTCGTTATTCTTCTTTCTTTCTGGCACATTTTGTGTCGTGAATATCTCAACATTGACATGACGGAATAACATGACATTTTCAGTCAACATGTCTCATGACAATATCTAGCCACAATAAGGTTTTCATGACAGTAACATATCTATGACGTCATCTAGGCGCCATTTTGTGATTTTCGGACCATGTTACATGATCGATCATAACTTCATAACTAAAGGTCATTTCTGTATCATTTTCGTTGGACATAAAGTTCAGGTCACGCTCTATCTTACTTTTTAATGCTAATTACCTAGGACATCATTACGCGCGCATTAGCGCGCGTCAAAGTTTTTAAATGCTTAAAACGACTTCCCAATGGGAAATCTCGAAGTTTCAGACAATTTTAAGCGTTCCGCGCGTTCGCGTCCGTCCGCGCATTCCCGCGCGCAGTGCGCGTAAGCAACATGAAAATGCACATTTTTTGACAGATTTGGATTCCTGATACATTAAGTAACAATATCCATTGATTTTCGATCAATTTCGACCTAAAACAAAGGAATGCGCTGGCGTCAAAGTTGAAATTTCGTGTGCGCGTCTATGTGGAAATATAGCGAAAAACATGTCTTTGTTTATGTCGCCATAGCTCTTTAAAACGTCAGGTGACCCTATGTTTTTATCGCATATTACAAAAGCATATGAATTGAAAATAACGTTTCAAGTATCAATATTTCCCTAAATACATTATGACGTCATCATATCATCATCTGAAATCAAAAAAGTGGAATTAATTTTTTTGAGGTACTCTTTCTGACATTCATTTGCTCGTATCTCTGTTGTTTAAGCTCAATATTATCCCAAATTCAGATATGTTGTACTTTGAACATTTGCCTTTCAAGTCCAAGTCATGGTTTTGAAATTTGATGACGTCATCATACCTTAAATTGTGATTAAAGGTAAAGATGCAAAACCGGACAAGTTTACGTGTTATGTCTATGGGAGGTGATTTTTTTTAAAACCATGCATTGACTTGACAACGTTTAAGCACCTTTATCTCAGCTGATTTTGCTTCATTTCCTCTGAAACTTAAGTATGTTGTAGCTGAGACAATAACCTTCAGTAATCATTCATTTTATTTTTTGAAATCTCATCATCAGGTTGACAATTTTGCAGTTTAAAACTGAAAATGAGAATGGAATGTGGACAAAACGATTCCCGATTCAGCTTTCACATACATAAGTTTACGTTCCTCATATTTTCTCGCCGAGACGTATGGCCGAGTGGTTAAAGGCGACGTCTCAGAGACGTGAGGTTGCGGGTTCGAACCCCACAAGATCACGAAAGAAAATACTTAGCTATTTTACTTTTTTTTCTTCAATTTTGTATTACATGTTCGTCCATGTAGAAATCACGTTCGTATATAAACGCACCTACACACACACACAGACACACACACACGCCATATCCCTCTTTTTTGTGTTGGAGACCACGTTGCTTCGACTGCTGCAAATTTTGCAGGTTGACTTTGTCAAACCGATCATAGTATGTAATGACGACGACGGAGATGTTGTACTTTGAACAATTGTCTTTCAAGACCATGTCATTGTTTTGTACTTTGATGACGTCATCACACTGAATATTGTGATTAAAGGCAAGGTATGAAAACCAGCCGATTATAGGTTTTATGTCTACGGCGCGTATTTTTCCCAAGTTCCCAGAAATGGCATAGCGACATCAGTCGTTACAAGGCCGCATTTCCGTCTAGCAATGCAATACATGTTCACGCGGCCACGATTGTTGAGTGGGCATTAACTTTTTCCCCCTGTAATATCTATACATTTCTTTTTTGCCTTACCATTTCCGTGGATGTCCCGTGGCCGAGTGGTTAGAGAAACGGTTTTGCATGCACGTTCAATATAACTTCAAGGTGCCTATATCACATTCTTTTCTTTGTCGATCACAGATGACCGACATCTGATGACCCCAAGCGTATCACCTAACTCGTCAGCGTGACGAGTTTCATATCTCGTTGGAATTGAGGTTCCTAAACAGGTCATTGAAAAAATGCCCAAAAGTGCCTGACGTAATGACCCAAACTTAATTGGATGACAATAGCAAGTTGCAAGACACAGGGTTGCTTCATGTGGAATGCATGTTATGCCTCACAGTATGTCGCTTTCCAGATGGTCCATGACGTCACTGTATGCTTCAGGACCATGAGTCATTCACCGGAACCATACAGCCCACGAGCTTGACACTGACCAACACAGGCCCGCCAGCTCGAAACTAGGTAGCATTGCCCATGAGCTTGACACTTAGGCAAACCAGGCCCATAAGAGTCCGACACATGGGGGGAGGGGGAGGTCCACAAAGACCTCAACTGAATGGATTAAGCTTTCTGATGTAATACATATATTAATCTCGTGGGCCTTGTTTTCCTCGAGTGTCGAGCTCGCGGACCGCACAGCTTGTGGGCCTATTATATTTGATGTCGAGCTCATTGACCTTGTTCATCTAGTGTTTAGGTCACGGGATGTATGACTCGTGGGCTGCGTAACTCATGGGCTGTACGACTCGGGTTGTTTGACTCGTGACGTACATCTGATCTGATGAGGTGGGCCTGTTGTTTTCTGGTTAGCATCTGTCACCCTTTCATCCAGTTCAAGGGACTTTGCCATATGCCTGTTCACAAACTATTAAGCATCAACCCAAAATATGGTACTCCCCTCCCCACCTTCCATGTTTAAGCGTACAAATTTTGTCCAGTGCAAATTGGATAATGTTGCACATAATTTCATGCAAGCTAGTCTGCATAACTAACCCAAACATAAATATTATATCTGAGGTCACTGCCATCACTGAAGACACGTAAGCTTCATTTCTGAAGTAATTGACCGCTCACATTCCTGAGACTTGTTACTATGAACCAATGCTTTGTGGAATGTGGATACATACTTTGATTATAACGTCAAGGCGTGATTTGTACATGATTAAACATTTAGGATTAAACCATTGAAGCCAAACATCAATATTTGCAATCCTACACAAATTTTTAGTGATATTCTAAAAGTCTGACCTCACATTGTCCTTAGAGGTCTAAGTTGGATATACACAGGGTAATGACCAATGTTCTGTGGAATGAGAAGACACTTCTTGTAGTATAAATGCTAATAGCATAATGCATGATTGCACACCAGGTATACAGTTAACCACTGAATATACATCAAATATCAATATTTTGATATTTTGAGGTCATTGACCTGTCACAGTCCTCAGAGGTCAAAGGCAGAGACGTGTAAATAATTTCCCTTGATCTGAGGAATAGGAAAACGATTCAGTTGTAACACAAATGAATTTTTAGGACATCGTTATGTTTATCATTAACAAATTGCACCAAATATCAAAATTCTGATAATTTGAGGTCATTGACCTCTGGAGATCATTAGAAGTCAAAGGTAGAAACCTGTCAAGGATCTATGGAACATGAAGACAATTCCACTGTAACAAAAATGAGTTTTTAGTACATCATTACCATATTTAACATTAATCAATGATGCAAAATATCATTTTTTATCAAATTTTGAGGTCATTGACCTCTGGAGGTCATCAGAGGTCAAAGGTAGAAACCTGTCAGGGTTCTATGGAACATGAATACAATTCCACTGTAACAAAAATGAGTTTTTAGTACATCATTACCATATTTAACATTAATCAATGACGCAAAATATCAATTTTTATCAAATTTTGAGGTCATTGACCTTTGGAGGTCATCAGAGGTCAATTCAGACTTACCTCCCGATCTTAAAATGAATCTTATAACATGTACTAACACTGGTGAAAGTTTCATGCTTTAGTCAAATTTTGCACTATTTTTCGGCTTATCTGTTCTACTATTGTAAATAGATCTGTGTCATGATTTTCTAGTATCTAGAAAGATGTAACGTTAATGTTAGAACTCTCATTCTTTTTTTAAGCACCCATTCTCATTCACGGATTCCAGCACTGGAACTACTAGTAGGCCTAGGCACTAATAGAATTAGAAATGCGCATTCCACAGCGCAATGCGAATGTAGGCCCCTAGGCCCTGCCTGGCTATAAAACGGAGGGAATTTTTGCTACGTTGTGTATAGATAGTTTCTAGGCCCACCTAGTTAGAGAGTTTCTAATTTTTATTTCTTTTCGTAGGCCTAACATGTTAGATTTATTCTACATCTGAACTTTTGCAGTGTTGGTCTGACTGGCTGGGACCAAGAATGAATACAAACAAAATATAGAAAGCACCACTGTCTGCTTATTTGCCGGGGCATAGGCCTACCGGTAATTTGTTATTGTTAAGGTACCGTATCGTCCGTAGTGAAACAATGAAATAAAATCTTAGGAGACAAAATACATTTGTAACAATAAACATCCGAACTTTCACATGAGTTATTATTTATTAAGACTAAAATTTGAGATCTGCATTCCGTTTTTTCTAGTGGGCTAGATCACGAAACTGTTTATCTAACTTTAACATGTTCGGCCTAACGTTAGACAGCTTGATCCTACGTAGTATAGGCCTAACTACATTAGGACCTACTTGCATATTACAAGTCATTTATGTAGGCTACATTGAACAAATAACAAAGGTCATTGTTCTATCTCAAATTCAGGGTTCTCTAACAATAACATGTTAGAGTCAGTCACATTAGGGGGGTAATACCCCCAGTATTCGGTCATTTATTAAAGGGTGTGTCTTAACAGTTCTGATTGAGGTTAACTATACAAAGCCCAGTCGCTGTAGGTAGCGACTGCACAGCGTACAGTACTTACAGCGTCTGGTCGGGCTAGATTGAGGCGAGGATTTAGCTTTTAACGTTTTGCGAGATATTTACACAGACCACTCTATGTATGACTAGCGCTTCTATGAGATGTCAAAGAGCATGCAATTGTAAGGAGTAGGCCCCTATCAAAAGTTTATTTGAAGACAATCGGTTTTGAAATGGCCGAGATTTCCAAAAACAAGGAGAAACAAAGAGATTAAAAAAAGGCGTGGCCTTCGTTTTTCTTGTCATCACTTTTTTGGATATCTCAGCCGTTTGAAAACCAATTTTCATCAAATAAACGTTGAATCCTTCTTAAAATTACGTGCTGTTTCATATTTCATAAGCGGTTTCTCATTATCTCACTTTATGAATATGAATCTTATAAACGTGAATCCCCACCTCGACCATAGGGCCACTGTATTGGCAACAGCAAGGTCCTACAGTCCTTAAGCTTTTCTGCAATATTTTATGAACTAAAATAATTACATACATCATATCTACAGCAACGTATGTGAAATATATCAAATTTCTTTAATCTCAATTTTCATATTGTTAATATCTCAATCCCAAAAGATATCATTTTGAAAATCCCCCAGAATACGGTCACCGCGATCAGAATTCGGTCACGAGATATGCTTCAGTAGGGTCTAACATTAGGCCCTACCATTGTATTAATGATATTACGGTTTCATACTCTTATAGAGTCTTAATAGCCTGGAATTACCAACGTTGCAAAAATGATAATGTAGACAGGGGGTCTATGCATTATACGCCAGTTAATGTGAATGAACGACATAGAAAGAGATATAAGAGGAAAATAGTACCGATTATTGCTTTTCTAAACACATAGTAGTCATTAAAAAACCGAAAGATTCGCTCCAGGCTTACCTTTCGCTTTGCACTTCTTATCACACATCCTCGAGGCCTCATCCCCATGCCAAAGCTGTCCGTGCCCGGCGCCCCATCTACCCAGCCGGCCAACCACAAATACATGAGGGGCCTCGACGCGCATCGCGCAGTTGATGTACTGTAGGCCGGCTGTGCGTGCAGCACACATACATTATGTATCACCGCGCGCTGCATATAGAATTCCATGACTAACGCGAAATTAAATAGTCCCAAGAAAAATCATAATTTTGACATATTGCTTCTCTGAATTACTGAATGAAACAATCGCTTTATTTTGTACTTTTTATTATCTTGTTACTTTCTAATTGCAATTAGATTCGCAAGCATTGTGGCCCTGTTTATTAATATCCGAATATTCGACCAGAGAATTTGCGGGGTCGCAATAACCCCGTCTTTTCTGGTCACCAGTGAATCGATCGAAAATTTATCAGACGAAACAACCCCGAAAGGGGTCAAATTATTTTGACCCCGCAAAATCCAACCCCGCAATTTTTAGAGTGCACACACACGGAACTCTTTTTTTTTCACGGCCGAGTGCGAAGAATTGGTCGCTATTACAGTAGCCCCTTTTACACTTTCACGGATTGCATCACGGATGCAATCCGTGGTCTTTTGATTTGTCTTAGTTTGTTTTGCTTTGTTTATGTTGTTATGTTCCCGCAAAATGAGATTTTGCAACAAAGAAGTATGCCTTTATGATGTCGACAAGCAGATGCGTATGTAATCTGCTGTAGATTTTCTGGTGTGCTTGTTACATATTACTTAGCTCTGGAAGCATGTCGTCCAAAAATGATGAAGTATCAAAAGAAAAAGCGAATGCAATGTGTCAACTTTTTGGGGATATCCGCGTAAACACCGCGAAGGGACCCAGTTGCATCCGTGCTCTTCCTTGATATCTGTGTTAGCTCCGTATCGTTTCCGCTGTGGTCCGCGTTCATTCCTTGTCTGTCCGTGTAGGCACCGTACTTGTCTTGTAGCTTCCGTACTTGTCCGTGTAGACAACCAGTTGGGACCGTATTCACACCGGCATTGAAAGGAAAATCGATATTTTGCATGCCGGAACACCACGGATGACGATCCGTGGTCATCCGTGAAGCAATCCGTGAAAGTGTAAAAAGGGGCTTGTGATGATATTAAAAGATGGTAGCTACGACGAGTTGTAAGGAAACTTAACTGTTATTGATATGATATTGTTTGGCATCAGGTGGTGAGATTTTGTCCGACTTCCAAACGGGAACTAGACTAACATTCTAATACTTATTTCAGCTGGTCGTCGTTCTTTGTCAAACTCCGTTAACTTCTGTCATTTTTGTTGCTGTAGAATACATTGATATTTGTGTTCTTTGACACACAATTGAATCAAATCTTTGTATTTTAACACCGGGTTTACCTTTTTATTCTGTTGCGGCATTTACTTCAACTGGTCGTCGGCCTTCGGGATGGTTGTAATATAATTGCTAAAATCTATGTCGTCCTGTAATACTTTAGAGCTGGAGGAGAGATTCTGTCCAGCTTTCAAACGGGAATTCGACTGCAGAACTTGTTTCAGCTGTCCTTTTCCGGCTGAGTGCTAAGAAATGGTCGCCAAGAAGGTTGATGGTAGCTACGACGAGTTGTAAAGAAACTTGACTGTTATTGATGTAACATATTGTTAAGCTTCAGGTGGAGAGATTTCTCCGATTTCCAATGGTTTGTTTCATTTAACATATTAAAGATATTTTCTTTCAGTTACATGCATTCTTTCAAACGTTGGGGTAAGTTTACAAATTATGAATGAGTATCTTATGCTTTGAATTGCACCATGTGCCCATTTCTATGCAAGAGCCAAATTTTCCTTTTCTTGAACTTGTTGGACACCTCAGTGTCTATATAGAATAGTTATTTCAGGCTAGAGAGGCGCATCAATTTTGAACTTTGTGTTTGAAAGGCTTTTGTCATCTTAAAGACGACTTACAATGTCGCTCAAATCGACTGGAGCAAGCCCTCTTACGATGCATGCTCGGATCTACAAAGACTTTATGGTCTAGTGCTCCGACATACCCAACAAAGAGACGGGACGAAAAGCATCGGTGTCTGTTTTCTCTGTTCTGTCCTCACCCTTTCCTCTATTCTTCTATCATCCCTCCTCTTCCATGATGTCCCCGCCTATCATATAGGCTAACACTAGAGGCGCCTGCCCCCGGGAAAGGCCTAGACTTCACCGGCGTCGGCGGGCGGGTCCTCTACCTGCTTGCCGACGGGAATGGCGTAACCCTGCATGTCGGTGCAGGAGTATAGGCAGGCGATATCTTTTCTTAAAAAACGTGTCCCCTTTCTTTCTCTGCAAATATCTCATTTGTGAATATATATATATATATATATATATATATATATATATATATATATATATTATTATTATTATTATTATTATTATTACTATTATTATTATCATTATTAGATTTTGTAAATATTAGAAGTAGTGTAGGTTTTTATAATTGAATTTAAGTGTATATTTAAATTGAATATATATTTTTGGAGTAAATTCGTCGGCGTTTTCACGAACCGACGCTATTTCGTTTTTGAGCGAAAATGCAGTTCTGAGAAAATCGCGTTTAAAGATCTCACAAGTTTTAGACAACGTTTTCAATGACTTTTCCTGTCTTGTGTGTGAAAATTTTGACAGGGTGATGAGAGTGGAAGTTGTTCTTCCTATCCATAGTGTAATTTTAGTGTGAATTCAAAAAATTTACGATATTTCTGTCTTCAAACTCACTGCGTCGGTTCGTAAATCCATCGTTTCTTGCGCGCACCATAGGTTATGTACTTAAGCGCGGGTCTCACGAACCGACGTAAGTTGTATTACGCCGGTTCGTGAGACCCGCGCTGTAGGGCCTGTACAATAGGTAACGTGCAATACGCGTGTATTTACGAACCGTCGCTATTTCATTTTCGTATGTGTTTACATACAAATACTATTAGGGTTATACCTGCTTATCAACAATAACCTTATTAATTGAAATTAACTGTCATGTAATGATTGTTGTGATGATTACAATACATTTAGTGATAATTAAGATGATAATACAAGCCAGTTTCTCTTAATTGTTCTAAAAAGAGCCTGTTGTCATTGTTTTCATCTTCATTTAGTACACGCATGTATTGTTATTATAGCTGTGGTTGATCGTTCCAAAGATTTCTTTGCCCCCCCCCCTTTTGTGGATATATTATTATTTAACACTTTTGCATTTGGACATCTGTCATTTGGTAATACATGTATTCGGTATACTGTGTTTCATATTTTTTTACTTTTTACTGTTTTTTTTTTACTTAATTAACTTACTTTTTCATTTTTCACATTATTTTTAATTCAAATTCAGTTCACTTCTTTCATAATAATTATGAATGTTTGTTCTAAGATGAAGGATACCGCTAAATCTTGGGAAAAAGACGTGCCAGTCAGTAATAATTACTTGTATTTACTCATCTTTCATACTCATGCATGCACTCTGTTATTTCTTTCTCTGAAATAATATATTAATTTCTTTATTTCTTATTATTCCACATATTTGTGACATTTACTTTGTCACAATTTTTATCAGTGTCATTATTGTCATTTGGCTCGCATGCGAATTCACTCATAATTCCTCATTTTCCATCTTTCTCTTTCCTGCTCAACAGATTATATGATAGCTGCACCTGATCATATAAAAACATAAATTCATCCTGCATGCACTCTTCGAAACTGATAAACTCCTAAAAATACATGAATATCAACACTATCAGAGTTTCAAGCTTCATTTTAAATAAATAATAATGGTCATGTTTTATTATGCCTTTTGCAGCAATATATTGAAGAGGTACATTATGTAATCGAAAAAACATAGGTCCTCAATAAAATATCAAATTTGAATTATTCAGAGATGAGTACTGACAATGGGAAGGATAACAATTGTGGAAGAGCTCCATAAATCAATACATATCTAATGGCAAATGGAGATGGAATCAAGATTCAAGAATATGTGTAATTCAAGTTCATTATTATATCAGTTCTTGTGTGTTCACAAAAAGAGGAACACAGTTCGAACATGCACACCAAATCTTACATCGTACATTTACATCTATAGAGTGCGGACGGAACATATACAAGAGAAAGAATAACATTCTCAAATTAATATATCAAGCATAACTACATGTATGTATATGACCACACAAAGATGTTGCTGCATATGCATGAAGCTTGAGAGTGCTGCAACACCCATATGCTCAGATAAAAACTTGATGTGTATCATACAAAAGAGAAGAGGTACTGCATGTACATGTAGTTACACTATTCACAGGACAGTAGAGAAAAAGCACGAGAGAGGGAAATGGGTGTCTAAAATAGGTCGATGTAAGGAGTGCCAAGCCAATTAAGTCTCTAATAGAAGTCATACATATATAAGGAAATAAATTAATCACAACATAAATGATCATGCTCATGTTAACCTTAATTAGCATCTAAAAATGTGTGTAGAAAGCCCATAATATCAGCCTTTCACCCCGAAGGCTTGTTACATATGAGAAAAGAGAAATTTTGGCCGACCCCCCCCCCTCCCTGTGAATCCTTAATCCACCAGTACTATAAACACATTCTGAGAATGTGTTTTAGTACATGTACTAGCAAATTCACAAGAGGGGTGGGAAAATTCAGCCAAAATTGTGTGTGGCTAAAATAATTAAAAAGAAAGGTCATCAGCAAAACTACGGGGTGGATGCAGACGAATTTTCATGTGATGACTAAAAAAAATGCAGCTAAAGGAAAAAAAAAAAAAGACGGCGGAGAGGGGCCAAGGCTAATTTGACTCCCCTCCCCCCCCCCCCTCACCAAAAAACAAACAAACAAACAAACACCACTGTTTTACAGTACCTTTAAAGGACTCTTAATTTTTTGTTTGTTAAAAACAAACGTCTCGAAGTAAAGAATTCCATATTGTAGGCGAAATGTAGACCGATACAGTGTATAAAGTGTACATCCCAAGCTATTAAAGAAAAAAAAAACAGATTATGAATATCATTTAAAGTAAGAATTTCAGTGTGTTTAATCATCTTTAGTTGAGTTGCAAATGACATGTACATATTTAATAAGAGCAGTAAACTTCGAAGCGCCCCCAAGCCCTTCTATACTTAATTATTCATGTGTAAAGGTAGCGCCAGGGCACTCCGGTGGTCTAGTGGTTATGACGCTGGTCTAGTAATCCAGAGGTCGTGGGTTCGAGTCCTGCTTGGGCTGCCTGTGATTTTTTTTTTTCACAGCAGCCTACAAACTGCACACTGCAGTTGCGTGCGTTACTACGGATGGAGACAAATGAATAATCTATTATTTTAATATACGATGTTTGACATCCTTATTGCAATCACTTTCTTTAATTGTAAATTTAGAGACGTAATGAATTATTATTAAAAGAAATCAAATTTCTGTATTTTGTTGTGAGTTTGCATGGGAACATACACGTATCATAATTTACAATTTTAGTTAGATAAAGAACATCTTATAACAGAACTGTCTAGTGATGGTTGAATAATTATGTCAATTTGTTATAAGTCCTATCATTTACATGGAGTGCATGTTCCCATGTTTATAAGAATCATACGTGACACATTCAAAGTGGGTTGAAGACAACAAAATAATAAATAAAAGAATAAAGGAGAATAGAACTTAATCTGATTACAGCATCATCTAAATATTGCCAATGTGCACTTAGAAATCTATCAAGATTTATCACAAGGTTATGATTACCACACAAAACCTTCAAGATTTATTATCATGAAATACATACCAATGAACACTTAAAAAAATCTAACATTCGATATCCACATGAAGCTTTCCTTGATATAAATGTCTCTCTGTAGTGTTATTAAAGTGTAGCAAAATTGTAATTACGACATCACAGAATGGAATGCATTGTTTTCACCTTCAATCTTAGGATCTCCTTTCATGTTTCCACTTTACAATCACATTTCACTGTAGATATACCGTCCTTATGTTGTCGCCCTTCATCCCAATTTCTCCCTTCTATCCTATCTGTAGATTGTCTTCTTTCCTAAGCCATTGTATTCACATTCCTTGATGATCAGCACGATGCTGTACTTTTTTCTTCTTCTCTGAAACAGTCCAGCTCTTCGCTACTGCATGGCATCAGTCATCTGAAAGAAAAGACAGAAATTAAGAACTTTCGATTAAAATCAAACATCATGATACAAGATACAACTTTCATTTTGAGAAAAAGAAATCAGCCAACTAAACTGTAGTTGAAATTATTTTGCTCTATTTATATTAAACATAAAACAAAACGGTATACAGGATCAAAGAATGTCAAAAAAATACTGCTGTTTTTGATGCATATTCAAATTGTCTCGCCTTTTACATATTTTAATGATGCAAGATCTTATGTCTAGCACTTAGTAAGTCTCATGTAGAATTTAAATTATTATTCACATGAACAAATCTGCATGTCCTTGTAAACAAGGCATTGCTTTGAAAAAGCTGAATATTACTAATTGCATTTGGGAAAGAGTCTACGACAATCAAACTTGTTTATTATCAGAGACTTTAACATCTTAATTAGACCTAGACTCTACATTACCATTGTATTCACATCCGTTGGTGATGTACACGACCCTGTACTTTTCCTTTTCTTTTCTGAGACAGTCCAGTTCTTCGCTACTACATGGCACCAGTCATCTGACAGAAAAGAAAGAAATTAAGAACTTTTGATTAAAATCAAACATCATGGCACAAGATACAACTTTAATTTTGAGAAGAAAAAAAAATCAGCCAACAAAACTGAAGTTGAAATTATTTTGCTCTATTTATATTAAACATAAAACAAAATGGTAGGCCTATGCAGGATCAAAGAATGTCAAAAAATGCTGCTGTTCGTATTTGATGCATATTCAAATTGTCTCTTCATTTACACATTTTACTGATGCAAGATATTATGTTTAGCACTTGGTATGTCTCATGTAGAAATTGAATTATCATTCACATGAATATAAATCTACATGTATTTGTAAACAAGGCATTGCATTGAAATAGCTGAATATTACTACATGTACCTGCATTTGGGAAACAGTCTATGACAATCAAACCTGTTTCTTATCAGAGACTGTAACATCTTAATTAGACCTAGACTCTACATTATCATTCAGCTTTTAAAGGTATTAACCATTCACCTATAAAACACTGGCATTGTCATGTGCATCATATTTCTTTGATACTGCACATATTTTCATGAAGTCTGCACAAGAATGCAAATGAAACACGTCTGCTGTTTGGTATTTATGAAAAAAAAAAATCACTAACCCGGAAGTCCTTGGCCTTAGGAATAACACGTGGCGAGTTAGTAGGAATTGACGTTAAAATAGAATAAGAATAGATCTACTAAATAGGCCTTTGCCTCATGAATGTCTGGTCTAATTATAGACTAAGTGAAGTCTAGACCTTTCACTTTTAAGTTACCAGTGGTTCACAAAATTTATATTATAGATCTAGACTACATCTAGATCTAGACATCTAACAGGAACGGCGCAGTGTTTTCAAAAGTGTGGGGGCCCACTTCCGGGTTTCATGAGCTAACAAAGTGATGACACCTTATGTATTCCTTTGTATGGTGCACAAAAAGTGTGGGGGCCCGAGCCCCCACGGCCCCCACGGCTGCGCCGGCCCTGTCTAATACTATTAGATCTTGGCAACTTTTGTCTTTGTGACACGAAATTAACACGTCACGGATGATATTGCGGCGATATCCAACAGGATGACAGTACCACTTTGCACTATTACTGACTCAGTAAGTTGACATAGATAACTAACATCAACTTGTTAACGTACGTTAGAGATGGCACCATATACAATAACCGGTGACACTGACACTGACAGATCTAACGACTACGTTTAGACTAACGTTAAAGAGTTAGACTCGCCATCTCAGTAAGTCGGCCAAAGACAAAGTCAATACAGGGCTAAGTCAGTGTTACTGTTATGTTAGGCCTAACAAATGTTAACGGTTACTCGGTTAGGTTAGGTTTACCAGGACTCAAGAGTCCTGGTTAAATCAGTCGAGGGACATTTCTTAGAAGTCCTTCGATTCCAAGAATAAAAAGGGTGAAAGAACAAAGGGAAAAAAGGAAAGAAGAAAGGACAAAAGATTATGTATGGATGCTGTGGAAATCGACAGCGCTACTGTATCACTATCAAGCACGCGTGAATATGTAAACGCCATTTGGTTGGGCCGCATTCACAAGTTTTAGGGGAAAAAAGCCCCACCGCTGTGCTTCAAAGGTACTCCACTCGAACTAACGTTAGACATAATGTCACATATCTACACACAGTACGGTACTAGGGCTGAATTCACAAGTATACTATAACACTGCACTGTACAGGAAAGCCACCTAACCTGTAGAGTACTACTCGTAGTGTTTATGTAGTATCACGAGACCACATACTGTCATAGATGACATCTACACCAACGCTGCACACTGGCACTGGTCCGACGGTCCCTGACAAGGAAAAATTACTGTTGGACACTGACCAGTAACTTTTTCAGGAATGGACCAGTAAAAATTGGGGGAAAAATGGGTGGACTCTACCTACTATTACCACTAGTCTAGATGTAGATCTAGAGCTAGACTATAGACTCTGTGTTAATTTGACTTGGTCTTAGACTTCAGAGATGATCTTAGTTTCAGTAACTGGCATTACAAGTAAAGTCTTAACTTAGACTTAATAGTTAAACTTGAAAGTTAAAGTCTAACATGTCTAACTTTATTCTTTACTCTTCCTTTGAGTTTTACTTTTAGACTTTTTACTTGTTTTTTTAGTTTAGTAGGCCTACTTTGTCAATCTCATGATTTCATTTTCAACTCAAGTCAAGGCATAGCCATGAGTGTCTTCGAGACTTTGACATCTTGCATGTCTTGCACACAGACGTTACGACTACGTCTACAGTACTCAGTAGTCTCAGAAGTAACGACATAAGTTGAAAAGAAACTATAAATAATATGATTTGGGATCTAATTTGAAATTGGATGGCGTTTACAGACTAGGCTTCATAAGCATCACGCGATTGAATACATGGGACTACACTCTACCGCAATTAATGGTTATGGTAGTCCAACTGAAACTGTTATTTTGAGCATGATTTTAATAGGATTATAGCTTACCATTCACTTCACTCGTGGACAGTGGGCTGGCTTAGGTCGTCATTCATCTTTAAGATGGTTTGGTTCTCACTCTGAGATCTGGATTAGGGCCAAAACCTAATTCTAGGCCAGTAAGTTGAACAAAGCTCAAAATAATGCAACTGCGACGGTTCGTAAAACCCGCATTGCTCTTCACCCTAGCAATTCGGGTTTCACGAACCGGCGTATCTTTACTGCGTCGGTTCGTGAAACCCCTTTTTCTCAATTTCTCGATATTTCGAGTACCGTCGTTTTTTTCTTTCTTTGATAAAATTAAGAATAATTAATTTTGTGATCTAAAATTTTGGGATTTGGTAGAGTTTTGAAAGCACTTTCATTTGGTACCAATATCTCGATTTTGAAAATTTTGACCAAAATCGAAATAGCGTCGGTTCGTGAAAACGCCGACGAATTGCCCACCCGGCACACCCGGCAGAGAGCTCCACAAAACTAAAAGAACAACAACAACATCGGTGGTACATAGGATGTGGTTGCTTAGGCGACGCTTTCTATTGTCGGGATGGGGATGATGATGTAGGCGACGCTTTCTATTGTCCGGATGGGGATGAAGAAGGTTCTTTTATAACGTGAAATGTTCAGCGTGGCAAACTTAATCTCCTGAAAGTAGATAGCGGGAGTCCATTCAAAAAGAAACTGCCGCGTACTGTTGACGTGCTTGTACATTATACGGAAAAGCTATTCTTGCTTGTTGTGATGACTACACGCTGGCACAGCGGTATTCACACTGTTACTGATCACTTGATGATCTGACAATTAACCTACATGTTGCATAATATTTTAAATGGGCCATTGGAAGTTTGACGGAAATTTGTATACATTGCTAACCATTCTCCTTTCGTCCGTGTATATGAATTCGTCAACATAGAATGAAATTTGAAGATTTGGCGCCTAATATATTTGAACCGAATTTTGGAATATGCTTCAGGTTTTCTTCCTGCAGATGTTAATCCCACAATGTCGATCAAATTATAAGACAGTTAATCTTTCTGAAGCGGTGGACACACAAAATTGTCATGTCAGTGATCATCCTAAGAATGATGTGTAAAGAAGACGAAGTTTAACCTTGCCTTTGGTTTTGTATTGTTTTACCGCTTAAGTTGCAACATGCGAACACAAGGTTTTACTGTAAAACGAGGAATAATTGCGTGCATGATAATTTAGCAAATTTCCCGAGAACCAAGAGATTAGCATGCAAGTGGAAGTTCTTGCCTACACTATATGCATTGAATGCCAGCGACAATAAGCATAATTATTCATGCCACGGATACTTTAATGATATTAAGAATCGCAAATCTTCAGTATTGCAGGGATGAACCATAAAAATCAAGCATAATCATGACTGTTTTATGCCAAATAACATTGTTTTCTTTTCTTTTTTTTTGTTTGGGTGTTTTTTGGTTTTCCCCTTTTTTTTTGGGGGGGGGGGGGGGGGGCGAGGGCGCCGTGGCACGGTGGATATTTAAGCTTCACGACTCCCAGTCGAAGGACCCGAGTTCAATTCCCTCCCCGCAGCGATTACGTCCTATTCCGTCCTATAGCAACTCTATATAGGGCAATAATGTCAGGCGGGCCCTCTGATAGCTAGAGCACTGATAGCATTGAAGAGGCTACTCTAAATAGAGAAGACTTTTTTGCAATTATCATCATTATTATCGTTATTGTCATTATTATGATTATTGCGGGGTTTTTTTTGGGGGGTACTATTGCCACAATATCATTAGTCTTGCATGAATGCGGTTAGGATATGTTCTCACCTCCTATCTCTTTGTAACATTCATCTATCATCTTCACAACAAATTTCAAGACATCATTATGTTTGTGTCATGTAACTAGTAAGTAGGGATATTCATTTCACTTTGAAATACTGCGATAGTAATTGACATAATCAGACAATGATAATTTTTTTTAGTATGACAGGAAGGGCTCATCGTGAATCCAAAACCCAAAGAGAAGTGCGATTTGAAATGGCTGAGATATAGGTGCCCGCCTTTTACAAGGATCGCTATGTTTCACTTTGTTTCTGGATATCTCTACCATTTCAGAACCGATCTTCACCAAATGAAATTTGATTTCCTGTCAGAATTGTATGCTCTTTAATATTTCTTTCTTTTCAAAGTACATTGTATCTGTAAAAAGGCTAATAGCTGAATCCTCATCTCAACCAATACTATTTCATGCTTAGCACCTTGAATATGCTTCTCTGCCCCTCGAAAAAAAAATGCGGACAGTTTATCAGCATGTAGCACATTGATTTGATGAAACTGCAATACTGAGGTTGTACTTTTTTACATGTTTAGATTAGTTTCTTTTTGATAGCAGCGGAATAGTGTGCAATGAAAGCCGACTTATGGATGTTATCATAATAAGTTATCGAGTCTTATACGATATACTGTTACAGTACCTGTAATCTTTAATCATAATTTTGCGATTTTCGTCTTTTACGTTAACTTTCAGTATATATATTATGTATCAAAATGGACATGCGCCATTTTAGATATTAAATAGAGTTATTCTTGACTTTAGATATTAAATAGAGTTATTCTTGACAACGGTTTGTTACATTAAACATATTCAAAGTGCTTTTTTTTCAGTACCATGCATTCTATCAAATGTCTAGTAAGTTTACAACTAAGAATTAGTATGCTTAGAATTGCACCATTTACCCATTTTAATGCAAGAGCCAAATTTCCCTCTTTTTTGTACGCGGTGGACACCTCAGTGTCTATATAGAATATGAGAATGATAGTTATTTCAGGCTAGAGGGGCGCATCAATTTTGAACTTTGTTCTTGAAAGGCTATTGTCATCTTAAAGACGACTAATGATGTCGCTCAAATCGACTGGAGCAAGCCCTCTTATGATTCATGCTCGGATCTATAAAGACTTTATGGTCTAGACATTCCCAGTAGTACAAAGAGACGAGACGAAAAGCATCGGTGGTACACAGGATGTGGTTGCTTAGGCGACGCTTTCTATTGTCGGGATGGGGATGAAGAAGGTTCTTTTATTATGTGAAACGTTAAGCGCGTGGCCATCTTAATCTCCTGAAAGTAGCTAGTATAATATAGGAGTCCATTCAAAAAGAAACTGCCGCGTACCATTGAATTGTATATCCGAGAAGCTTACAACCTGTTTCTTTTCTCGGACGAAACGCTGTAGCAGTTCTGCTTAGCGACGGCGTTCACGCTCCATCTCACGCACTACCATGAGAAGGAATAGCGATACCACGCATGATACATGAAAACATTATTAAAAGGCGAGAAAACTAATGAAGTTTAAAGTTGACTTCTCCTTCCTCTTTAAATGAAAACAGAATAATTGAATAGATCTATTGAAGCGGATTGTCACTGCTGCGAACGATCGCCATGGCATCGTTAGTCTTGCGAGCAAATCGAAATCCTAATACTTTTATTTTTGCCTGATAATATGAGTAGTAACCCTTTAAAGGACTCGCAAATTCGACGTTTCAAACAGTATAGTAAAACAATGAAATGTATTTCAAAAACATTTGGATGCGTTGGGTGATAGCATTTAATAGGTTTGAACTATGAAAATTGAAAGGTGTGGTTGCCTCAACGATGTCGCAGTTCCATTAACCATGATGGGTAAAGGGAATTCATGACTTTATAAGACTAATCCTTGCTAAATTGAAGATCACTTCTTTAAACCATCGCTTATGTCTTGTAAGTAGATACGTCTGTAATCATAACCAAAATGCCTTTTTTTTGGGGGGGGGAGGGGGAGGGGGAGACGAAAATCATCAAACGTTTATAAGCGTCATCCGACGAATTTGCAGTTTACAATGCGAATGTATGATTGCCCCATTTGCATGTAGCTGTAAGCTATCTTTACGTTGAAGTTAACTTCCCTCCTTGAGAAAAAGAAAAAAAAAGTCGGGTTTTCGCTAGAGGTACTTATTAGGAAACGGTATAAAAACAATTGTCTTATAATATACATCAAGAGATAATACAAACATGAAACACACGCATATTCTGTTCGTTATATGCATGGATCTGTTTATTTGTTTGTTTGGTCATTATTTTAATGGCATTGATCTTGTTTTTTTTAATGGCATCGGTCTTGGTCGGGGGAACGATAACAAAAAAAAATGTATCACTCTGTTATCAGATCAGGATGATTGCGAGAAGGGTGTACATATATTCCCGCCTTTTTTTATACAGGCAAACAATAAAAGCTTTGTATGCTATTATAAAAGCCTGGAGGCAAAAGGCAGTTTCAACGTTCAACTTATAGTAACCATAGTTTATAGGACATAAAGTAAGTTAGCGTCTCACTGACTGTGGTTCTTTTGTTTTGGCAAAACATGAACAGAAAGGGGGTCTGAATTTTTTTGTACATAGTACTTGTAGCAGACATTTATGCCGATTCTCCAACAGCATCGCTCCATTACGTCACTTCCTGCTATCAATGGCGAAGAAAGGATGATGGCTGCTTGATTATCCATTCCTTGAGATTGCAGGAAGCTCACCTTTCTTGTGTGTGTGTTTCGTTGTGTGTGGTTCTGTGGTACTCAGTTACAAGGCGTGAAGGTCCGAGTCTTTTCATTCTGATTACACATTTCAATACAGGCAACTGATTCGAGTTTCGCAAAGCTGTTGAGGCAAATTCTTTGCAGACTTGACCTCTGAACTCTGACCTCTGACCTCTGAACTGTCAGGTACACGTACTACAGAGTGAGTGAGTGAGTGAGCGCCTAGGCAGCTCCTCATACTGCTCCATCTCTTTTTGCTTCTAAGTACCGTCCAGTGGATTTTTGTGGTATATGTTCATGACCAAGTTGTTGTGTATCGCGTCAGGACCCATCAAGACCGTCCTGAAGCTGTTAAATGGTCAAATATATGACTAAGTTGACCATATATTTTTCCCATGATATGGCTCTACACACTTGACTGGGGTGCCATTTCTAAGAGACCTACTTGACTGAGCAACCTTTGGGTCTTTTGAGACACCACAAAGTCTATTCAGCTACCAAGTACAGTGCTCTTCAATGTATTGTCCGGGACAATAGTTGCAAGCCTCAGCAATGGAAGTCCCTAATGCCTGCACAATTGCCCTGACACTGCTACTATTCTTTGGATCAACCCAAGCTTACAGGGAGCCATGCATGCTGTGTGCAAGAAGTACCTGCATGTACAGAAGCTATGGGAAATCTACAGATGGATGGAAATATGCATCTACAAGGACCCCATACTATGCAAACTCTGTGTCTACGTTCCAGCTTTTACTTAAAGCAGGAGATGTGGATCCCAACCCTGGACCGGAAGGAGAAAAAACACCTATGAGACCGATAAATGTCATCCAAAAGGATGGTACACCACCCTACGTATCACAGCTGCTAACTCGAGGATTATTCGTTATGACGCAACGTTTCTTCATAATCTGAGCCCCCCTCAATATGTGTCACAGTCCCGGAGGCTGCCGTTGAGTATTTGGGAAACAATATCTACCCTTGGAATTGCAAAAACAAAAAAGACAAGACGAGGCAAAAAGAAAACCGGACAGTTATCTTCATCATCCATAAATTTGACTCATGAGTATATAAATCAGCCAGGTGAGCTATTACACATCGATGGGAAAGGATTAAAAGTGTCACATCTGAACATCTGCAGCTTACCAGCAAAATTAGATTACCTGAAAGATTTGCTTAAGAATCATATTCTTGATATATTTACAATGTCTGAAACCCATCTGGATAATACAATTCTGGATTCTGAGTTAAATATAGATGGGTACAAGATAGAAAGAATTGACAGAAACCGAAGAGGAGGTGGGGTGGGAGTGTACATTGCCGACAGTGTCACATAATATGTGCGTAGATGTGATTTAGAATCATGTGAGTTAGAGGCTTTGTGGATAGAAGTCAAATGCACCAATGCTAAGCCCATTCTAATAGGAACGTTTTATCGTCCTCCAAGAGCTAATGTTGATTATCAAAATCATATTGATGAATGTGTATCCAGAGTAACAGAACTGAACTGTGAAGTCATCGTACTTGGCGATTTCAATTACAATATGTATTGTAAGAATGAGTCAAGGTCTGTTGGTAAATTGTGCAGGGAAAATAATTTGAAGCAAATGATAAAAGATCCAACCCGTGTTACTGAGACCAGCAGAACTTTGATTGATATTGTAATGACAAACTTCCCAAACAATATTTGTCAGAACAGAGTTGTGACCCTTGGTGTCAGTGACCACAACCTGATATATGTCGTACGGAAATTGTATAGACCCAAGTTACCGCCCAAATTAATTACGTACCGATCAATGAAAAGGTTTGACCCGAATTCTTTTGTAGAAGACTTGAATGCAAAAGATTGGGGTAACTGTCTAGTCCCAAGTGATCCTGATCAAGCGTGGTCAATCTGGAAACATTTGTTTTTGGATGAATGTGACAAACATGCCCCTCTCGTAACTCATAGAGTCAAAGGTAATCTAACAAAGTGGGTCACTGAGGAACATGTATCTTTATCTTATTTGAGGGATAGGCTGAAGAAGAAAGCAGAAAACCAAGACCAGACGCAAAACTCATGTGTAATTTGGAGACAATACCGCAAAGTACGGAATCATCTGAATAATCTACGTAACACTGACTGAAAAGTGATTATTATCGAATGAGTGTTGCACAAAACAGAATAAATCACAGACAACTGTGGAATGTTTTAAGAGAGCTAACTCCAAGTAGAAAGTCAGTTGCTGAAAAGATCACAGGGTTGCAGATAAATGATACTCTTGATCATGACATTGGGAATATTGTAAATGAATTAAACAGTCATTTTGTGTCAATTGGTACAAATGTTTGTTGTAATGAAAAGTCCTTACGTACCCATGTCACATATAGCCGCGTACCCTATGTTGATTTCAAATTTGTTGAAATTACGGAACATTTTGTGTTAAACGCGCTACAGAAACTACTACAGACAAACAAAGCAACTGGTCTGGATATGATAGGAGCACAGCTGTCGAAAAGTGCTGCCCCGGCCATATACACACAGCTTACTCACTTATTTAATCTGACACTAAGAGCTGGTAAAGTACCTCGTGAGTGGAAAGAAGCTAAAGTCTCCCCTATCTACAAAAGCGGGGATAGAACAGACAAAAATAACTACAGACCGATTTCTGTTATACCAATTGTTATGAAAATTCTGGAGCGTGCAGTACACGATCAACTGCAATCTTACCTGATAGAGCATGACTTACTTGCACCGCAACAGTCTGGTTTCCGTAGGGGCCACAGCACTCATACAGTACTCACGTATTTTTCTGATTATTTGTTGAAACAGACGGATCAAGGGAAGTTAACGGGAGTAGTGTTTTTGGATTTTCGCAAGGCCTTTGATTCCGTCAACCACAGCCTTCTCTTAGAAAAATTACATACGTATGGAGTGCAAGGTATTGAATTGGCCTGGTTTACTAACTACTTAGAGAATAGGAGACAGAAAACAGTGATTGGTAAAGTAGAATCCAGCTGGGGTGAACTTGACTCAGGTGTTCCCCAGGGTTCCATACTGGGACCCCTCCTTTTCTCTATTATGATAAATGACTTACCCAAGGTTACAACAAAATGTCAAATTATGCTGTATGCCGATGATGCTGTTCTCTTCTATAGCAGCTCAAATCCACAAGAAATAGAAGAGACTCTGAACTCAGCACTGCGATCAATACATGACTGGGTGACTGCAAATAAGCTGGCCCTGAACTTACAAAAAACCCAGTACATGATATTTGGTTCGCCACATAATTTGTCCAAAGTGTCTCACGGTATTTGCATCAGTGTAAATGAACATCAGCTTTCACAGGCTGACACTTTCAAATATCTTGGAGTCTGGTTAGACCCATCGCTCACATGGAAGAAACACATTCAAAATACCAGCAAAAAGATTGGCGCAAGAATTGCTCAACTGTGCCGCGTCAAAAAATACCTACCACGAAGTAGTTTGAAACTTCTTGCAAATTCACTCATTATGCCCCTCTTTGAATACTGCTGCAATGCCTGGTCAAATTGTACACAAAATACAAAGGATGTAATAATCAAACAGCACAAAAAGATGGCTAGAGTTATTACAGGAGCTGATGTTCGAACGCCGACTCAGGCAGTATTAGATGAATTGAGATGGGTACACATTGAAGAAAGGTGGAAGTTTCACAAATGCAAAATGGTATACCATGCTCTAAGTACTGAATCACCGTGCTGTCTGTCAAACATGTTTGTCCAGTCTCAATCATTGCATAGTCACAGAACTAGAAGTGCTGTAAATTTGGGTCTAATCTTGCCAAAAACTCGTACACAGATGGGAAGACGCAGATTCTCCCATGAAGCAACAATAATCTGGAACCAACTCCCAAATCATATTAAACAGGCATCCTCAAAACAAGCTTTTACAAATCTGTACTGGAGGAGATGGTGAGACATACTTGAGAATGAGCGAAATAGCTGGGTTACTAAGTTATCATTTTTTTTTCTTTTATTATTTGACTTTCTTCTTTTCATTTCATTTTTTCATATGATATTAGTTTGTGTGCCAAATGTTTTGTAGTGAAACATTTTTTTTCTGAAAGACAAGAGTAACAGGAATACTGTGTTATTCAAGTGTAAGAGACAAATAGTATGTTTTGCATAGTATTTTTTTGTGTGTTAAAACGGTGTTATTGAGAGTGATACAATGTATATGGAATGATAGTAATTCCGACTGCAGATGTAATATTGAGAGTATTTTTTTATTCTTTTCTTCATATGAATTCTGTGATCTCTAGTGTTGTATTTCATATCATGATGTACGTTTCATTATGCATAGATTGTGTACAAAATGATATCCAGTAATGTAATTTTTTTTTTGTTCAGAATAATGTGTGTATGAAATAATTTTTTTTATTTGTTTGACAGCGTTTCAATATACTTCTTTATTTCCTCAAACAATGTTACATATGGTTGGATATTACGAATTCTACACCATCAGATATGATACTGATTGAAACAGGATTTTTTTTTTCTCTCTCTCTCATATGCTATAGTATTTCAGTAATTATATATAATGAATGAAAGAAAGGTTCAGTGAGCAGGAAATTTGTGTTTATTTAGCTAGCCTGTTTTTAAAGGCCCTGTTATCATATAATAATAAAAATGAATAAATTTGTGTGTTGATTGTTTCCGAAAAAGATTACAATTATGTAATCTGAAGTGATATGAAGAATTTATGGATTATGCAATATATACATGTGCTGTAACCTAGACATTTTGATTTTTCTTAGATATGTCTCGCATATCACTTTTCAGTGATCTGTAATGATAAAAATGATGTTATTTATTTATTTTCTACCATCCTCCGCAATGCTCAATTATTTGGCCATGTTGTAAGTGTACCGTAATTGTACTTTATGTTATTTTTCTTGGTAAATGTGTCTACAATGTATTTCGTGATGTACGTTATTATATGTGTAGGGCCTCTGAGAATAACAGTGTTAAGCCACTGACAGAGCTACCCTACTGAAACAAAACAAAAATAAATAAATAAATAAATAAACATTCTTATTGAACAAACACATTTTGTGTAGCGACAAAGCTTTCTGGCATTTTCTCAAATAGGCCCTACTTCTAAAAGTGCTCAGATGAAGAGATTTCACAAAGAGAACACGAGTTAAAAATGGGCATCAGTTATTGTTCCGATTTCTCTCCCTGCCTGCAATAACTTATTCAATAAGTCTTTGGACTGGGAAAAGTACACAATATATTCATTTGGCGAATCAGCGAATGAATTATTACACGAATTGTCTTTGCGAAAAGGAAATTAACCTTGTATCTCTCCAAAGATAAACTTTGAACAGCCCGTCACATAGTTAGGGAACAGCTGATTATTATCATTATTTGAATGAATTATCTATTGATGAAGCCAATAACCTTTGTAAATGTACACACGGAGAGTTGTCGTAAGTTCGCTATTTTGTGTTTTAGCTGTTATAAAATATCTCACATTATATATATATATATATTATTTATAAAGTACGATATATACATATACTGAGTATATATATATATATATATATATATATATATATATATACATATATATACGTACTTTGTGTCTACACTTTTCAAACGCCATTGTGCGTCATGCCAATCACCACTTCATGAAATGTGGTGCGTGTATATCGCCGATCAGAGTCTTGCTCAGCTCATCAGTATTGCGCAATTCTAAAGCCCTCGCCGCCGCACGCTCTATGCCTTTTGTCTTCGATGGGGTCAAGAGCAATAGTCAAGGCGCTAATTCCTGTACGGGCCTTAATTGAGGAGTTCGTTCAACCCACCCCGCAGAAAAGGTTTGACCACACAGAGTGGTAGATGGGACCTCCAGGAACACCCCCAGGTAGTATGTGAGTCGAAATTGTGGTATCAATAAAATTTTATAGGCCATTTTAGTTGCGACAAGACCTTATTGTTCAAAAAAGAGTCTGCGCACGCCAAGACTACTACACGCACCACTAGCACTGCTACAGGCGCCAGTGCCTGTGGTGCGTGTAGTAGTCTTAGCGCACGCAGACTTTTTCCTCGGCAAACAAGGGTTTTTGCCAGCAAACTCACTAGCTGAGGTCAGTGTAGTTTAGTTTCTAGCCGTTTTTATTTCGTGTATATTTTTTCCGAGTTGCAGCAAGCCGAGTGAGGTTGCATACCCAGTGATTGTGACCCCAAACCGTTCGGGCGTCGCAATCACTTGGTATGCGCCTTCGCTCGGCTTAGCACAATAAAGTGGGCTTCTACACATGCGCAAGCTGCAACTCGGAGAGATGAAAACGAAATAAAAACGACTAGAAACTAGACTGGGGTCGGTTACGGCTGGCACTGAAAATTACAACATAATCACAGTTTTTTGCAGTTATTTCATGAATAATTCCTCAAAACACCGTAAAACCATATATATATATGTTGCTAGAGATGTCAGCAAAACAATGGGATACATTGTAAGTTAAAATATTGTGCATGGTTACCATGGTAACCACATGTATACAGGTGATTGATAATCCAAAAAATGCCTCCAACTGCTGCAAACTTTGGTATTTTTTGTTCAGTTTTTCTTTGTAGATAGGTGAATTAAAAACAAACATTTCTATTGATTATTGTTCAAAAAAGTTTTTTCCTGTTGCCATGGCAACCAGTAATATCCAATCAGGATTCAGCTGTCAATACTTAAGAACTAATGCCCATATTTTCAAAAAGCTCAATAAGCATGTCATTCTGCATAATTGTACCATTTACCGTACTTTTAACACATATTTGACTTCAAATTACAGGCAAATGTTGTTTCCACCAATGTATGGACACAAAATTCCCTTCAAAATCTATGTTAATACAGAGAGCAAAGCCGACGATATTCTGATATTAGCTTTTTAGAGTATATATTTACAGAGAAATGGTTATTCGAAACAACCTTGGCAAAGAGCAGAAGAAAGCAATTGATTGTTCTTGTTCTTAAAGGAAATTTATTCAAGAATGCAGATAAATTCCTTTCTAAAGAAGGAATATACACGTACACTGCATTATCCATCAATGGAATTAAAAGCGTACTTTTTCGTTGGTAAGCTAGGGTTAAAAATAAAAAAATAAAATGAAAAGTCATGACATGTAAATTTGTATTAAAACGTGCAGTAATGAATTAATGCTATTAAGGAGAGAATGAGGGAAAATCTTAGGGGTCCTATCCGTTTTATCCAGGTTAACTTTGTAGTGTTGAGGTGGGTAGTTTAACCCTATAAAGCCCAAGGGGGGGGGGGGGCACATTGTGCCCCCTACCATATCTTCATTTGCCGCTCCTAAACCCTTTACCCGATTTCAACCAAATTTGGTGGCTTTTCCTAAAATCTTATTACAAACATTTTGATATATAATTTAGGTATGTCCGATATTCCTGTTTGCTATGGCAACCGTAAACTGACAACCATGTTAGTCAGATTTTGTATGATTTTCTGTTTCAATTTCAGTTAACAATATAATTATGGATGAAATTGGGGTTTTCTTGGCTATAGTTTGCTAAAGGAAAGAAATGTGAAGTAATTATGGTTGAGAATTACCCTGAAATGGTCTTCTTTTTATTTCCTTTATTTTCTATATAACATAGGCATCAAACAATAGATATAATAGAAATAATCGAAAATACAGCATTTTTCAAAGATTACCTTTTTATTTTGTGTTATCTTCACACAAGCTTTGCCTGGAATATCATTTGTTTATCATAATATCAATCTGTAAACTTAAAATTTCAGTATTTTGGAAATATGAAATGTGATACAAATATATGCACCCATTCCAAGCAATACGTAATAGGTTTCATATATTTCTTTATATTGTAATGAATTACGCCCCCACATGTTGACCTTGAGAAATTTCAACCATAACAAATAGTGAACGTTGACTTGCTCTTCCTTTGTAGTAAATATGAAAATGATTTATATAAAATAACAACATATTTACTGGGGATAAAGAAATAGAAAGAAAAAACATGATTTTAGCATATTTTCTATGTATTTTTTATATTTTGGGAAATAGTGCCCTCAGTGGGTAACCTTGAGAAATGTTGGGTCATGTAGAGCATGAGTTGCTCTACCCATGTGCCAAAT
The DNA here is from genome assembly GCF_040938485.1 of Diadema antillarum. Lineage (NCBI taxonomy): Eukaryota > Metazoa > Echinodermata > Echinoidea > Diadematoida > Diadematidae > Diadema > Diadema antillarum. The sequence continues at coordinate 374,354 of NW_027271577.1, read as the reverse complement.
ATGACGGTCATACATCATATAATAAAGAAGTTATGTAGGGGGCACAATGTGCCGCCCCCCCCCCCCCCCCCCCTTGGGCCTGAAAGGGGTCAAAATAGCTTGGGCTTTACAGGGTTAAGACCCGACCTACAATGGGTGATCATGAGCACATAAGGCAAAATAAACAAACGTGTCTGGATTCCAGATATTTTTTTTCACTTTATCCTACTTTGTTGTGGCAAACTTATAAATGACTGTGGAAAATAGAAAGTTATCTGAGCCCGAAATGTCCTTAAAATACCCTGATCCACAAATAAAATTGTTGAACAAAAAAGTTACAAAACTTGTACTGTAATGTATAACAAAGTACTGAAAGTCAGTCACACTGTGAGCTCTAGTAACAGGCATAACAAGAAATTCATATCTAACAAAGAACTAACGATTCGAACTTGGTTATGAAATATCACCATAAGTTGTCCAAATAATGATACCCTATATCGACAGAATGAATCAAATTTCGTGCACTTACAGTCCACGAAAAGCACAAAAAATGTATCTACACTTTAGATATCGTCGGCGTTTTCACGAACCGACGCTATTTCGTTTTTGAGCGAAAATGCAGTTCTGAGAAAATCGCGTTTAAAGATCTCACAAGTTTTAGACAACGTTTTCAATGACTTTTCCTGTCTTGTGTGTGAAAATTTTGACAGGGTGATGAGAGTGGAAGTTGTTCTTCCTATCCATAGTGTAATTTTAGTGTGAATTCAAAAAATTTACGATATTTCTGTCTTCAAACTCACTGCGTCGGTTCGTAAATCCATCGTTTCTTGCGCGCACCATAGGTTATGTACTTAAGCGCGGGTCTCACGAACCGACGTAAGTTGTATTACGCCGGTTCGTGAGACCCGCGCTGTAGGGCCTGTACAATAGGTAACGTGCAATACGCGTGTATTTACGAACCGTCGCTATTTCATTTTCGTATGTGTTTACATACAAATACTATTAGGGCTATACCTGCTTATCAACAATAACCTTATTAATTGAAATTAATTGTCATGTAATGATTGTTGTGATGATTACAATACATTTAGTGATAATTAAGATGATAATACAAGCCAGTTTCTCTTAATTGTTCTAAAAAGAGTGTTGTCATTGTTTTCATCTTCATTTAGTACACGCATGTATTGTTATTATAGCTGTGGTTGATCGTTCCAAAGATTTCTTTGCCCCCCCCCCCCTTTTTTTTTGTGGATATATTATTATTTAACACTTTTGCATTTGGACATCTATCATTTGGTAATACATGTATTCGGTATACTGTGTTTCATATTTTTTACTTTTTACTGTTTTTTTTTTTTACTTAATTAACTTACTTTTTCATTTTTTCACATTATTTTTAATTCAAATTCAGTTCACTTCTTTCATAATAATTATGAATGTTTGTTCTAAGATGAAGGATACCGCTAAATCTTGGGAAAAAGACGTGCCAGTCAATAATAATTACTTGTATTTACTCATCTTTCATACTCATGCATGCACTCTGTTATTTCTTTCTCTGAAATAATATATTAATTTCTTTATTTCTTATTATTCCACATATTTGTGACATTTACTTTGTCACAATTTTTATCAGTGTCATTATTGTCATTTGGCTCGCATGCGAATTCACTCATAATTCCTCATTTTCCATCTTTCTCTTTCCTGCTCAACAGATTCTATGATAGCTGCACCTGATCATATAAAAACATAAACTCATCCTGCATGCACTCTTCGAAACTGATAAACTCCTAAAAATACATGAATATCGACACTATCAGAATTTCAAGCTTCATTTTAAATATATAATAATGGTCATGTTTTATTATGCCTTTTGCAGCAATATATTGAAGAGGTACATTATGTAATCGAAGAAACATAGGTCCTCAATAGAATATCAAATTTGAATTATTCAGAGATGAGTAATGACAATGGGAAGGATAACAATTGTGGAAGAGCTCCATAAATCAATACATATCTAATGGCAAATGGAGATGGAATCAAGATTCAAGAATATGTGTAATTCAAGTTCATTATTATATCAGTTCTTGTGTGTTCACAAAAAGAGGAACACAGTTCGAACATGCACACCAAATCTTACATCGTACATTTACATCTATAGAGTGCGGACGGAACATATACAAGAGAAAGAATAACATTCTCAAATTAATATATCAAGCATAACTACATGTATGTATATGACCACACAAAGATGTTGCTGCATATGCATGAAGCTTGAGAGTGCTGCAACACCCATATGCTCAGATAAAAACTTGATGTATATCATACAAAAGAGAAGAGGTACTGCATGTACATGTAGTTACACTATTCACAGGACAGTAGAGAAAAAGCACGAGAGAGAGAGGGAAATGGGTGTCTAAAATAGGTCGATGTAAGGAGTGCCAAGCCAATTAAGTCTCTAATAGAAGTCATACATATATAAGGAAACAAATTAATCACAACATAAATGATCATGCTCATGTTAACCAATAATTAGCATCTAAAAATGTGTGTAGAAAGCCCATAATATCAGCCTTTCGCCCCGAAGGCTTGTTACATATGAGAAAAGAGAAATTTTGGCCGACCCCCCCCCCCCTCCCTGTGAATCCTTAATCCACCAGTACTATAAACACATTCTGAGAATGTGTTTTAGTACATGTACTAGCAAATTCACAAGAGGGTTGGGGAAATTCAGCCAAAATTGTGTGTGGCTAAAATAATTAAAAAGAAAGGTCATCAGCAAAACTACGGGGTGGATGCAGACGAATTTTCATGTGATGACTAAAAAATATGCAGCTAAAGGAAAAAAAAAAAGACGGCGGAGAGGGGCCAAGGCTAATTTGACTCCCCTCCCCCCCCCCACCAAAAAACAAACAAACAAACAAACACCACTGTTTTACAGCACCTTTAAAGGACTCTTAATTTTTTGTTTGTTAAAAACAAACGTCTCGAAGTAAAGAATTCCATATTGTAGGCGAAATGTAGACCGATACAGTGTATAAAGTGTACATCCCAAGCTATTAAAGAAAAAAAAAAACAGATTATGAATATCATTTAAAGTAAGAATTTCAGTGTGTTTAATCATCTTTAGTTGAGTTGCAAATGACATGTACATATTTAATAAGAGCAGTAAACTTCGAAGCGCCCCCAAGCCCTTCTATACTTAATTATTCATGTGTAAAGGTAGCGCCAGGGCACTCCGGTGGTCTAGTGGTTATGACGCTGGTCTAGTAATCCAGAGGTCGTGGTTCGAATCCTGCTTGGGCTGCCTGTGATTTTTTTTTTTTTTCACAGCAGCCTACAAACTGCACACTGCAGTTGCGTGCGTTACTACGGATGGAGACAAATGAATAATCTATTATTTTAATATACGATGTTTGACATCCTTATTGCAATCACTTTCTTTAATTGTAAATTTAGAGACATAATGAATTATTATTAAAAGAAATCAAATTTCTGTATTTTGTTGTGAGTTTGCATGGGAACATACACGTATCATAATTTACAATTTTAGTTAGATAAAGAACATCTTATAACAGAACTGTCTAGTGATGGTTGAATAATTATGTCAATTTGTTATAAGTCCTATCATTTACATGGAGTGCATGTTCCCATGTTTATAAGAATCATACGTGACACATTCAAAGTGGGTTGAAGACAACAAAATAATAAATAAAAGAATAAAGGAGAATAGAACTTAATCTGATTACAGCATCATCTAAATATTGCCAATGTGCACTTAGAAATCTATCAAGATTTATCACAAGGTTATGATTACCACACAAAACCTTCAAGATTTATTATCATGAAATACATACCAATGAACACTTAAAAAAATCTAACATTCCATATCCACATGAAGCTTTCCTTGATATAAATGTCTCTCTGTAGTGTTATTAAAGTGTAGCAAAATTGTAATTACGACATCACAGAATGGAATGCCTTGTTTTCACCTTCAATCTTAGGATCTCCTTTCATGTTTCCACTTTACAATCACATTTCACTGTAGATATACCGTCCTTATGTTGTCGCCCTTCATCCCAATTTCTCCCTTCTATCCTATCTGTAGATTGTCTTCTTTCCTAAGCCATTGTATTCACATTCCTTGATGATCAGCACGATGCTGTACTTTTTTCTTCTTCTCTGAAACAGTCCAGCTCTTCGCTACTGCATGGCATCAGTCATCTGAAAGAAAAGACAGAAATTAAGAACTTTCAATTAAAATCAAACATCATGATACAAGATACAACTTTCATTTTGAGAAAAAGAAATCAGCCAACTAAACTGTAGTTGAAATTATTTTGCTCTATTTATATTAAACATAAAACAAAACGGTATACAGGATCAAAGAATGTCAAAAAAATACTGCTGTTTTTGATGCATATTCAAATTGTCTCGCCTTTTACATATTTTAATGATGCAAGATCTTATGTCTAGCACTTAGTAAGTCTCATGTAGAATTTAAATTATTATTCACATGAATAAATCTGCATGTCCTTGTAAACAAGGCATTGCTTTGAAAAAGCTGAATATTACTAATTGCATTTGGGAAAGAGTCTACGACAATCAAACTTGTTTATTATCAGAGACTTTAACATCTTAATTAGACCTAGACTCTACATTACCATTGTATTCACATCCGTTGGTGATGTACACGACCCTGTACTTTTCCTTTTCTTTTCTGAGACAGTCCAGTTCTTCGCTACTACATGGCACCAGTCATCTGAAAGAAAAGAAAGAAATTAAGAACTTTTGATTAAAATCAAACATCATGGCACAAGATACAACTTTAATTTTGAGAAGAAAAAAAAAATCAGCCAACAAAACTGAAGTTGAAATTATTTTGCTCTATTTATATTAAACATAAAACAAAATGGTAGGCCTATGCAGGATCAAAGAATGTCAAAAAATGCTGCTGTTCGTATTTGATGCATATTCAAATTGTCTCTTCATTTACACATTTTACTGATGCAAGATATTATGTTTAGCACTTGGTATGTCTCATGTAGAAATTGAATTATCATTCACATGAATATAAATCTACATGTATTTGTAAACAAGGCATTGCATTGAAATAGCTGAATATTACTACATGTACCTGCATTTGGGAAACAGTCTATGACAATCAAACCTGTTTCTTATCAGAGACTGTAACATCTTAATTAGACCTAGACTCTACATTATCATTCAGCTTTTAAAGGTATTAACCATTCACCTATAAAACACTGGCATTGTCATGTGCATCATATTTCTTTGATACTGCACATATTTTCATGAAGTCTGCACAAGAATGCAATGAAACACGTCTGCTGTTTGGTATTTATGAGAAAAAAAATCACTAACCCGGAAGTCCTTGGCCTTAGGAATAACACGTGGCGAGTTAGTAGGAATTGACGTTAAAATAGAATAAGAATAGATCTACTAAATAGGCCTTTGCCTCATGAATGTCTGGTCTAATTATAGACTAAGTGAAGTCTAGACCTTTCACTTTTAAGTTACCAGTGGTTCACAAAATTTATATTATAGATCTAGACTACATCTAGATCTAGACATCTAATACTATTAGATCTTGGCAACTTTTGTCTTTGTGACACGAAATTAACACGTCACGGATGATATTGCGGCGATATCCAACAGGATGACAGTACCACTATTACTGACTCAGTAAGTTGACATAGATAACTAACATCAACTTGTTAACGTACGTTAGAGATGGCACCATATACAATAACCGGTGACACTGACACTGACAGATCTAACGACTACGTTTAGACTAACGTTAAAGAGTTAGACTCGCCATCTCAGTAAGTCGGCCAAAGACAAAGTCAATACAGGGCTAAGTCAGTGTTACTGTTATGTTAGGCCTAACAAATGTTAACGGTTACTCGGTTAGGTTAGGTTTACCAGGACTCAAGAGTCCTGGTTAAATCAGTCGAGGGACATTTCTTAGAAGTCCTTCGATTCCAAGAATAAAAAGGGTGAAAGAACAAAGGGAAAAAAGGAAAGAAGAAAGGACAAAAGATTATGTATGGATGCTGTGGAAATCGACAGCGCTACTGTATCACTATCAATCACGCGTGAATATGTAAACGCCATTTGGTTGGGCCGCATTCACAAGTTTTAGGGAAAAAAAGCCCCACCGCTGTGCTTCAAAGGTACTCCACTCGAACTAACGTTAGACATAATGTCACATATCTACACACAGTACGGTACTAGGGCTGAATTCACAAGTATACTATAACACTGCACTGTACAGGAAAGCCACCTAACCTGTAGAGTACTACTCGTAGTGTTTAGGTAGTATCACTAGACCACATACTGTCATAGATGACATCTACACCAACGCTGCACACTGGCACTGGTCCGACGGTCCCTGACCAGGAAAAATCACTGTTGGACACTGACCAGTAACTTTTTCAGGAATGGACAAGTAAAAATTGGGGGAAAAATGGGTGGACTCTACCTACTATTACCACTAGTCTAGATGTAGATCTAGAGCTAGACTATAGACTCTGTGTTAATTTGACTTGGTCTTAGACTTCAGCTGATCTTAGTTTTAGTAACTGGCATTACAAGTAAAGTCTTAACTTAGACTTAATAGTTAAACTTGAAAGTTAAAGTCTAACATGTCTAACTTTATTCTTTACTCTTCCTTTGAGTTTTACTTTTAGACTTTTTACTTTTTTTCGTTTAGTAGGCCTACTTTGTCAATCTCATGATTTCATTTTCAACTCAAGTCAAGGCATAGCCATGAGTGTCTTCGAGACTTTGACATCTTGCATGTCTTGCACACAGACGTTACGACTACAGTACTCAGTAGTCTCAGAAGTAACGACATAAGTTGAAAAGAAACTATAAATAATATGATTTGGGATCTAATTTGAAATTGGATGGCGTTTACAGACTAGGCTTCATAAGCATCACGCGATTGAATACATGGGACTACACTCTACCGCAATTAATGGTTATGGTAGTCCAACTGAAACTGTTATTTTGAGCATGATTTTAATAGGATTATAGCTTACCATTCACTTCACTCGTGGACAGTGGGCTGGCTTAGGTCGTCATTCATCTTTCAGATGGTTTGGTTCTCACTCTGAGATCTGGATTAGGGCCAAAACCTAATTCTAGGCCAGTAAGTTGAACAAAGCTCAAAATAATGCAACTGCGACGGTTCGTAAAACCCGCATTGCTCTTCACCCTAGCAATTCGGGTTTCACGAACCGGCGTATCTTTACTGCGTCGGTTCGTGAAACCCCTTTTTCTCAATTTCTCGATATTTCGAGTACCGTCGTTTTTTTCTTTCTTTGATAAAATTAAGAATAATTAATTTTGTGATCTAAAATTTTGGGATTTGGTAGAGTTTTGAAAGCACTTTCATTTGGTACCAATATCTCGATTTTGAAAATTTTGACCAAAATCGAAATAGCGTCAGTTCGTGAAAACGCCGACGATATAGCCTATAACAAACAGAATGATTCAAATTTCGTGCACTTACAGTCCACGAAAAGCACGAAAAAGTATTTACACTCGAGATATTTTTTTTCCACTTTTATCGCACGCTGGTGTGGTATTAACATAAATGCTGATGGTATATTTGAGACAGAAAGTTGTCTGATTGTCTGAATTGTCTGACCCTGAGACGTCCTTAAAATACCCTGATTCACAAATACCTCGATCCACAAATAAACTTGTTGAAAATAAAGCTAGAATACTTGTACATATATATAACAAAGTACTGAAAGTCAATCCATCACACTGTGAGCTCTAGTAACAGGCTTAACAAGAAATGAAAAATTGAATTCATATTTAACAAAGAATTGGTAATTCGAACTTGATTATGAAATATCACCACAAGTTGTCCAAATATATATAGCTTACCAACGAAAAGTACGCTTTTAATTCCATTGATGGATAGCTTACCAACGAAAAGTACGCTTTTAATTCCATTGATGGATACCAGTGTACGTGTATATTCCTTCTTTAGAAAGGAATTTATCTGCATTCTTGAATGAATTTCCTTTAAGAACAAGAACAATCAATTGCTTTCTTCTGCTCTTTTCCAAGGTTGTTTCGAATAACCATTACTCTGTAAATATATACTCTAAAAAGCTAATATCAGAATATCGTCGGCTTTGCTCTCTGTATTAACATAGATTTTGAAGGGAATTTTGTGTCCATACATTGGTGGAAACAACATTTGCCTGTAATTTGAAGTCAAATATTTGTTAAAAGTACGGTAAATGGTACAATTATGCAGAATGACATGCTTATTGAGCTTTTTGAAAATATGGGCATTAGTTCTTAAGTATTGACAGCTGAATCCTGATTGGATATTACTGGTTGCCATGGCAACAGGAAAAAAACTTTTTTGAACAATAATCAATAGAAATTTTTGTTTTTAATTCACCTATCTACAAAAAAAAAACTGAACAAAAAATACCAAAGTTTGCAGCAGTTGGAGGCATTTTTTGGATTATCAATCACCTGTATACATGTGGTTACCATGGTAACCATGCACAATATTTTAACTTACAATGTATCCCATTGTTTTGCTGACATCTCTAGCAACATATATATATATATATATATATGGTTTTACGGTGTTTTGAGGAATTATTCATGAAATAACTGCAAAAAACTGTGATTATGTTGTAATTTTCAGTGCCAGCCGTAACCGGCCCCAGTCTAGTTTCTAGTCGTTTTTATTTCGTTTTCATCTCTCCGAGTTGCAGCTTGCGCATGTGTAGAAGCCCACTTTATTGTGCTAAGCCGAGCGAAGGCGCATACCAAGTGATTGCGACGCCCGAACGGTTTGGGGTCACAATCACTGGGTATGCAACCTCACTCGGCTTGCTGCAACTCGGAAAAAATATACACGAAATAAAAACGGCTAGAAACTAAACTACACTGACCTCAGCTAGTGAGTTTGCTGGCAAAAACCCTTGTTTGCCGAGGAAAAAGTCTGCGAGTGCTAGTGGTGCGTGTAGTAGTCTTGGCGTGCGCAGACTCTTTTTTGAACAATAAGGTCTTGTCGCAACTAAAATGGCCTGTAAAATTTTATTGATACCACAATTTCGAATCACATACTACCTAGGGGTGTTCCAGAGAGTCCAACCGACCACCCTATGCAGTCAAACCTTTTCTGCGGGGTGGGTTGAACGAAGTCATTTTTTCTGGGTCCCTGCGCCTGGACTACAATGCTCATTAGCATCTTATGCTCTACAACGGAAGCGGAGTCTCGATCGGGCCAGCCTTTTGTCAAGGCCCTCTTGCTGTATGGTGAAGAAAGCCCAAATGCAGCTGAGTGGGGTTGCGCGCTGGCGCGGTCGGCTGAGCTCGCTTCGCTTGCCCATTACAGCGAGAGGGCCTTGACAAAAGGCTACGATCGGGCAAGAACAATAGGTGCAAAGCGCACCGTAAAGTCGATGGTTGGAAAAAAAAATTGTAACGGAAAGAAAATGTCTCAAAGCAACCGTGATTTGGGACACTTTTACTAATTTTTTCACACTGAAATTTTCTGAACAGATAAATAAAACACAAGGAATCATTATCCGTCATAAAATAACTTCCCTATTTGACCCGAGTAGTGCATCCCCTTCATCTCTGGCTCATTACAGGAAAACTCCACGTGCGACATAGTACTCATTTTGAGAGAGCGCCACACCGAATAGACGTCACCTAGTAGGTTGCAGCGTGAAAAGCTTAAACTTCTTTAGACGAGCATGGGGTCATTTTCTTTCTTTCTTTCTTTCTTTCTTTCTTTCTCTACATATGTAAAATAAAGAGAATATGTGCGGAATCAAACACAAAATCCTTACGTTTTGTTTTCCCGTTACCCGACTATTGCAATAATGTCGAAAGATAACTTTACAACGAGAAATGACAGTGTTTGAGACGGAAAAAACAACAACAACAAACGGGAAATAAAGATTTGTTGGATTTTTTTTCATCACTGGGTAATACTGTTCCGTAGAATCTTTGGTTAGAGTGATTTAGCATTGCGTGCCGGCCAACGCGGCTCTAGCTGAAAGTCGGGGGATCGCGGTGATCGAACAGCAATTACTCGTTTACCTTCCTGTATATCAAAACATCCTTTGAACTACTGCGTATTGAAAGTAACTTGTAAAGGATGGAGAAAAAGACAGTTTGTGTTGAACAAAACAAGCACAAGTGTGATGATGGCACAATACCAATATACACACTGTCTCGAATAAAGAGAAACAGGCGCTAGTGTAGGGCCTATTTTCAAACCCATGGGGACTTATCAAATTAAACAATGTACCAACTTGCACCAAAATGACGAGAACGCTAAATATAGAATTTCCGATCACCTTCGTAAATTTGAACCGAACCCGTTATCGCGAATTACGGCAAATTGCATGGCATCGGTCAAAACGACTCGTGACTAGCTGTTCGATCTGAAATTGAAATTAGCCTCCTACACTCTTAAAAAGAAAAGGGTAAATCAACATTTAAAGGGGCTGAGCAGTGACAGCGTTTTTAAAGGGAAGCAGTCCTGAGATTTTCACTGTACTGATAATTAAGAAGAGTAAAAAATATAAACTTTCACCAATTTATACGCTTGGACATCAAAAATTGTCTCCGTACGCGATTTTTGAAAAATAATTTCTGCAAGCGATCGTGAAAGAGCCGGCAAAAGATGCTACGTAGTGCATGCCCTACTCACCAAGTTGACAGCCGTGCCTCTAAAAACCAATTTAAGTGTTCAAATGATTAGTTGCAATTTTATCATATAATGTGAAAGTTTGTGGTTTTATAATTTCAAACAAAATATTTCAAGCTTAGATATATATAATTTACGAAAAATTAATATTGTAAACATAAATTTATATGTATTTTTAAACCAAATATACCATGAACTTGACATCAAATAGGCACGGTCGTTTTCTAGCTTCCGTCCGTGTTGCATACTTCTTAGCGTAGAAACCACTCTCGCGCGCAAATCCTTACCATACCAATACACAGTACACTCGACTCCGTCCAGTCGATTTTGGCATTCAAACCGAAGATAACCTGTGCATGAGAGAGTCGAATTCTTCAAAGAAAATATTGTTTGTATCTCAATATTTCTGTAAGTAGTCAGATAATCGCCTTTCCTCGAAAAAAAAAAATATGACGTGAGCCGGGAAGGGTAAACACAGGGGGTCGTAGGGATATGATTTCGCTCCACTTTGCCGTGCATGTCCAGTCGGCACTGGCAGCAGCTAGCTCAGTGGCACTGTACTGCAGTCCAACCCCGGCTGCAGGCCCACGGTAAATTAAACATAGCTAGCCACTTTCCTTACCTCTCTCCGCTTTTTTCCCTCGGTTCTCTTCGAAGTCGATGCTCGAGGTGTTTCTGTTTTATAACTCATGTGAGCAAATGGTCAGGATTGCATCTGGTTTCAGGATTTTTCTCGGTTTATAACCGAGGGCCACAGCCTGCCGGTCCACGTAAAAACATCACTTCACAAATTGTCCACGCACAGGTAGGTCACAACACGATTTCGAGATTTTCTAGGCCCTAAGTTTCTTATGTTCGGCATCGTTGTACCGATATTTCCCAGCCATACAGCTCACCTTTCACGATACTTTTGTTGGTCTGGGACGGAAAAAAGGATTTTCCTGGGAAATTTTCTGCACGATTCGAGCAAAACTACTGATGTAAGAGCCTGACCAGACGACGCTGAATGCGGTCGCCCCTGTAGTGTACTAGCAGGTCTGTGTAGAATCGTTTCTACCTACAAATATGTACACTCTGTACGTACTATAGAACATGCATGAGCGGCGACAGGTAGGGCTGCAGCTGCGCTTGAGACTGGAAAAGTGCGAAGGGCAAACGACGTACGGGGTGCGTACGCGTATCTACCGTAGATCTATCATCTAGTTGTACCGTCCACACGTGCGAATATAATACTAGTACACAATACATACACACACACACAACGTAGAAACAATGTCAAATACGAGTCGGAGTAGCCACCGACGTCTTCATGCATCCGGGTAAACTGGGGAGCGTACGGATAACGGGCAGAACACGGCTGGGAAGAGTTGTGCATCGACGACGTATGACTCTCCGCCAAGACTTGCTCATTAGCATATTCACCATGCAGAGTCACACTTTTTCAACCAAAATGTGCGAGCTTATTTGGTGATTTTAAAGTTTGTTTTTGGTGAAAGTAGTTCATTGGAGGTACCAACAACAACATATTTTTTTTAAATTTCGTGAGGACTGTGTCCCTTTAAGGTAATGTTGCATTCACCCTATCTATCCAGCTGAATCCAACGTTAGATGTGCTAGATACAGCTATAGAAAAAGGGTGAATACAACATTTTGAAAACGCTGTCGCTCCTCGCCTCTTTTAAAACACCGTTTTGCCCTTTTCTTTTTAAGAGTGTAATGCTACGTATTTTGGTTGAGCAACCGCCTCGACAGACCAACGGACATTATGCGCAATATGTAATCATACAGCCAACTTCACTTTCAGATTGTGTACGTGGCGGACGTCGCAAAGCGAATAACTTTGGAGCTGTATTTGTTTATTTATTTATCTATCTTTTTATGGCATTCAGTTACATATAAATTATATACCTTCCATTCAATTCTAGATTGGAACTACTTTCTCGATGTTTTCCTCTCTATCTGTCTTTCGGTATATGCAATGCTGAATTTCGTGTAGGATATTTTCTGCTATTACTTTTCGAACAAGAATCCGCCTTAGGGCTGGGTTCCACTGCCGATCAAATCTGCTTGTTATGATCTACAGTCCGACAGAGTGTTAAAAAATATCGTGTATAGGAGGAAGCCAAAACCAATGTCGATCAAGGTAGCGGTAGATCGATCACATCCAGATCGATTCCGATCGCGTCCTTGTCGAGAGAGATTTGATTGGCAGTGGGAATCCATCGTTTCCATACTTGACTTCATGTATAGTTGCTATTACAGGGCCTACAGTTCGGGACATAGAGTCAAACTTTCGTTTTATAGGCCTATACTGATGGTGTTACGCGTGCTTTGATACCCCTTACAAAAAAGAACCATGGTTTTACCATGGTAATACCATGGTATGGTAATGAACCATGGAAACCTGGTAATTTTGCCCTGGTAAAACCATGGTACATTACCATGGTATTACCATGGCAAAATACCATGGTATTACTGCTCTTACCATGTACCATGGTATATTACCATGGTATTACTGTGCTTACCAAATACCATGGTACCGGTACCATGGTACAATACCATGGTATTTCTGAGGTGATTTTACCATGGTATTACCATGGTATTACCCTGGTATTACCATGGTATTTACAATTTGAGAAGAAAAATAACATTAATGGTCGTGTAATTACAGCATGCAGTACTAGTATGTTACCTACATAACCTGGCCTCAAATACCTGTTTCTACACTATTGTACAAGACCTACATCCTAATCTATACAGATCTACCTATCTGTATACCTAGAGTATACATCCTATTCCTAGATACATTGCTAGTGTATCAGTTCTTTATATATGGGCTGATATCTGAAAAGGTTTAAGGCATGGTTACTAACTACATGTCATGCATAATATTAGTCCTATCAAAATATGAATATGCATTGTTATAACACAAGTTAAAATAGTTGGTAACAAAAGAGAAATTTCCCAACATACTTCAAAGTTTAAACCCAGAATATATACTTTGGGTTTTTATGTCTTTTATCTATTTTCTCACTTTTGCATGTTAGATGCTCTCTCATGAATATTCATGAGCGATACAGAAACCAAGTCAAAACATGGTTCGTGCAACTTGAATCAACTTGTGTTACATTTTCCAGTTGGGTTAATGAGGTTTAAACTGCATGGGAAGAAGTCAGTTCTTGGTACCATGGATATATTAGTACTAACCGGGTGTTTGCACTCACCCACACCCCCTCCCCCCACACACACACAAGCACATACATACACACATACACACACTACACACATTCACACATATACTAAATACAGGCTGTAGTACATTTATTACATGAACATACCGGTATAATATTTTGGGTCGTACTTGGAATTTGTATGAGATAACGCACAATGTGAATTAGTTCCAAAACTTTGCTTATCTTTAACGGGCCAGGCTTATTTGGCTATAAATGCTAAAAATTGCAATTTGGGAGGGAATTTCGCCTCCCCCCCCCCCTCCACAAGATCTCGACCATTAGTATTACGATCGTAGCGAAATTTGGCCCAAGTTACAACCACATTGTAATCTACAAAATTATGTGTTATATATCTTATAATATTTTTTTTATTGTCAATTTCTAATTTTAATTCATCAATTAATTATTTGTGCAAATTAGGCCCATCATCTTATTTTAGCCTAATTAAAAGCATTAAGAGTCTATTTCTTAATCATTTGTTGTAAGTCTGTTTTTACATGTTTAAAGACCATGCATCAGACATTAAAGGACTTCCAAAAGCCAATTTATTATGTACTAGTATATGATTTTTTTTTTAGTTTCAAATGTATTTCTTTGTTTTTTTATTGTTTCCTTTGTTTTCTTATGAGATTCTCATTGACCACTTTTATACCATAATTAGCATAAGATCAATCAATCGCAGTGATTAATGTTACAGCAGTGATAGCTCCAGGGGGCCCCTTCTTTAATTTTTGATAAGATAAAAATAAATAAATAAAAAGAAAACAAAATGAAAATGGGCGTGTCTCCCCCCTTTAATTGCGGAAGTGGCACCATGACAGATCCCTCCCCCATCCCCACCCCCACCCCATTTACGGAATTCCTGGATCTGCTCCGATAAAGAATAGTCAGATTTTTAAAGAGTTTCTTTGTTGCTGTTTTCAATCAATCTTTGCGTCGATTTTTTTTTCAATCTGAGAAGGGACCGTACTTCACAAGCTTTGTCTTTTTAGTGGGTCCCTGCTTTTTTCACACAATGCATATTTCATTTATTTCACTTTTGTTACCTCAGCAACCACTGCATTGTACCCCTACTTTAGGTTTTCAATTATTGCTTTCTCTGTACAAATTACATGCATTCTACTTTCATTGAAGAAAGCGAGATTTATGTTCACCAAATAGATTATTTTGCTGTGGAAAAAACAACAATGAATTTGAAGTTGAACTTGAAAAAAAGTCAGGAAAATGTCTCATGACAGGGTCTCTTCCATCGCAGACTCGAAACATCGAGGGTGGATTCCGCCCTTCCCTCTCCTGCCACGTCCCTTAGAGTTTAAGGGGTTTACCTTTAGAATCGGTTGATATATATTTTGATTTTTCCCATTCGTTACAAGTATACTCATAATGGTCCAATAGTTTTGACTGTAATGTATTGGTACGTTTATAATCGTTTAAGAAGTGGAATCAATTGGTAAAACTGCCAGATTTGATGAACTGGTATGAACTTCCCCAGTCATGCCAGTTTGATACATTACCCGGCTGGGTTCTACTAACTGTTACAGCCTAAACTTTATCAAAGTGCATGTAGGTTAAATCTGCATTGCTTTGAAGTTGAATAAATCTATCAGTTGTGTCAAGTCATTTGCAACAGGTATACAAGAGCCTGGTTCAAAAAAGTTGAATCTGCTGGAATCATGGAGTTGATGTTTTAGTATGCCAGTTCTTACTGGTAAATCTGCCAGTTGTGTCCAGTCGATTCAACCTGCACCAAATTGGTCCAACTTTTTCGGGGTCATCCCACAAGTCATACGGCCCACAAGCTCGACATTGCATCATGGGGCTTATTGTAAAAGTGTCGTGGGCCTTATTTACCTAGTGTCGCAGTCATGTGGGCCTTGTTCGCTAGGTGTCAAATTCATGGGTTGTTTGATTTGTTGGCTGTATGATTTGTGGGTGTCGAACTCCAATGTGCACTCATTGTTTCTACTGTAATCAACTGGTTGTTGTATGCCATTTCACACAATTTCTTTCAAGTGGATCATCAACTGAAAAATCTGCTTGTTGTGTCCAGTTGATCCCACTTTGTCTAAGGGCATACTTTGGTCTATTTCGTCCTACTGGAATCAACCAATAGGCTTTAATGTTCCAGTTTACACAATAGATCTAATTTTTTTTAATCTGTCATTTTCATTAGAACAGTTCAACTGTTAGTGGTATGGCAGGGCCCTGTGGTATAGAGCAGCGACAACACTGGAGAGGCTCTCCTGGATAAGACCTTATTATTATTATTATTATTATTATTATTATTATTATTATTATTATTATTATTATTATTATTATCATCATCATCATTATCATCACCAGTACCACTATGCTACTACTATTAGGTATGTTGTTATTACACACATGTAACTCACTCATCACAGTTTGATCCATTTGTTCAAACTGGAGTCATCTATGTTTTCTCAGTGTACCAGTCCATTCCATCGCTTTCAAGTGGAATCAACTGGTAAATCTGCCAGTTGTGTCTAGTCAAGTTCAATACAATTATTGTATCTATACAGGAATCGGGTAGTTGATATTTCAGTATGACACTTTATTCCGTTTCTTGCAATTGGAATCCAGTGGTGAATCTGTAGGTTATGTCAATGAATTCTAATTGGTAGACAATTGCCTAGTTTATTTCATTTGTTTCAGTCTGTCAGTTGGAATGAAATGTTAGTTTGGAGTCAACTTGTCTAAGTGGAGTCAACTAGTGAGTCTGCCAGTTGAACGACATGTTTTCCAGTTGGTACAAATAAAACTTCATAATCAATGATTTAGAGCCAGGCCATAATATTCAGCTGGAATTGATTGGGTTTTTTTTTTTCAGAGTGTGCCAGCTCATTCAATTTAGTGTCAGCTGGAATGGCGTGAGTTGGTATTAATTTTCATCTTTAATTGTATGGTAATTCACACCATGTGAACGAGTATCGGCCTACTTCCAGTTTGCAACTATTTGAACAAGTTGGGTCAAACGGATAGCTATAATGGGACAATTTTTTCCTTGTGATACCAGTAGAGAATGTACCTTTTTTCGTCATTATTTGACATTTAAAAGGAGTATACAGTACTGGATGAGATGAGGATTCAGCTTGTAACATTTTGCGAGATATTTAGAAACCACTCTTTGAAATGATAAAGAGCAGAAGAGGACTCAAACGTTTATTTAATGAAAACAGGCTGAGAAATGACTGAGATATCTAAAAACAAATTAAAACAAAGAGCTCCTAATGAAAGATGGGGCCTGTCAATTTCATTTTTTTTTTGGGGGGGGGGGGTTGGTAATCTCAGCCATTTCAAGACGAATTTTCTTCAAAACGTTGAATCCTTCTTGAAATTACAGCTGTATATGCTCTTTCATACACTTTATTTCATGAGAGGTTTATCATCTAACAGAAAAAAATAAGTTGTAAATCTGAATCCTCATCTCAACCAGTACCTACTGTACAGTCCCTTTCAGCTATAAGAATATCATAATTGATATGTTGTTGTTGAACCATGGTATCACCATGGCTATTTTTGTGTACCCTTAGAAATACAGAAGATGACAAAATGACTATGGTTATATATGCTGCGGTACGATTAAAGACCCTGTGGTTGTAGTACATGGTATGATGGTTATCATATGGTATCTCCGTGGTTATTCTATGGTACAAGTAGGCCTAGTAGTGCCAGAACCGTGCCATGGTATGATGGTTATTACATGGTATATCCATGGTTAATTAGTGCAGCGATACTGGGGAAATTCCTTATATACCATGGTTATTTTATGGTACAAGTGGTAATACCGTGGTGATGCCATGGTATGATGGCCATAACCCGGCATCACCATAGTTATTTTATTGTACCTGTATAGTTATACCAGGCAAATACAGTAGATGGCATGGTTTTTCCATGGTACTGGTAGTAATACCATGGTAGTGCTATGGTATAAAAATTATAACATACTATTACCATGGTTATTTTGTGTCGCCTATGGTAAAACCATGGAAATACCATAGACTTCACAGTTATTCTATAGTATACGTATCAGTACCATGGTCGTGTCATGGTATTGATAGTTTACCATGGTTTTTCTGTGGTATCACCGTGCATCACCATGGTTTTTCTGTGGTACTCGTAGCAATACCATTGATACCATGGTTTTACTATGGCAATTGAGGTTTTACCATGGTTTTTCTGTGGTATCACCATGCATCACCATGGTTTTTCTGTGGTACTCGTAGTAATACCATCGATACCATGGTTTTACTATGGCAATTGAGGTTTTACCATGGTAATACCGTAAATTTCATGGTTATTTTTTGTAAGGGACATAATAAAAGCATTTCCTTCCTTTGTACGTTAGCGTTGGGACGATTAGTGAAGTTCACCACGATAATAATGAAAGGATTTGACCGTCAAAAGAAAGATGACCCTTTCCCAGGAACAATGAAAGCAGTGTCCAGCTGTCTTGAAAGACACCATCCTGGCGGAACAATACAAGAAGAATCGAATAAGACACGCTGATTCAACAACACACACAACGAGACATGTTTTATACACAGCTCGCAGAGGGTGCGCTCGCTTGTGAGTTGGGGTATCCCTCTTGCCAACTAGCTAAGAAATCATGTAAGCCATTTAGTGTAAAATTTGTATGAATTTTACATACTAATTTTGGTGCAAACACCACACTTCACGGACAGCTTCTTAGTGTAACTGATTAGGCCTATGATAACACAAGCAGTTGTATGGGCATAGTATTCGCGCTGTTACGTCACTGATAGGCAATCACGGGACGGATATCCCTGATTTGGTCTATCAACAAACATCAATTAGAAAAGCTATCTTTTTCGATTCTCTGATTAGATAGAATGATGTGGAATTGGGTTCTTTAGTGTGATCACTGATCACTGTAAAGGTAAGATTATATGCCTAACTAAGACTTGACTCATTTCAAAAGAGCGCGTACCCTATTATGTGATCCCCAAAATTCATAAAGAAAGGGGGAATGGAGTAGGGGATATAATAGGCTTTACCAAACATGCCAAATGGAGTAGCATCGCGCTGTCGACGATGCTTTTAACACATGTCCGAATCATTAATTTTCCTTCAAAATATATGCAGCTGAGAGTGATCAATTTCACTAACATAAAAGTCTCAATCTCATTTCGTTCTGTCCCTTCTTTTTCATTAATAGAAACCATAATGATGAACGAGGATTCAAATCCTTAGGTTGTGGCATTTCTATTGCGTTTGACCGTTAAATTGCGGTATTGTGAAGGTTTCCAATTGACAGGACACATAATTCGCTGTAATTTAGATCAGCTGTAGAACGCCGGCATCCAATATTGATCATTTAAGAAATATTTGTGAAAGATCGTGAAGATATCTTACGATACTCAAATTTACATAATCATACTACCAAATACCCAACGTCGAAGAGCTCTGCAAACTTCATAGTTGTGTTGATGATATTAAGCGATGGTCTCGCGATAATCATTTGAAATTGAATTCTGTTAAATCAGAATTGTCAGGCGGGCTAGTTTTCTCACAAAAATTTATCTCCCAGTCCGTCAGAGATCTAGGAGTTATGGTAGATAAGCATCTGAACTTAAAAAAAACGAACAAATAAAATAACACACACATTAAGAACTCATGTCGTTCTGCTGCTTCAGGGGTATTTGTAAAAATAAATTATTAATATCCGTAAGTTATCGGAGCAGTCTTCCACCGAACGTCTAATTCACGCATTTGTTACTTCTCATCTTGACTACTGCAATTCCCTTCTTGTTGGTCTCCCTGCTTCGAGTATTGCACCAAATTCAAAATTCAAAATACAGCTGCAAGGCTTGTAACCCTGACAAAAACATCTGACCAAATTACTCCAGTTATCCAATCCCTCCACTGGCTCCCCATACATCAACGTATCACCTTTAAAATCATCCTTATTGTTTACAAGATAAATATTATGGACTAATCCTACCTCCCTTCCGCTCCTCCACTTCAGCCTGTTCTCTCTCTTCTCTCCAATTATCACGTGGTCCCGCACATACCCGCTATGGTGATATACGCCTGGACCTTTTCTGTATTTCCCCACCCCTTTGGAATAAACTCCCTCTCTATATTCGTATAGCTGAAAGTGTTGATGATATGTTCAAATCATTGTTGAAAACTTGTCTGCTTACTCAATCCTAATTTTGTTGTTGTTGTTGCTGTTATGTACATAATGCTGTATCTTAATTATACCTCAATATTTTTAATGTATCGGGCATCCTTTCTCTTTATAAGATTATTGGTGCTGTTCGTTATTCCTAGGTTCGCTATTCCGAAGGGTCATTAATCTGAAACACACAAATAATTTCCTATACCGAGGTTCGTTAATCCGAAAATGAAAAAGGGTTCGTTAATCCGAACATTGTGGCGTTATTCCGACGGTTCGTTATTCCGGAGATTCGTTAATTCGAAAATGAAATTCGGAATAACGAAGCTTCGGAAAAACGAATCTTCGGACTAAAGAGTCTTGTGAATAACGAACCTTCGGAATAACGAGCTGTTACCAAGATTATTGGGCATTGGCAGGTTACTTTGCGATGCGTTGTAATGTGCTGGATTGTAAGCAAGAGTAAATTATGTTAATTTTTCTTAATTGACCAACTTCATGTACATTAAAGTGTAGAGAGTTATATATGCCTACGCATGATCATCTTGATCTCAGGGGCCTCAAAATATAATTTAGAAGACATCCCAGTGCAGCTGTAACAAATCTGTTAATCCAAAAATTACACGTAAGGTTCGTCATTCAAAAAGGCGAATTATCTATTTATGCCGAAAAATAAACGTATGGCTCATCCTGCATGATTTAGAAAATGAAATAAAGTCTCATCCACAGTTACAAAATAAGGAGATGTAGGTGAAAATAAAACAAAATGACCGGATTTCACAGCACACTCACCCGAAAGAGGAATACGTATCACACACGAAACTGCTTTCATCAATATTGGAGCATTGTACTATACATGGTGAATGTATGCTTTGCGTGAATCCAGTTTCCGAACACAAAAGCTATACTCTTGATAGCTTAGTCAGGGGAGCACAATTGACTGAAAAAAAATCATATCAGTGAGATACTTCAACAGACTAAATAGAGAAATCACAGGCCTGCTTCTTAAAGAGTAAGTATTGATATTATACACTCGATTTATTTAGTGCACCACTGTGAATCGAGCGTAAAAATACAGTTTTGGTTATTGCTGAAAGCAAAACAGAAGAACACTTCGAATCGCAGCGTTTATGATTATCATTATGCTTTACTTTAATGTAGCTTGTAGATACATGCATAGTACTTCCCGTGTCAGAGGCACTCGGACAGAGGTCATGAACTTCATGTCCAGTTTTATCATTTTTAGTATGTCAGTGTAGTTCATTCTTTTAATGCTAGATTTCATCAGCCCCCCCCCCCCCCCCATGCTGAGTCTGATATATCAATACCCGCATTCACATGTGCAAAATAGCGCGTTACTGAACATGCTCCAATACTCGAGGGTTTTTTTTTCCAACTTCTCAGACAAAAGAGCGTACACGCGAGGATTGTACACTTTTTGGTTCAGACGCTCCAGCCACCCTCGGAAACTTGAGGTTTTTTTTTTTTTTTTTGCAACCGTTCACACGTACAGAAAGTAATCCGCTAATTGCCAATCGATGAAACTATTGTTCTTGTGCCTCACAGTGGTGTGGAGAGCACACTGTTGTTAATGATGGGAATAAAAGAACTCAATCAAGTTTCTAAACCCGACCGTCGGGGCAAATACCGCGCTCATTCAGAAATATCAGCAAGATTTCTGAGGTTATGCATCGCGCTACTGGTTCGCACTAATTTTCTGTTGTGTGTGTGTGTGTGTGTGTGTGTGTGTGTGTGTGTGTGTCCACATGTGCAAAAGACTGGAGTTTGCTAAAGGGTAACAATATTGAGTTCTGTAACATGCTAATTTGTGTACGTGTGAACCCCCTATTACAGGTATGTTGTAAGACTTTTGTTGGACTTTCCTACAAAAGAAGGTTTGATTCTAGCCTGCTCGCTTGCTGTGTTCTATCATTTATTTTGCAGTAACGTGTCTGTTTGTATTGCTGGTATGCCATACGGAATATTGTACCAGGAATCCACCTTCCTGGGGACCGTTTCATGAAACTTTTTGTCAGTGATTTACACTGACAACTGTTAAAAGCTACTGAAATCCTTGCGTCTGATTGGCTGATAGCAAATTTGTCGGTGAAAACCTCCGACGAACTCGTTGATGAACCCCCCCCCCCCCCCCTGGTTGATCTATACTTTGCGATTCGTTTGCTTTGTATACGCCCTTGAACGGGTGGCGGTTTTTTTTCCTCTCTCTCTCTCTCTCTCTCTCTCTCTCTCATGTCATGATGATGATAGTCGTGTATTGAATGTTATAGGATGTGACTAAAACTGATCTGAATAGCAATGGTGATGACAATTACTACTGCTGGCATAAGTGACAGCTAAATAAACAGATGTTTCCTTGTTCTGATTTCACCTCTCCCTCATTTCTCACTGTTTGCCCCCTCCCATGAATGATAAAAACAACAACAACAACAAAAACAAAAACAGACTTAACCGCACAACAAGTCAGATAAATGCGTGCTGGCAACCAATGGACCTACGTGACACGTATCTTTTAGGTTGAAATTAACTTAATGGCCACGACAAATCATATCAGAGAAAATAACGGCAGAAGAAAAAAACTGACAACCTTTCTAGTGTAAATTTCTGCGAAAACAGGTGACAAAAAAAAAATGCGCGCACTGTAACTAAACCTGCCTTAGCGGTCACCTGTCTATAGCGGCCACTGAAAAATCCCCCCAGGGAAAAGCCCTGTTAAAGACCCTGTGTATAGCGGCCACCTGTCTAACGCGGCCAGCGGCCACAAATTTAGTTTCCCGCGGTAGATTTTGACCTGTCTATAGCAGCCACAGAGCCGGTAATTCAGCGTGTTTTTCTGATTTGTGGCCGTGCCAGACATTCATGGGCAACGTTCAGTGATCGCCACCGCTGCATTCATCACTTATTCAGTCATAATAATGAACTAGTGTAAAGCTTTCTTCACGACTGTACACATGCTACTGTGCAACAATTTCATAAACACCGGTATTGTCCAATGCATGAAATACACGTGTGTATACTTACGCATAGTACATTATGTACATAAAATACTTATCGATGTATTCAACGATGATATATTTACATGTATAGGCAATGCACATGAAGTTGGATTACCTGTCTATAGCGGCCTCCTGTCTATAATGGCCACTTTTTTCGTTTCCCTTGGGTGGCCGCTATAGACAGGTTTGACTGTATTTCAGGTTATAAGCAGTCTGTAAACCGACCGAACGGCATAATTCTATTAAAATGTCGCCTTATCTTGGCTTCTTTAACAGTAAAAAAAAAAACACACGTCGAACAGTATTGGTGTATTACACATTAATGTTAACACTAAAACAAAACAAAGGGGTTATTCGTCGCTTCATACTTACAATCGAATCACGTGTCAAAAAAAAATAATGATAATATAAAAAAGGTCCCGAATGCCGAAGAAAATATCGCTTTCCTAGATGCCGCTGCAACAAGCTGCAGTTTATAGTGTAAGAGCTATACCTACCCAATTACACAACAGTAGGCCTACATAATATCATGGCAACATATTGAAACTTCTTTCGATCTCACACTCATAAATCTGCGTACCACTGCGTGTGAAAATTAGAATGAACATCACGGACATATCAACTGAGAAGTTCCTCTAGATACTTCTTCCCGACTTGGCGATCATCATACAGTAAAAGACGTGACTATATACTTAGTATTAATTTATTTGTATCGAATGTAAACTGTTCACTGTAAACGAAAAACACTATACGGAGTGCCTCCTCCGTTTATTTTCTTTGCCGTAACCACGGAGCTACTAGAAACCAAACAAGAAGCACGCATGGACGGCGCGTTTCATTGAACTTGATAACCACGTGTTTCGCACTTCGGCACATATTGCACTGCGCGAAACGTAGCGATTACCGTACTTGTGGCGGACTTACTGACTTTGGTCAAGGAATGAAAATGGAATACATTAAGAAAAATATCATGATATTGAAATACCGACATCATGAAAATGTTTGGAAACAACGAATGATTATGGGGTATAGAAATGAAAATGCCAAACAAAGATTTTCATTCGCTCATAGGGAAGCTCTCTAGAAGAGATGAAAGCATCTCCCCTCGTATGGCAGTATAAGTTTCCCCAACAAGCTGAGGTTAGTGAGGTATACACCAGGGCTCGACACTAACGGCGGCTCGGTGGACCGGGGCCACCAAAAACGCACGTCGGGCCACCAAAAAAAGTCGGATGTTTGCCTTTACTTTTGGAAATGGACAGCGGTAACAGTCGACTCCGTATAAGATGCTAAAATAAATGTCAGATGTTTTTATTTTTGGAAATGAATAACGGTAATATTCGACTCCGTACAGTACTAAAATAAATGTCGGATGTTTGCTTATACCAAGGATGCTTATACTTTTGGATTTGAATAACGGTAAGATTCAGCTCCGTACGGTGCTAAAATTAATGTCAGAAATTTGATTTTGCGTTCGGAAATGAATAACAGTAATATTCGACTCCGTACGGTGATTAAATAAATATCGCATGTTTGCTTTGACGTTCGGAAATGACTACTAATGATATACAACTCCGTACGATGATAAATGCCGGATATTTGCTTATGCGTTCGAAAGTAAATAGCAATAACATTCAGCTCTGAAAGATGTTAATATAAGTGTCGGAAATTTGCTTTGACGTTTGGAAATGAATAACAATGATATTTAACTCCGTACGATGATAAAATAAATGCCGGATGTTTTCTTTCAAGCTCTGGACTTGTGGAAAGATAATAATGTACGTTCATCACTTTTTTTTTTCATGATTCATTCAAGAATTTCGGGAGTCTGACAGCCATCGGATCTCGTTACAATGTTTTTGTATTGTTTACAGACAAGTATGGCAAACATGAGAGCAAGGCTTCATAGAAGATGAATTACCCTGGTGGCAATCATTGAACGACAATTTCAATTCAATGGGCAATCGTCGGGACCACTCGCGATGTTAGAAAAAATAAACACCTCAGCATCGAGCAATTTCTATTATTGAATGAGCAATCGTCGGGACGATGTGCGACGTTTCAAACTCATACCAAACGGTGATTTAAGTTCAATGGGCAAGCCTAGGGACGATGCGCGACGCTTTAACAATTACTAAACGCGTCTCTGACCAGTGATTCAAGTTGAATGGACAATCGTCGGGACGATAAGTGCGACGTTTGAACAATTATGGATTAATTAACTCGCCACGGAACGGTGATTTAAATTCAATGGTCAATCGTCGGGACGATGAGCGACAAGAAACCATCACCAAAACCTTTACAAAACGGTTAGTCAAGTTGAATACGCAGTCGTCGGGGACGATGTGCGACGTTTGAACAATCACTGAAACGCTTCGCCGATCGACAAAAGACCTCCTTAATTGATTAGTCGCGACGAAAAGAGACGACTTTGTTCCGACTCGTCGGAACCATCTTTTGTTGATATTTATAATGAGCCAAAAAGAGCGCAGTAATGAGCACATGAGGCCCAAAATTTGGATCGTCGGGGACGATTGGCGACGATCTTTTGTCTCATATCGTCGCGACGAAGATATCTCCCTAACACTAACACAATTTTTCTGTTGTGCCTTAGCGTACTTGTATATGTGTACGTATGCGTACGTATGCACACGTGTGTTTCATGCATTGAACAATGTCCGTGTTTATGACATTGTTGCACAGTAGCATGTTGCACAGTCGTGGAGAAAGCTGGCGCATTATTATGACTGAATAAGTGATGAATGCAGCGGTGGCGATCACATAACGTTGCCCATGAATGACTGGCACGGCCACAATCAGAAAAACATAGACGACAATTTGTGACGAGGTGACAATTCATGTCGCCAACTCCGTCATTAATTGTCGCCTCGAGCTGGGGGCGACAATTTATGTCTCAACAGACGTGCAATATTGTGCGAGTCTCCAAGACAAAGGTGTGTTCAGCGCAAATTGTAGAGGATTGGGAACAGTTTTAGGAAAATTTTATATGAACGGCACAAGTAGACATCAAATAATTAGAAGTGAATCTTAGACATAAGCAAGTCTAGCAAATCAACTTTGACACGTACGACCTGAAATGACTCTAAAGACTTCTACATTACCTTGGAAAGTAAGATATAAATTATTACGATGGTAACGAAAATATGAATAATTACGCAGATAGCAAAAATGCGGATGTGGTGACAACTTTAAGTAAGCCTTGGAGGCAAACATAAGAGATAATTATTTGTGACAAACGACACGACGATATTATTATCATTATTATTTTGGAATGGCGATAATCATCTTGTACAGTACTCTCGCTCGAAGCACAAGGTTTGCTGTCTTGTTGTTTTTCTTTTTTCACATCGTTATGTACCAGTAAACTTGCGTATACAGGCCTATACGATATAGCTTGGACTTGTGCGCATGTTGTTGTTGAATGTCAATGTGCATATCGCACGCACGCATTTTCCATAGACAACTGCCCAAGTATCCTCGGGACTCGTCCTCAACGGGTTAATTTGAATTAGTGTGTGTATGCTAGTAGACTTGAATGGGTCATTGTGTGAGCTGCATTCAAATAAATGTATTTGTGGACTGGGCAGCACTGACTGTCTGCAGTATAACAAGGCACGGTTTCACACAGGCGGAAGTAAAGTGGAGAGAAATGCCGTTATCATATGACAGGCTTCAATACGGTGTCGTAGTCTGTCGGTTCAATGGTGGACATCTAAAACGGTTTCACTGACGTATCAATAACGATGAAAGCAATTTCCTGGAGTGAAAACACCTCATATCATCATGCATATGCTAAGTCGACATGTGGGGACATTAAAGAAGAACAAAACGCCTCAGCTGCGACCTCAAGCTATGCAGGAGCCGCAGCCTGCAGGAGCCGCGACTCCAACCACCGGACCTGGCTCTGTTTGTCTTAACTTCAAGAAGCTGAGAGTTGAGGATCGAACGTCCACCCTGGCCCGTGTCGTCAGCACGAGCACTCTACCCGTCTCCATACGTCTGGCAAAAGACTTCACAAGAAAGAATTCCCCAGTAGCTTTTCAGAGCGGCGAACTACTCCTCTTGTGCTTCGTCTTAGATGTGGAGAGAGTGCACGTCACGATGGGCAAGAACACCTACGAGCTTCCTATCCATGCCAATCAACTCTACGAAAAATTACCTCTGGGTGAGTTTTTATCCTTAAACACTGCTATCGGGGAAATATTATTATAAAAATCAATGCAACAATAAACAGAACATCATTGGTTACATCATGTATATGTCTAATATTTAATGTATTTCATAATGTGCAATCAATTCATTCAAGAATGACAGCTTCGCAAATTTCTGTTATCTATGTTGATGGTTATCATAATGACATTTTTTCTTCTTCAAATTCATGAAATACTCTTCCGTCGAGTTATTTTTATTGCAACTGATTAATTACCCTACATTAAATCAGCACTAAATTTAGAGGTGAGTTGTTTTTTTTTTTTTTTTGTTTTTGTTTTTGTTTTTGTTTTTTTAACCATGAAAATTCAGTAGTAGCCATTTACGTCGATGTAGGGCAATTTGTTAATCAGTTGCAGTGAATTTTTCTTGTAATCATCGGTTTAATGATATTCTCATTGCAAATGTCATAAATCCAATTACGATAATGACGTACAAATAATACGCTAATGAATCATCGTACTTCAGTAGTATACAAAATTGCAGTGATAGTTTTGTTACTCATTGAAGAGACTGATAAGTGTTTGCAATATCTAGATGAAACCAGGAACTAAATAGTCTTTGTAGTTTTTTTCTAAAAGAACGAGTCAAACAAATCGATACAATGTATAAGAAAACTTTTATGAACCCACATCTTTCTAATTCACCATAGTCTGTGAACAAAATGGATGTCAGTACAGTCTGTCCGCATAACCTAAAACATATAGGCCTATATTCAAATTGATTGATTCATGCGTGGAATTATTATCATTACAACTGCACTGACTGATTGTCCTTCATTGACGTAAATAAAGTGTGTGTCTCGTGGAGCTGGAGAGTACTTGGCGACCTGTTGGAGACTCGAGGATCCCTCGTCGCGGAGACGTCTTCGCGACATCTCCGCAACAACGTCCCCGCAACATCTTGAATGTAGCCGAGTCTCAGGGAAGTCGTGAGAGAATCGAACCTGTTCGATTTTTTTTTCGGAGGCTCTTTCCACTCTCCAGCTGGTCACACGGCCAAGTTGCGGAGATTTATTTTATTCGCAAGGTCTCCAAATTGTCTCTACGACTTCGCAAAGACCCATTGGTGACCTCGGAGACGTCTCGGAGACGTGTCGAAGATGTTGCGGCGACGTCTGCGCTAATTCTGAATGAATAAATTATCATCTTATTTGGAGACGTCGCTGAAGTCGCCATGGAGTCACCTCCTTTAATAGTGAGAGCGCAATCCATTTCTTGGTCTTTCCATTGGATACGATGCCTGTATAGTGATCAGAATATCGTACGTTCTCGTCCAGTCCGAGTATACTGCGACCATGATTTTTTTTTTCATGGCTGTACATTACTGAATTGATAATGATAATTACGATTGGGGCTTACTCACGTCAACCCAACAAGAATATCCCAAACATCTAAAACCTTGTTGGATAATATAGGTTTTCCCGGTCAATTTCATACTTTTGTCACTCAAATTCATTAATGTGCATTCAAATTCACGCAGCGCACGCACGCGATAATATTCGGGCATTCAAATTCAGAATCCGAGCGATCAATTTCATTTATGGGCATTCTATTTCGTTTTCGTGAAATCAAATTCACGATTGGGCATTCAATTTCAAAATGCGAGCACCAACTTTCCTACTCGTGCATTCAAATTCATGCGATAGTCACGTGATAGTCCCAAAGAGCTTGTTTGGAGCGTTCAAATTCATTTTTAGGCGATCAAGTTCCTACTTCGTGCAATCAATTTAACGAGGAAAATGGAGTAGACTTTTAAGAAAGAGAAAAGGGCCAACACAACCAATAAAGGCTTGCATATAGTGTAATTATTATTGTTTACAGGTTCTACATTGTTCTCTGTTCATGTATTCTTTGTTTTCCATCTCAATAAGTTTCAAATTGCAATGTCCAATCAGCAGTGCATCCAAACAATACAACGACTAGTAATCATATTTCTTGGTGATACTGCATGCTGACAACGCCCCAACACCAACCACATAATCATGATAATCACAATTCATCAATTTAAAGACAAACTGACACACAATGGTCTCCCATAGTCCCGCAAAAGTAAATCAATAAGACAGCAATACACAACAAACAACACGTATAAAAAGTATCAGTTTCAATAGAGTCGAAATTGTTTTTTTTCCTCGAAAGTGTCAACCAACCCTCCGTATTATGCTCGTCTGTAGGCCTATACAGTGCCTAATTTTTGTTTGTTTGTTTCATTTTTCATCGAAGAAGATGGCTGGATAACCCATATTCAGCTGCAAATGCTGGTCTTCCATAATATGGGGTCGAGTTTGATGTTCTGCTCTTTGCGATGAATAAATGAAGTGGGATCTTTTACGTGCATGAGTTGTGACTCTCTTACACATGGGACCTCCATTTTATGTCCAATCCGAGGGACATGTGCGTGTATATTCCTATGCTAAACGCGAGTTCAAAATTGTCAATGAACAGGTGGACCTCTACTGCAAAATAAATAATCATCATAAATCCCAATATATTCAAAGCCAAATGAGAAACACATGCATACACGACCCCAAACTAACTAAATTCAGGACTTCATTTAAATTAAATGCAGTTATTTGGAACATGGTTGCCTATTCACGAATTTGAATGACCGACGAGATTCCGTCGCCAGCTTGACATGAATTTGACTGCTCATTGATGAAATGCGTGCTCCTCTCTTAAATTTGAATGCTCCGATAGTGAATTTGAATGTTCCGATAGTGAATTTGAATGCTCCGATAGTGAATTTGAATGCTCCGATAGTGAATTTGAATGCTCGGATAGTGAATTCGAATGACCGGATTTTGAATTTGATTGCTGATTCAGTGCTGCGAGCGTGGAATGCGTGAAATCGAATGCTCGGAATAGGAACTTGAATGACAAAAGTATGAAATTGACCGGGAAAACCTATATTTTTTCTAATAATTTTTCTGTAAATAAATTCATTAATGGTATCTTATATTATGATATATCTGATCATTTACCGATATTCATTATTCTTCGTTATTCTGAAAACGTCAAAAGTATTTCAAAACCCAGGCCAATAATGTACAGAAAAGAATCAGACGAGAATATTGAATTACTTAATCTTGGCTTAGTGAAGGAAGAATGGCAAGAAGTGTATCTTCAAAATAACGCCGATAAAGCTTATGATATTTTCCTAGATAAACTTTTATATTATTATCGAAAAAACATTCCTTTAGTTAAGAAAAAACACGTAGAAAGAACAAACATCCCTGGATTACAAAGGGAATCATCAATTCAATAAAAAACCCGTAATAAATTGTATAAATTGGCGATTACTACCAGGAAACATCGTCCGTTTTTTATAATGACAACAAAGAACTCACAAACCCTGATGAAATATCTGATGCTTTTAACTCATACTTCGTAAATATTGGCCCCCAATTAGCTTCAAAAATAAAAAAACAAACATGTTCATTCAAACTTTACTGAATTTCTTCCACCAAACTGCGACAAATCCCTTTTCTTTACCCCAACAGATGAGGAAGAAATACTGGAGATTGTTAACAGATTAAAGCCAAGTAGATCTAGTGGCCATGATGAAATAAGTGTTTATATACTGAAGAAAATCATCAAACAAAATGACCACACCTTTATCTTACATTTTCAATCTTTCACTGTCTTCTGGAATATGCCCAAACTCATTAAAAATTGCGAAAGTAGTTCCAATTTTCAAAAGAAAAGACGACCCTTCTCTTTTAACAAATTATAGACCAATATCGTTATTACCTAGTATTTCTAAAATTCTGGAAAAAATTATTCATAAACGCCTGTACATTTTTCTTCATGTAAATGACCTACTTATACCTAATCAGTTTGGATTTAGAAAGGGCCATTCCACCGATTTAGCTATAATTCAATTGTTAGATAAGATTACTGAATCTTTTGCAAATAAAAAACACTTTATAGGAATTTTCATGAATTTATCAAAGGCTTTTGATACCATAGATCATGATATATTAATTTACAAATTAAAAAGATATGGTATTCGTGGTTTAGCACTTTCTTGGATTATTGATTATTTATCCAACAGAAAGCAATATGTACTATTTAAGTCATCTAAATCTCCGAATTCTAATATTGTATGTGGTGTTCCCCAGGGATCAATTCTTGGCCCCCTATTGTTCCTTGTATATATCAATGATATAATAAATACATCAAAAACTCTTAAATTTATACTTTTTTGCGGATGATACTAATATTTTTTACTCCCATGAGAACCTCGAAACACTGTTTAATACTCTGAACACGGAAATAGACAAAGTCTCCCAATGGTTCATATGTAATAAATTATCCCTTAATGTCTCTAAAACAAATTTTATACGTTTCAAACCTACTGCTTCACAGAACATTAACAGCGGTTATAATGTTAATATTGATGGATTATCCTTAACTGAGGTAAGATCTACTAAATTTTTAGGAATCACAATTGACTCGAGTTGAACTTGGAACGATCACATTCATAATATCCGCACGTGTGTCTCAAGAACTGTAGGAATTTTATATCGACTGAAAAACTTCATTTCTCAAAATTCCCTGACTATTCTATACAATGCTTTGATCTTACCACATATCACATACTGCAATATCGTTTGGGGAAACTGTGGCTCAACTAAAATTAATCCAATTCTTACCCTCCAAAAACGTGCTGTACGTTTGATTACCAATTCCCGTTACTTATCCCCATCCAATCCCCTATTTCGTCAACTAAAAACATTGAAAATTGAGGATCTTCACACCTTTCAAACTGCTGTTTTTATGTATAAATATACATTTAATTGTCTTCCAAAAATTTTTGATGGCTTCTTCACTCCAAATTCCACCGTTCATTCATATCCAACACGTCAGTCGTCCGATTACCATCTCGAAAACCCCAGAATCATTTTAGCTCAAAAATCATTAAAACATAATGGACCAGATATTTTGAATTCTTTACCCTCTAATTTAAAACAATGTACGTCGTTGAACATTTTCAAACGAGAACTAAAAAACACCCTCATAATCCAGTATACTTCTGACACATAAATATTCATACCACCTGGTCAACAAACACCCTAAACAATGAGTTCACGGCCATAACTGAAGTAACATTCACCTCATCACACTGATACACAAAATAACACTCAACGTACAAACCAAGATTCATCCCAACACAATGCACACCGCACTGCACCGCACGTCCTTCGCACAATTACTTCCCACTCAGTGAGTGGCAAGATTTTCTTTATGTATCTCTTTATTATGCCCTTTGCACAATTACCCCCACTCAGCGAGTGGCAAGATTTTCTTTATGTATCTCTTTACCTGGGGCCATCTTCCTCGTCAAGCTTAGCTTATGATGATGGTCCCCTGCATTTCATTTTTATCATTTCCTATTGCTTCCTTTCATATATGATATTCGTTCTTGAAAAAAAGAAAATGTATGTAAGATCCAAACGTTACGAATATTAGCTGTGTAAATGACTATGTAAGTATTTTGTTGATTTGTTGATTTGTATTGATTTTGAAATGCAGAAATAAAAATTGAACTGAACTGAACTGAACTGAACGTCATGAAAGGTCATTAGCAAATAAGCATAAAAGAATCCTACAAGATAATAGCATTTTGCTTATTCATTGTACAATAAAAACAACGCCACTTTCCTTTGATGCCTCCCTTTCGTAACGATTAAACATCACATGGTTTCACGTTTTGAGTACTATCGTGTATTTGATGGAATCTACAATATGAAATGTACACTCAAGTCTTTGCAACTCTTTTCGTATGTTTCCATACAATTATCGCTGTACTAGTCATGACATAGATATAGACAATACAATGATAGTGGTAATATGAATCTAGATTGGCACGATTAAACACACAGTCTCATGAGTCAGTTGAGTGGGCATTGTTTCATATCTGGCATTATGTATAATAGCTTTTGGTTTCGCGGTGTGCCTTCTTGTTTGTTTTGTGGGTGTGACAGCGCCATTTGCATAGTTTTCTCTTGTCCACAGCATATAACGCCACATTTCTAGCCGTGTTCACATTGGCAATGCAAACTGCATGTACAAGTTCAACTCGTTCATCTACCGCCCTTTTGTATATATTTGTCTCTTCTCAGTGACTCTTGTTATCTTACATGTGGTTTGTGGAGGCTTGCGTCAAGTCCTATCAGGGCTCAACAAAATGTTGGATCACTGCATAGAATCATTCATTTCGAGTCTGGACTGAGCAATGTTGTTTGTAATCATACCGTCCCCTCTAGCAAGAGCCAAACACTCTGTCCCTCGGATAGGACATAAAATGGAGGTCCCGTGTGTGAGAGAGTAAAAACTCATGCACGTTAAAGATCCCGCTTCATTCATTTATCGCAAAGAGCAGGGTGTTTAACCCGGTGAAGTGGTCCCAACTCACATCCAACTGGACCCCATGGAAGACCAGCTAAACGTAGCTGAATATGGGCTATCCAGCCATCTTCTCAGATGGAAATGAACAAACAAACAGGGTATGTTTTTACAATATATATATATATATATATATATATATACATATATATATATATAATTTTATCAAGGAGCAAAAGAGCATTTCTTCTACAGTATGGTGAAGATGGGAAATTTTGATGAATAAGATTTTCTTTAGCAAATAATCTATAGAACACTTCTTTTCGGGGTATATCGTGATAAGTTAGGTTTCATTCAGCCTTACAGGCCCCTTTTCATATCTTAAAAACCTTTTACACAGTCTTTACTTTCAATTCTAGTAACATTGGACATGATGTTGCTTTTGCAATGAAAGTTGGAATTAGTCATAATAGAATGCGCTAATAAATAGAGTGTGGACAATTTCCGTTTAAACTGACATCTCATAGCAAAAGAGCAGTTCTTCTGCAGTATGGTGAAGTTGGGAAATTTTAATGAATGAGATTTTCTTTAGCAGATAATCTATAGAACAGTTCATTTTGTGGAATATCGTGATTAGTTAGGTTTTATACCGGCCCCTCTTCATTTCTTGAAGACCCTTTACACAGTCTTCACTTTCAATTCGAGTAACATTGGAAGTGATGTTGCTTTTGCAATGAAAGTTGAAATTAGTCATGAATAGAATGTGCTAATGAATTTATGCTAATGGACAATTTCCGTTTAAACTGAAAACCTCCTCACTGTGATTGTTATGTTCCTTGTCCAATTCACCACACAGAGTACGGTTTAATGCGGGATTAGGCACTTGAATAGACTTGAAACTTTAGGGCCTGTTTTCTCAGTAAACACTTGTCCGGAGTGTGTACTTTCTTTTTATAATTTAGATGGGAAAGTCCATTTGTATTGAGTCATATACATCATTCTAAAGATTAGAGTTTGCTCTTTAAGAATTTACGCTTTACTTGTAATCATGCCTTGAGTCTGGTGGAACCTTTAAAGAGCAAGTCCACCTTCATATACATGTGGATTAAGTGAATGCAACAATATTAGTAAAACATCAATGAAAGTTTGGAGAAAATCGGGCAATCCGTTCAAAAGTTATGAATTTTTAAAGTATCTGCGCAGTAACTGCTGGATGAGAAGACTGCTACAGTGTAGGATGTCATACCTACATGTCTATGGAGGTAAACTTGTCCTTTAAATAAACCTTTCGAAGTAATACGGGTTTATCTTATTTTCCTTTCAGTGGAATGAGGCCGTCGAAAATGGCGATAAAACAACTGCAATAAATTCAAATATCTATCCTGAAAAGGAGTTTCCCTCATCTGGATTCTAAAAATGCACCAACGATTATTTTCATAATGGATTAGATTCAACGTTCGAAACATCATATTGGTGCCCGTTCTTGTCAACTTCACATTAAATAAAACCTGTCATAGCGCCATCTACGACGACTTCTGTCTGAAGATTGCAAACCCTTTTGGAAAGCGACGACTTGCAATAAGGCGCTCACATTGGTAAATATGTGCCCAAAGAGACGTGAGTAAGATTCAAAATTCAAAAATTCTGTAAAAAAGCTATGAGGAATGAGATCTTTCATTTTCGGTAACATGCAAAAAAAGTGAGATATACCCTATCATCCCTCAAATTTCGAAAGGGGGTTCTTCAGCTCAAACTCTGTCCAAGGGTTCGCAAAGCCAGACTACGAGTTCTTTTTTTTCCCCTTCCACAGGGTGTTTTTTTATGCACATATTCAGAAAGTGACATTTACAAATAATTTTTTATACAAAACAGAATAAGAATTAAATAATAATTCAATCATCGACAGAGAGTGGCCTACTGCACTTATACATATAATAACAATATTTCTTTAACTTTTTACAACATATGATTTATATCATTCTTTATTTAATTGGCAGAAACAACCCTAAAAATACTTTTGGTATTATATGATTTTGATTAAATGTTCAAAAACACTTCATAAATAAAGACCATCTTTTCACAAAATTCTGTTCTCTACAATTCATTTGACTTATACATTTTTTTCATCTCAAAATAAAATTTTATCTCAAGTATTATATGTTCGAATGACGGAACGGTTTTTTTTTTTATTTCGCTGAAAAAAAATCTCTTCTTATAACAATCATCATACAATTTAATGCACTGTTGTTGAAACCATAAAGTCCGAATAGCTTATGTTGGTTTGTAAATACAATTTGTTAATCTATCTTTAGGAGTAACCATCGCGCAAACTTATTCCATATACATGTATTGTTTGAATAAGGACAAAAACAAAATATATGCATTATGGTTTCCTCACTATCATTACAAAACGTACACTTCTTATCTGTTACAAAACCACATTTTAAAAGAGCGTCTTTTATATATGATATTCTATTCAGAATCTTAATTGGAACCACCTCATGATTCAATAGTTGATTGAAAAGGAATTAAACAGTATAAAGACCATGTTTCATCACAAAATCCAACATGCTACTCCACCTTACAAAACTGTTACAATGTTTTGACGTGTATCTTTAAAAACGTTTGATAAATATGAGAACAACCTTTTTTTGTGTTTTAATATCACAATTAAACCATGAGGAATAAAAGGTTCTGTCATCTTCGACAGCAAATGATTGAATAGAAGTAAACAATCCACAGTGCTGAAGAAAGTTAGTTTGTATGCCAAACTTCCTTTGAAATTCAAAATATGAAAGAAATTTTCCGTCATTATCTGACATATCGTTTATAAAACGTACACCTTTCTCACACCAAGACTTAAAATATACAGTGTTATTATTCATTTTAATCAAAGGATTATTCAAAAGAGGCTGGCTTGCCAAATTATCATTTGTATTAATTTGTAAAAACTTTAAAAGAGCCAGAAGTACCTCTTTCAACAAATCATTAAGCATTACATTGGCAATTTTCTCATAGTATAATGATCCCGTATATAAATGAAATGATACTGATTGGGGCAAGAAAGAACGGAACATATGGAACGTGTAATTTTCAGTCTGCTGATCACAAAGAAACTTTTGATCCAGGATAGTTTAAGAGATTTGCCATGCATAAAAATATCAGTCATTTTAATACCACCATGACAACATAATTGGCACATTTGATTTCTATTTATTTTATCGGGCTTATTTTCCCATATAAACGAATAAAAATAACGATTTATATCTGGCAATGTTTTAAAATTTGGTTCGGGAAGTGATAATAGCAAATGATTTAATTTTGACATCAATAATGACTTAACTACAGTCAATCTTCCTAAAACAGTAGTGATCGCTTAGACCAGGAGGTCATTATACTTGTAACATCTTTCTTTTTTTTCACGGTAATTTTGTTCAACCATTTCATGTAATTTAACTGAAAATTCTACTCCGAGGTTCCTAAAGTACCTACCCTGAAAAATCCAATCAAAATTACAATCTTCCAAGAATTTAGTTCTACAATTCCGATTCTTTCCTATCCATATCATTTTAGTATTTCTGGGGTTAAGTCTTTCTGGGGACTACGAGTTCTTATTATCAAATAGAAAAATCAGATATAGTCCATTCAAATTTCATGAGATAAGCTTTCATCTTCCAATCAAAATGCAATTTGTGGAAGAATTCATTCTCAATATGTGGAGCTATTCATGTTGAAGAAGAAGAGGTTGCCAAACTGGATTTCTGAGGTTATCTGTTAGTGTTTTGAAGAATTTCTTGCATGCATAGTTGCGATAATGACATGAATGCATTATCATACATTATTTTTCTTTCTTTTTCACTTAAATGTCGCATTTTGTTTTCAGAGGCTACAGTTTGTGTATCAACTCTTATACATTATTATCGTCTTACATCTAGTATCATCCCATAGTTAGTTGGTCCTAAATATGACTTAGATATCTCTGCCTCAGACCGGACATTTATCAACATGAAACATTTTGATTCGGGCGTTTTAAACGTTTGCACGTTGATTTAGTTTGGTAATCACAGTATTATTAGAGTAAAGGAATAAGGAACAACACAGAGATAGCAATAATGAAGGTCAGCAATTGTATTACATTTGTTTATTATTTTACATTGTGACTGCTTGTTCTAACGATTTAGCTCCCTTGAGGCACTTGGATATATAACAACAGCTACTATATTCACGAATTTCGGGAAAATATCGGAAATACTTGTGAAGAAGATAAAATGCACTTATTGACACATTATCTCATACATATAGGCCTATATCTCATCATTCTTTACAATCATTATCATTTTTATGTCTTCCTTTACACCAGATCCTCGTCTGGACGACAAGATATACCGTGGAACGAAAGCCTTAATTGAAGCTAAGCCTCGTCCTGCACAAGTGCGCATCGTTGATGCGCAGTACGGCTTTGCTGATCCAATGGCAAACCAGTCGTCAGGTGACGTCATCACCATTCGAACAGTCGATGTCCAGGACCATCCCGAGAGAGGGAAAGAAAGGGTAATAATGCATAACTAGAGAGCAAAATGTATTGATGCGTGACGTCATACCATGGAGTCCTATAAGATGAAGAGCATATTGCTATCTACTTATTTATTTTCATCCATTTATTTATCGTGATGGATTAAAGACAACCACCATGGCAGCCAACTGCCAATAGGTCAAATAGAGGTAGTGTACACAGTGACAATACATATTAATATCGCATACTATTTGTTTATCAGAATAAGTGATAATAAACAAAACACAACTTTACATATGATAACATAATCAAATGCATGAAATATTACAACTAAAATCACAAAACACAGGTGCAACCTTGATACTTTAAAATTAAAACGTTCAAGAATAGGAGATAAAACAATAAATAAGTAAATAAATTGCTGTAATCTATGAAAATAGTTTTAAAAATAAACGGCAAAGCGATCATGCCGTTGCCCAATTAAGGATTGGCGCAATTTTTCAAGTACTGATGAACTAATTGTTTTTTCCTAAATTTGATTTCTATTGTGCCTACTAACGTTTTTGAAGTGGGTGAAAATTTTAGTTATTGAGGGAGAAATATCTAGGACGGATTAGAACTTTTAGAACATATCAGTATTAAACAAAACACACACATACACAAAATAATAGTGTTCCCGTATGTACCATAAGCATGAGGTTGATTTACATTTTGTATTTTAATGCTAAATGTTCGACTGTAACGCTAATATGCAGCTCGACCTACAACTCGAATTCAACTATAATAGCAGTGGTGGTGATAGCGGAGAGCTTGAAAAAGAAGTGAGAAAATGGAAAGGAGAAGATGAAGAAGAAGTTTACCTCTGTTGTTAGAAACTCAAATATTACTCATTCAAGATTTAATTTCATTAGAGTCTGCAATATTCATGTTTAAACTTAATAATAGTTTTCTCCCTGATGTATTCTCTGATTATTAAATTTACCCTCAATAGTTCAATTCATGATTATGATACCAGAACTGTTCAGAGTATTCATTCCCCATTAAATCGCACATCTTGTACGCAGTCATCAGTATTTTACAAAGGTACTATTTTATGGAATAATTTGAATATAGTTTTCAGGATCAGTAAGACCGTAAGACAATTTAAAAAATTATATAAACAACATCTTTTTGATGCAATTAAGTCACAAGTTGACGAATAGTTAGATATGGAGTTTTCTTCTTTTCTTCTCTACTTTCATATCTACACATATCCGGGTTTTTTTTATTGATTCAAGTTGCAAATCTTATCGTATTTTGCATTCATGTTTGTTTCAATTCAGTTACAAACCAATGATTAGACATGAATACATATATCTACATCACAATATTTCTTAAGGGATCATTTTCAATAAGCCTACTTTGTGCTTCTCATGATTCCGCCACTATCATATTTGACACCATGTATTTTTTTTTTCAGTCTGTTTGTTTTTAATGCAAAGTTTGTAAACCAAGTATGAAAGTGGAAATAAATGAAATGAAATGAAATAAAATGAAATGAAAGAACATGGTGGTGTTGACGGTGATGTTCAGCTAAGGGTTGTGGCTGTGCGTGATAGACGCTGACGACTTTAGATATGACCTACACTTTAGACTATGACCTACATAGTGGATTTCTGGGTATTACTTCCTTCCCATCAAAGACAAACAAACAATCAAGCAAACAAGCAAACAAAAAAGTAAACAAATAAACAAACAGCCACAAAGAATGGCAGAAACAAGTGGAAACGATCTATGAATAGAGAAAATTAAGGTTTAGAGTATCTGTCCCAAAGTTTATGTGCCGTGTGTCTTCGAAGGTAGTGTTCAGAGTATCGTAATCTAAAACAATTTTCCATATAAGGATCTTAACGAAATCATTTCATTTCTGTTTTCAAAATAAGGACGAGGGACTCTTAAACATGTGAAGAATGTGAGACTGTCTGATGACATAAGTCCATGCATATTGACTTTGATAGTGAGTTCCTCTATTAAGTGTTACCTGTCTATTGCTAATTGTTTTGGATGTCTATGAGTGCAGGCCTAAAGAATTCATAACAAAACGGCTAAGTTCTCTGAGTAATATTATAATAGAAATAATAAAAATATGCAAAAAAAAATTGTAGGAGAAGCAGGTAAGGATTTTGACGATCGATCGCTCGAAAGCTATCTCCTTCTGAAACTTTTTTTTTTTTTGTGAAAGCATCACTGCTCCAAACTTCAAACATCTTTAAAATGCTTCCCCAGTGTCCTAAGCAGAGGGTGAAGATTTGCCTCCAATGTCACAATGTCACGGTAAACTAAATCACACCCAAACCTACGCTTTAGCTCGATAGCCTTACCTTGATTTTGATATTAAATTACTCCCCTCCCTGAACGCGCGCGTATACACACACACACACACACACACACACACACACACACGCATACACACACATATTAATAATGTGAGCTTTTCATTTCATACAACCAAGGTATTGGTTGGGATCGACGAACAGGGTACCGAGGTCCGGTTTCCAGAAGCGATGGGCATGGCTACCTACTCGACCATGATAGCTGATGACCTTCCACTTTTCGCGCTGCTCAAGTATGACATGCCACAGGTGAGAGAATGAGGCACCAACCTACTTGTGACCAGTGGTTGAATCAACCGAGTCCCCCAAAGTCCTTCATGCGGAATGCAACTCAGTTTTAGTCGACTTCGTTAGACAGAAAAAAAAATCAGACCAACAGAATTGTCAGAGTTCCATTCAAATTAGAAATAACATAAGAAAGTTATGGCAATTTCAGCAGCATAGCGTTTGGGATATTGGTGGCTTTTATCGAACTAGGCATGTCGCCGTCATGGTGGATGAGCGTCAAGCTGTGAGCTGTGCGATAGCAATAATGTTAGATGTGCAGAGTAACTTATCGCACTGCCCATAGCGTGAACCTAGATGGTCGTAATTTTAAAGGCAGTATTTACAATATAATTATAATGAAGATGAAACAAAAACCCAGCTTTAATGACCTAAAATAGTTCTAAAATGTTAGCTAGGGATAGAAACACCCAATGTAAAAACTTAAATCAGTATAATCAATGTTTGATATGCAAAGTGCGAGCACTAGATATAACACCATTATTTCTAGAATAAAGCGTCTACAGTATAATTATGGTATATTGAGAAAAACAATGATATCTCCTTCATTTTAGGCTTTATTGCGAAGTTTGTATTATGGCAGGATGTTTTGTGATACAACTGACCTACGCATATGCATCGAATGTGATAATTCGAACTTTTAATCACTATGTCATGAATATGCATTTATGTAAAGTAAGTACGTGTATAACCTGTTCAGCCCACATGGAGCAGAGGAAGATTCGAGACTTGGAACCATGTTTGGCGCTCGAGGGGAGGAATAAAGTTTCGTTGTTCACTCTAAGAAAGTTTGGTCAATGGTGGTGATTATGTTTTGTGGCAGTGATCATGTTGAGTTACCATCATCTTGTCTTCCCCTCAGTGATAACTGCTACCAATGGTAAACAGTACCTTAGAGTAGCATCGAAATCTCGAAGAGAAAATGTTGGCATTAAATAACGAAAGTTTGAAGAGAATTTGAGGTGTTGTGCATAATCTCCAGTTGTCAACCGTTCACTACCGTGGGTTTCTCCAACTTTATCTGTCTCGGTAAAAAAAAAAAATACTTCATCAGCGCCTCCGCCGTTTAGATGCTGACAATACTGACACGGGAAAGATTTCAAAAGATGGAATTGTAATGCTGCATCATCATTACACCGACTATCACGTCATCACTGCACGTGCCAGAGACAACACCCTTCTATCAATACCCCTCAGCACATCTTTCGAATTTCACCTGGTGGAAGCGACGTTTGAAGAGATGCGAGCTCTCTTACCGGCCGTATTTAACCGTGTGAACGCCACGTGGGATGTGGTAGACATTACCCAACCCAGGTTACCTACTGAAATGCTTCCCATACCCAAGCCGATACCGGATGTGTTTCAACAGTGGGCCAAAAGCCATGAAGGTACGTGAGACAACGGTAAACCCGAGGCATGTAAAGGCAGTGTAAAGTTTAGCGTAACAGAAATCTAAACGAGTTAGACCAATATCATACTGACCCTAAGCTATCACTTGTCAAAAGCTTCGGATATTGGCTCATTCATCAGATATCGACATTCTCGATAAAAGGTCATCTGCCTATCCACAGATGTCCACAAAAGCGGTAGGTCCACTTACAAAAGGAAATCATCCATGTATGTAGGCCCTAAACATCTACTAGAGCCCTTTTTACACTTGTGTTTCTTAA
Source organism: Diadema antillarum (assembly GCF_040938485.1). NCBI lineage: Eukaryota > Metazoa > Echinodermata > Echinoidea > Diadematoida > Diadematidae > Diadema > Diadema antillarum. Next base: position 331,822 of record NW_027271577.1, on the reverse strand, counting down.
CCCCGTACTTTCTCTGACCCAGGACTATCGTTAATCCCGTACCAATTTTTTTCAGCTTTTTACACTCGCCAATAAATCCCGTACTAAGCTCTTGTTCCGGGCTAAAGAGAAAACTGACCTTTTTACACTCGTATGTCTTAGTTCCGTGGGGTTCGGGCTTTGTCTCCGTTGCTTAGCCCCGAATTATTTCTTCGTTCTGTTTACACTCGCTTGCTTGCCACCGCAATTGCGGGGTTAGCACCAAAATTGTGGGGCTAACCCTGCTTTTTTGCAGGGCCAGATAGTACGGGATTATCTGTGGGGCTAGCCCACTTTGGCAAAAACAAGTGTAAACAGAAAGTGGGCTAAGGAAAGTCCGGTACCTACGGTGGGGCTTAAGGGGGGGGGGGGGGGGGGGGGCTTAGCCCCACCGTTGGTACGGGACTAAGCAAAAATTTGCCAGTGTAAAAAGCCCTTAGCTGTCGGTGTGGAGGTATAGTGTTATGTATAGTGATATTATGTATGATGAATAATCATTATATATATATATATATATATATATATATATATAATGATACATTTATCATAGATAGATGGAAAGATTTAGAATGTTCCAGTTGATATTCAGACAAGTTTTCCCCGAAAGGGCTGTCCGTGTCGTATTGTAAATTGATGAAAAAAAAAGGATCTTAATCTGATAACATTCCCTGACTGCTTTAATTTTTGTAATCATATTATTTTTTTTTATCTGATCCCAGTGCGCTACTATCGATGAATGGACATCTCATCATAAACTTTCCCCTATTTCCTGAGTTATAGTGTGTTTACCTCACAATGTGATTCTTAATAATGGTTATATTAATGGATATAGGTTTGTTGTGTTTTCAGTCACCCTGAGCCCCTTTTAAACTCGGGCGATTCTGAAGGTTCGTTATTCAAAAGGTTCGTTAATCCGAAAACGAAATAAGATTCGTTATACTGGAGACTCGTTAGCGCGAAAATGAAAAACGGTTCGTCACTGAAATTAAGTGAACTAACGAACATTCGGAATTACATACTTTTTTTCATTTTTTGTTTTTATTAATGAACTTTTTTTTTTCACTTTCGGAGAAAAAAAAAATGTAACCGTTGCACTCTCCTTACAGGAAAGAAAGAGAGCGGAAGAATTTCCCGACAAGAACAGAAGAAGTTGAAGAATATTATCATGGACTTGAATATGCAGATTTCCACTCTAAAAAAAACAGCGACGCATGCGGCAGGGACCCCTCCTGTAGAGGCCAGACCTGACAAACCCTGCAGGTTAGTGTCCATTTACGCTCCCATCACCCATGAGAGCACGCAACTAAGCGATGCCCTGTACGGATATCATTTTAAAGGTTCTGTGAAATACAAATGCATGTCAATTTTAGTTGATTTATGATACCGTCAACATCACTTTTGCTGTGAAACAAATATCTAGAAACATTCCAAATATTTTTAACTAATTTTTCTTCTATTTCTCTTCAGATTACTTGAATACGTCCACACACACACACAAAAAAAAATCCGAACCAATATTCCTGTAGTGACCTCATTTGTCAATCATTGCTTAATGCACCTTCCCCTCGACTCAGCATAACTTGTATGTTTCTGTGATGATATTAGGGAGCTTTAGATTTTAGACGCGCGGACGTTCAAAGGAAAAAAAAAAACATGATCTGAGTAGCGCGCGTAAAGTCAATCTATTTTTAGCTTGCGTCGCCTGAGTTGTTTACTACGCGTACTGGGCTATTTTCACGTCCGCACAGTTTGCGACGCAGACAGCTTCTTCATGCACTGATCATATGGGGACGCAGAGACTCCAACTCTCCCGTTTTCGACAGGAGATCTCCCGCCGAAAGCCCATTTTTGCACAATCTCCCGTTCTCCCGTTTGAGATTTGATTTCTCCCGCCCTGGCTCTGTGTCTCCCGGTGGAAAGGATTTCTTACTTATTTCTATCGTATGTTGAAAAAATAAGCCTTAGATAGCACCAGAGAACATCTAGAATCCTAGGAACTTTGCGCTTCGCACACATCAACTTGGAGTCTCCCGTTTGCTAGGGGTTTCGGGCGGGAGAATCTCCAGATCAGAAGGTGCTTGGGGTTGGAGTCTCTGGGGACGCGATTTTATTTTTTATACGTTGCGTCCCAGCGTAATCTAAAGCTACTTTTCCACACGACGCAGGGAGAGGAGAACGTCCAGCGCACTCGTCATCTCAAACGTCCGCGCGTCAAAATCTAAAGCTCCCTATTATTAATAATGTGACTAACAAAAGACACGCCGAAGGAACGTGCACGTTATGCTGAGTCGAGGGGAAGATGCATTCCAATGTCTTTTGCTATGCATGTCAGTACTTTAGCAAAGATTGACAGAGGAGGTCACAACAGGAATATGGGTTTGGAAGGATTTTTTGTAGGCGTATCCAAGTAATCTGAAGAAAATTAGTAATATATATAATCGCATATATAATGTTTCGTTTCACTGCAAAAGTGATGTTGAGTGTATCATAAATCAACACAAATCATCATTCATTGGTATTTGCGAACCCTTAAATCAAAAAACCTAAATGGATGATTCAGAGTTCAATTTCCTTTGAAACCCACATAATTATTGTCAATAAAGGGGGTTCTACCAGCACATTTCAGGATTCTATAATTGTTTGATGTCGTTATATATTAGAACACATCTTCGAAGGTCTAATAAAATGACGTCATAATTGTATTGTCATGATGACGTCCACACAGCCATTTGAGCTCTCGGTGACAAATTCAGCTCTGTTCAAGATTTGAAAAAATTAACGTTTGCCCGCGTTTCAAATTATATAATCCATCCCTATTCATACGTTTGCTAGTTTTGCATTTTTCTTATATATGCTTGTTGCTTGTGTGTTTGTTTTTTTTTCTAAATGGAGTGGTTGGTACTCTTTCACTAACTTTTTTTACATGCCCATTCGATCATCAGATTATATTTCTTGTGAACACTTTATATGAATTGACTTGCCCAACTACCCTGCAGTCCCGATGACGAGAACGATCTTGAAACCGCTCAGAATACTATTGTCAAGGAACTGAGGGAAGAGATTAAACAAAAAGACATCGTAAGTTGATTTGTACCATGGCTTTTTTTACTTATCAACAATTTCCATTACATTATATTTGTCGGTGAAAGTATACTTTACAAACATGACAAAGAATTTCAGAGCTCAAGGGAAAGGTTAATTGTTTGGATACATTTAACGAGGAATCACCTTTATGATGAAGGGCTGTGGCGTTCAAGTCAAACTTGGCAGGAAAATCATGTTGTAAGTAGGTCCCTATTCCATGGGAAGTAGACTCTAAACTTCGTCAGAGTGAAAAAAAAAGTGTCCTTAACATGAAAATAAAAAATTCTCCCTATAATTCTTTTCGGTGAATATTAACTAAGACAATGTATGGAATCTCATTCACGTTCTATTACATTTATACATCGGCTAAGTAGATGGGTTAAAAATTCTGAATGGGAGACACACTTTAACTCCCTTTAACAATTTAAGGAAAATTAGAGTCGTGGGTATTTAAGATATTGCAGACGCATAATAACAAATCAACGTCAGAAAGGAATGTTAGGCAAAAAAAAAATCTGTGGTAACTCCACTTCAACTTTGGATTTAGTGTGGATTAGCAATGTTTAAGTAAACTGATGATGAGTATCAATAGGGCTAAAGATACCCGCACATGCTCTGGCGACAATAGGCGACACATTATTCGTTTAGACTTCAATCACTTCAATCACTTGTTGCCATCCTTTTCATTCATTCATTCATTCATTTATTTTTCATTTCCAACAAAAACATATAAATATATTACAAAAATTGAATACAGTACATAAATTTCATTATACAAATTTAAAGGATAAATTTACAGAAAACTTGTAGGTATAGGAAAATGTTGGAAATGGGGAGGAATGCTAAAGAGCTGAGCTTGTAGGGTGCATTCCCCCACACACGTAATACCTTTCTAGTAGCCTTCCGTTCTATTAGCCAAATAGTTCTGAAGAACTGTATGAGAAAGGCTACATGCTTCAGATATAGCAAGTACATAAAAATGACATTTAGTCACCATTGACCTTTCCGCCTTGTGTACGTACTTTGTAGTCATCGGCGTATTCTCTATTGTCATTCTAGTCTAGTATGAAACAAGACGTCTTTCTGCATGTGATTATGTTACAAGGAATGCATTCTTATTTCCTTGCTTGTCATAAGCAAATGAATGAAAAGATGAATGAAAAATTCCGTCCTGCCTCTACAGAGGATTTGTGAACTGCTCACCACCGAGAAAGAACACAGAGACAAATTAGTGGTAAGTTAAAGCATACTTCTGTAAGAGCTTAGTTGGTCCATAAAGCATGTCAAAGGCGTGTACATCATGATGCAGATGAATGTTGGAAGGATTGATTAAAGAGAAAATAGCCCCAAGTGGTTCATTCCCTTGTGAAACATGTCAGATTATGGCTAACAATTGAATAAGTCAACAAGAGAAATGTGTAGCTGAACATTTTACCCTCACCTTTAGCTGTCGATCATGACGTACTGTAGAACTGCAAAATTTGTTGATTCAGAGTTGTATTTTTCCTAAACGTTCTTACTAAAATACGGACTTGTTATATGGGATACTCCCCTTTAAAACGTAATTTTGCTTTTGTTTTCCAAATCTTCATTTTAGTATCATTTCAATGAAATTGCAGATAATTGATGTACAATATCGTCGGTGTTTTCACGAACCGACGCTATTTCGATTTTGGTCAAAATTTTCAAAATCGAGATATTGGTACCAAATGAAAGTGCTTTCAAAACTCTACCAAATCCCAAAATTTTAGATCACAAAATTAATTATTCTTAATTTTATCAAAGAAAGAAAAAAACGACGGTACTCGAAATATCGAGAAATTGAGAAAAAGGGGTTTCACGAACCGACGCAGTAAAGATACGCCGGTTCGTGAAACCCGAATTGCTAGGGTGAAGAGCAATGCGGGTTTTACGAACCGTCGCAGTTGCATTATTTTGAGCTTTGTTCAACTTACTGGCCTAGAATTAGGTTTTGGCACTAATCCAGATCTCAGAGTGAGAACCAAACCTTCTGAAAGATGAATGACGACCTAAGCCAGCCCACTGTCCACGAGTGAAGTGAATGGTAAGCTATAATCCTATTAAAATCATGCTCAAAATAACAGTTTCAGTTGGACTACCATAACCATTCATTGCGGTAGAGTGTAGTCCCATGTATTCAATCGCGTGATGCTTATGAAGCCTAGTCTGTAAACGCCATCCAATTTCAAATTAGATCCCAAATCATATTATTTATAGTTTCTTTTCAACTTATGTCGTTACTTCTGAGACTGCTGAGTACTGTAGTCGTAACGTCTGTGTGCAAGACATGCAAGATGTCAAAGTCTCGAAGACACTCATGGCTATGCCTTGACTTGAGTTGAAAATGAAATCATGAGATTGACAAAGTAGGCCTACTAAACTAAAAAAAAAGTAAAAAGTCTAAAAGTAAAACTCAAAGGAAGAGTAAAGAATAAAGTTAGACATGTTAGACTTTAACTTTCAAGTTTAACTATTAAGTCTAAGTTAAGACTTTACTTGTAATGCCAGTTACTAAAACTAAGATCAGCTGAAGTCTAAGACCAAGTCAAATCAACACAGAGTCTACAGTCTAGCTCTAGATCTACATCTAGACTAGTGGTAATAGTAGGTAGAGTCCACCCATTTTTTCCCCCAATTTTTACTGGTCCATTCCTGAAAAAGTTACTGGTCGGTGTCCAACAGTGATTTTTCCTGGTCAGGGACCGTCGGACCAGTGCCAGTGTGCAGCGTTGGTGTAGGTGTCATCTATGACAGTATGTGGTCTAGTGATACTACCTAAACACTACGAGTAGTACTCTACAGGTTAGGAGGCTTTCCTGTACAGTGCAGTGTTATAGTATACTTGTGAATTCAGCCCTAGTACCGTACTGTGTGTAGATATGTGACATTATGTCTAACGTTAGTTCGAGTGGAGTACCTTTGAAGCACAGCGGTGGGGCTTTTTTTCCCTAAAACTTGTGAATGCGGCCCAACCAAATGGCGTTTACATATTTACGCGTGATTGATAGTGATACAGTACCGCTGTCGATTTCCACAGCAGCCATACATAATCTTTTGTCCTTTTTTCTTTCCTTTTTTCCCTTTGTTCTTTCACCCTTCTTATTCTTGGAATCGAAGGACTTCTAAGAAATGTCCCTCGACTGATTTAACCAGGACTCTTGAGTCCTGGTAAACCTAACATAACCGAGTAACCGTTAACATTTGTTAGGCCTAACATAACAGTAACACTGACTTAGCCCTGTATTGACTTTGTCTTTGGCCGACTTACAGAGATGGCGAGTCTAACTCTTTAACGTTAGTCTAAACGTAGTCGTTAGATCTGTCAGTGTCAGTGTCACCGGTCATTGTATATGGTGCCATCTCTAACGTACGTTAACAAGTTGATGTTAGTTATTTATGTCAACTTACTGATTCAGTAATAGTGGTACTGTCATCCTGTTGGATATCGCCGCAATATCATCCGTGACGTGTTAATTTCGTGTCACAAAGACAAAGGTTGCCAAGATCTAATAGTATTAGATGTCTAGATCTAGATGTAGTCTAGATCTATAATATAAATTTTGTGAACCACTGGTAACTTGAAGTGAAAGGTCTAGACTTCACTTAGTCTATAATTAGACCAGACATTCATGAGGCAAAGGCCTATTTAGTAGATCTATTCTTATTCTATTTTAACGTCAATTCCTACTAACTCGCCACGTGTTATTCCTAAGGCCAAGGACTTCCGGGTTAGTGATTTTTTTTTTCATAAATACCAAACAGCAGACGTGTTTCATTTGCATTCTTGCGCAGACTTCATGAAAATATGTGCAGTATCAAAGAAATATGATGCACATGACAATGCCAGTGTTTTATAGGTGAATGGTTAATACCTTTAAAAGCTGAATGATAATGTAGAGTCTAGGTCTAATTAAGATGTTACAGTCTCTGATAAGAAACAGGTTTGATTGTCATAGACTGTTTCCCAAATGCAGGTACATGTAGTAATATTCAGCTATTTCAATGCAATGCCTTGTTTACAAATACATGTAGATTTATATTCATGTGAATGATAATTCAATTTCTACATGAGACATACTAAGTGCTAAACATAATATCTTGCATCAGTAAAATGTGTAAATGACGAGACAATTTGAATATGCATCAAATACGAACAGCAGCATTTTTTGACATTCTTTGATCCTGCATAGGCCTACCATTTTGTTTTATGTTTAATATAAATAAAGCAAAATAATTTCAACTTCAGTTTTGTTGGCTGATTTTTTTTTTCTTCTCAAAATTAAAGTTGTATCTTGTGCCATGATGTTTGATTTTAATCAAAAGTTCTTAATTTCTTTCTTTTCTTTCAGATGACTGGTGCCATGTAGTAGCGAAGAACTGGACTGTCTCAGAAAAGAAAAGGAAAAGTACAGGGTCGTGTACATCACCAACGGATGTGAATACAATGGTAATGTAGAGTCTAGGTCTAATTAAGATATTAAAGTCTCTGATAATAAACAAGTTTGATTGTCGTAGACTGTTTCCCAAATGCAATTAGTAATATTCAGCTTTTTCAAAGCAATGCCTTATTTACAAGGACATGCAGATTTTTCATGTGAATAATAATTTAAATTCTACATGAGACTTACTAAGTGCTAGACACAAGATCTTGCATCATTACAATATGTAAAAGGCGAGACAATTTGAATATGCATCAAAGACGAACAGCAGTATTTTTTTGACATTCTTTGATCCTGTATACCGTTTTGTTTTATGTTTAATATAAATAGAGCACAATTATTTCAACTACAGTTTAGTTGGCTGATTTCTTTTTCTCAAAATGAAAGTTGTATCTTGTATCATGATGTTTGATTTTAATCGAAAGTTCTTAATTTCTGTCTTTTCTTTCAGATGACTGATGCCATGCAGTAGCGAAGAGCTGGACTGTTTCAGAGAAGAAGAAAAAAGTACAGCATCGTGCTGATCATCAAGGAATGTGAATACAATGGCTTAGGAAAGAAGACAGTTTACAGATAGGATAGAAGGGAGAAATCGGGATGAAGGGCGACAACATAAGGACGGTATATCTACAGTGAAATGTGATTGTAAAGTGGAAACATGAAAGGAGATCCTAAGATTGAAGGTGAAAACAATGCATTCCATTCTGTGATGTCGTAATTACAATTTTGCTACACTTTAATAACACTACAGAGAGACATTTATATCAAGGAAAGCTTCATGTGGATATGGAATGTTAGATTTTTTTAAGTGTTCATTGGCATGTATTTCATGATAATAAATCTTGAAGGTTTTGTGTGGTAATCATAACCTTGTGATAAATCTTGATAGATTTCTAAGTGCACATTGGCAATATTTAGATGATGCTGTAATCAGATTAAGTTCTATTCTCCTTTATTCTTTTATTTATTATTTTGTTGTCTTCAACCCACTTTGAATGTGTCACGTATGATTCTTATAAACATGGGAACATGCACTCCATGTAACTGATAGGACTTATAACAAATTGACATAATTATTCAACCATCACTAGACAGTTCTGTTATAAGATGTTCTTTATCTAACTAAAATTGTAAATTATGATACGTGTATGTTCCCATGCAAACTCACAACAAAATACAGAAATTTGATTTCTTTTAATAATAATTCATTATGTCTCTAAATTTACAATTAAAGAAAGTGATTGCAATAAAGATGTCAAACATTGCATATTAAAATAATAGATTATTCATTTGTCTTCATCCGTAGTAACGTACGCAACTGCAGTGTGCAGTTTGTAGGCTGCTGTGAAAAAAAAAATCACAGGCAGCCCAAGCAGGATTCGAACCCACGACCTCTGGATTACTAGACCAGCGTCATAACCACTAGACCACCGGAGTGCCCTGGCGCTACCTTTACACATGAATAATTAAGTATAGAAGGGCTTGGGGGCGCTTCGAAGTTTACTGCTCTTATTGAATATGTACATGTCATTTGCAACTCAACTAAAGATGATTAAACACACTGAAATTCTTACTTTAAATGATATTCATAATCTGTTTTTTTTTTCTTTAATAGCTTGGGATGTACACTTTATACACTGTATCGGTCTACATTTCGCCTACAATATGGAATTCTTTACTTCGAGACGTTTGTTTATAACAAACAAAAAATTAAGAGTCCTTTAAAGGTGCTGTAAAACAGTGGAGTTTGTTTGTTTGTTTGTTTTTTGGTGGGGGGGGGGGGAGGGGAGTCAAATTAGCCTTGGCCCCTCTCCGCTGTCTTTTTTTTTTCCTTTAGCTGCATTTTTTTTAGTCATCACAAATTCGTCTCCATCCACCCCGTAGTTTTGCTGATGACCTTTTTTTGAATTATTTTAGCCACACACAATTTTGGCTGAATTTCCTCACCCCTCTTGTGAATTTGCTAGTACATGTACTAAAACACATTCTCAGAATGTGTTTTTAGTACTGGTGGATTAAGGATTCACAGGGAGGGGGGGGGTCGGCCAAAATTTCTCTTTTCTCATATGTAACAAGCCTACGGGGCGAAAGGCTGATATTATGGGCTTTCTACACACATTTTTAGATGCTAATTATTGGTTAACATGAGCATGATCATTTATGTTGTGATTAATTTGTTTCCTTATATATGTATGACTTCTATTAGAGACTTAATTGGCTTGGCACTCCTTACATCGACCTATTTTAGACACCCATTTCCTTCTCTCTCTCGTGCTTTTTCTCTACTGTCCTGTGAATAGTGTAACTACATGTACATGCAGTACCTCTTCTCTTTTGTATGATATACATCAAGTTTTTATCTGAGCATATGGGTGTTGCAGCACTCTCAAGCTTCATGCATATGCAGCAACATCTTTGTGTGTTCATATACATAGTTATGCTTGATATATTAATTTGAGAATGTTATTCTTTCTCTTGTATATGTTCCGTCCGCACTCTATAGATGTAAATGTACGATGTAAGATTTGGTGTGCATGTTCGAACTGTGTTCCTCTTTTTGTGAACACACAAGAACTGATATAATAATGAACTTGAATTACACATATTCTTGAATCTTGATTCCATCTCCATTTGCCATTAGATATGTATTGATTTATGGAGCTCTTCCACAATTGTTATCCTTCCCATTGCCATTACTCATCTCTGAATAATTCAAATTTGATATTTTATTGAGGACCTATGTTTCTTCGATTACATAATGTACCTCTTCAATATATTGCTGCAAAAGGCATAATAAAACATGACCATTATTATATATTTAAAATGAAGCTTGAAATTCTGATAGTGTTGATATTTATGTATTTTTAGGAGTTTATCAGTTTCGAAGAGTGCATGCAGGATGAGTTTTATGTTTTTATATGATCAGGTGCAGCTATCATAGAATCTGTTGAGCAGGAAAGAGAAAGATGGAAAATGAGGAATTATGAGTGAATTCGCATGCGAGCCAAATGACAATAATGACACTGATAAAAATTGTGACAAAGTAAATGTCACAAATATGTGGAATAATAAGAAATAAAGAAATTAATATATTATTTCAGAGAAAGAAATAACAGAGTGCATGCATGAGTATGAAAGATGAGTAAATACAAGTAATTATTACTGACTGGCACGTCTTTTTCCCAAGATTTAGCGGTATCCTTCATCTTAGAACAAACATTCATAATTATTATGAAAGAAGTGAACTGAATTTGAATTAAAAATAATGTGAAAAAATGAAAAAGTAAGTTAATAAAGTTTAAAAAAACAGTAAAAAGTAAAAAATATGAAACAGTATACCGAGTACATGTATTACCAAATGATAGATGTCCAAATGCAAAAGTGTTAAATAATAATATATCCACAAAAAAAAGGGGGGGCAAAGAAATCTTTGGAACGATCAACCACAGCTATAATAACAATACATGCGTGTACTAAATGAAGATGAAAACAATGACAACACTCTTTTTAGAACAATTAAGAGAAACTGGCTTGTATTATCATCTTAATTATCACTAAATGTATTGTAATCATCACAACAATCATTACATGACAATTAATTTCAATTAATAAGGTTATTGTTGATAAGCAGGTATAGCCCTAATAGTATTTGTATGTAAACACATACGAAAATGAAATAGCGACGGTTCGTAAATGCACGCGTATTGCACGTTACCTATTGTACAGGCCCTACAGCGCGGGTCTCACGAACCGGCGTAATACAACTTACGTCGGTTCGTGAGACCCGCGCTTAAGTACATAACCTATGGTGCGCGCAAGAAACGATGGATTTACGAACCGACGCAGTGAGTTTGAAGACAGAAATATCGTAAATTTTTTGAATTCACACTAAAATTACACTATGGATAGGAAGAACAACTTCCACTCTCATCACCCTGTCAAAATTTTCACACACAAGATAGGAAAAGTCATTGAAAACGTTGTCTAAAACTTGTGAGATCTTTAAACGCGATTTTCTCAGAATTGCATTTTCGCTCAAAAACGAAATAGCGTCGGTTCGTGAAAACGCCGACGATATATGTGAGGAAAAAAAGGCGTACAGAGAATAAATCAAATCAAAATCAATCTAATCAAATCAAATAACCTGGACTTCCTAATGTCAACGTGGTATGGATGTTTTATCTGCATTCTAATTTCTCCAAGGCTCTAAGAAGAGAAAGAGATGGATTCATGTCGTCACAACAGGCTGACCGTGCTGAGATTGGTAGATTGCAAAGTAGGTTGGACAAAATGCAAAGATCCGGTATAAGGGAATGTGTCTACGAAGAGCTAGAGGCAGACGGATGCTCCTCTCAAAGATCCATGGAACATATCAAGATTTCACGAAAGATGACCACTGATGGTGAGACCCTCCATTTGCATTATTAATCTTCTAATAAGTATTGCATATACGTGAGAGCGAATTAAATTAAATTGCCGAAATCTTCCTTCCATTTTGAGTGCCTTTTACTTCAATGAATTCTTCATCTTGTGAGTGAAGGCGTAATTTGGTTTTTTTCACTCATTTCCATTCTTTCTCATTATACTTAATTTCCCAATGAAAGATGACACCCCGCCGTCGTTCAGCGAAGATACCTTTTAGTTGTTATCTATTTACCGTGATTATATTTGAGTTTGAGATTATTTTTATCTAAAACAGCAACATATGTACAAGGAAATTTGAATACATAATGGTAATTTAACACTACACTTTTGTGTTAACATCAACATTAATACATACCACGCATAACAGTCTAAACAATCTAAGAAACATATCAAATACATAATGGTTAAGTTATCGAGTAATAAAATGTCCGAAAAAGAGTTGCATTGGACATACAATATTGATGGTAAGAATGTAGGCCTACACAATGAGGTTGCTAGAAGAACTAAGACATTGTAAGAGATATAGCACAAGTAGGTGTTTTTCCTTTAACACGTGTTACATAATAAGCAAATGAATATGTATCAAAATTATTTTATAGCGTTATCGTTTTTTAGGACCTTGTCTATACAAATTGAATGTGCTTTGATAGTTTACTTCGTAAAGATTTCCTGATTTCAATTTTCCTTACTTTTTGGGGGCAGATCAGCGTTCCACATTTAAACTCTTGTATAAGAAAATAAGAGTTAATGACCATAAATAGTTTTACATATTGGTAAATAAAGCAGCCTTCCTTTTTTGCCCCTTGCTGTAATATAAGAATGTTTGATATTTTGACAATATTCTATCAGATCATGTGGCATATTTCCCTTAAACGGATCAAAAACAAATGCACATAATTTATGGAAAAAATTGTATAGTTCATATATAATTATCCATAACTCCCAGTTTTCGGACAGGGGATCAGTGGGTGTTCTGAGTGGACTATTAAAGGTAAAAGCTCTCATGGCAATCTTCTGACTAAGACAAAGGCAATTCAAATAAAATTTGCATTTACTTCTCCACACTTCAATTCCATACATAATGTTGGACTGAATGAAATATTTGTACTGGAGAACATGTGTATGTTGGGGGACGCAGTGTCAAAATTTAAAAAGAATACCAACCTTCCTTCTTACACATTTATTTACAGCTTGTTTCCTCTTTATCTTGAAGACACTGTAGATCTCCTGCGTGAAATTGGTCTGTCCGAGTACTGCGATATATTCTACAAAGAGGACATCGATGGCCTGATGTTATTGGCAATCAATGAAGAGATGATGGTCGAAGATTTGAAGATGAGAAAGCTCGACGCACGACGCCTTATAGCACATATAGCTAGACAGTCGGAGTCCTCGTGACAATTGTTCAGAAAAAGATTGTTGCAGCCGTAATGATTAGATCTGGAAAATAACGACACACACGCATACACACACGCACACACGCACACACACACACACACACACTCACACACGAAACAGTCAGCATTGTAAGAAAAACATACTGCATAGGGTAAAATGGGGTAAGTGGAGCACTGGGACAAGTGGAACACTTGAACGATTATGGGTACGTTCATTGTTTAGGAGAAGGCATTAGCGGAGTAAAAGTTTTGTAGGAGCAAACAATTATGTAGAAACAAAATGGATGCCTTCGCTGTGATAAAAAGTAGAATTATCAAAGCTAAAATCGTCAAAAATCCTGAAAATCCCACAGCCTCACTCCAAGATTTTGCGTCGTAGCTATTTTCTGAACAAAAGTGGATAAGACGTGGTAGTGTTTGGTGTCCTATTTGATTAAAAAAACGTATTTTAGTGTCGTGATTGAAAGGTTGTACAACTGATAACTAGACGTCAACAAAACGTAAGTAGATTTTTATTTTCTTTATCCATCAGTTTGATTTCGGGCATTTTCTCCTCAGATGAAATATTGATAGACAGTGTGTTGAGAGCGACGTCATCATCTAAAACATTGAGCTTCCTGTCAGTTTCTTGTTTTATTCAGACTCATTTTAGGCTTATTTTTCTTCACAATATTTCATTGGCAAGTCCACAGGTCCGAAAACTCCTGAAATGACTTGTTTTAGTCTTTTGAAAATTATCTTTAAGTATAAAATGATAATTTTGTGGACTAAATTACTCATAGAAATGTCATCTTGTTGGCCTGTATGAGACCATGACGTGAGAGCGGTAAATTTGAAAATCTACGTAATGCACGCACAATTAAAGAATGGTTTTAAAAATTACTTATCTTGTTTATGGTGCTACTTCTTTCACCGTAATTTCTTGTAGGGAAGTATTATTCAGTTTATTATCTATCAAAATAGGGGAGAAAATACTACATTCCTCAATTTCGACATTAAAGAATTTCCTGTCCAACTAACCCCATGGGGTTGGGGTAAGTGAGACGCATGAAAATTGAATGGACATTGGCGACTTTATCAGTTACGCGTACTTTTACCTTTCTCATTTTGTGCAGACAATCCTATGGGTACAATGCTCTACCACTTACCCCAGTACGTCGGGGCAAGTGGGACAATGGAACAGTCATGACTTAAGTGTAATCTTGAACTCAATTATGAATAATATTTACCCAAAACAATATCACATATTTGTATTGAGTTAATGGTCAAACTATGATGCCTGAATATTTCTTGGTGCGTTTTTTTTTTTTTTTTTGATTTACGAAAAAGAAAGGCTTAAGTGTTCCACTTACTCCATTTTACCGTAATTATAGTATTGCCAGGATTATTGCAATAACGACATCAAGCACTATCCTGGTTTTCGATCAGCATCTGGCCACTTCTTGAAAGCAAGCGATTTTGTGCGTTTATGATAGTAGAATCTTATTGAATACATGTATGTGTCTTATGGTGTTTGCGGATGTGATAGTATCTGTTTGTTACATGAAAATTCGGGTGTGTGTGTGTGTACGGGTGTGTTAAAGACGTACTGCAAATAACACAGTTTAAAACACGAGGAACACACACGCAGAACGATAGCGATTTCATAAAATTTGGGGAGAATTATATGTAATCCTGGATTTTTTTTTTTGAGGGGGGTGCGGTTTAAACGTATCTACACGGGAGGGGGGGGGGGGGAATGCTACACAACTCTCCCGTTGATTGACGAACGCAAATAACAAGAAAAGTAAAAACGCAAAATGTAAAATCAGCCCTGAATGTAGATAACATGTGAACCCTAAATGTGATACATTATACAGTAAATGATCAGTGTCATGAATAAATGGACGTCATGCCTCCCTGGGCCCTGAAGGTTCCCAAAGGCTTCCAGATATGGCCCTGAAAGTATAAACATGAGTAAACAAGGTAGTAATTTGAATAGATTTGTAAATATGTAAATTTATGCAGATCATTAGTGACTTATTCCTAAGTGTTACATATACTACATTTATAATTTTTAACAGAAGAATGATCACAGACAACGAGGGGTCATTTGCGGATGTACATATACGGAGATACAGGCACAGGCAATACGGCGGCCATTTTGAATGTGATTACATATGTAAATATATGCAGAAAATATATAAAGGGATGCTTGAAATTTACTGCTGTTATAATAATTGTATTCCTTGACCTAAAAAAACAAAACAAAACATACATGTTTAGACAACAGAATCTATTTTCTGCGGGTTTCATGTCCAGATATATAGGCTGTATAAATAGGTTGTTTTTTTTTTTGAATTTATGCAAATTAGACACTGATCCATCACAATTTTACGGAACTTTCAATATGTTATTTTAGTAGCTCTTCAAGGTCAAATGGAAGTGGAATCAATTCTGTTGCAATTAGTTGGGGGTCATTTCATATTTTGACTGGACTATACGATGAGGAAAGAAAAGTAAGATAAATAATGGGTCTATTAATGTGTGACAAATGGATAAGCTAGCTCGATAAATCGAAAGCTGCAATACTGCAAAATTAGATGAATTTGATGACATATAGTTTACATAAACGACAAGCTCCTGGCTGAATTTCAGAGCAAAATGATTTTTAAGTCCGTTAATATTTATACGTTTATGTTACTATGATACAGTTTATCTTAACTTGACCTGTTGACCAAATGGCTGAACCCTACACTGTTGTGATCCTACACTTCAAAGCCACGTTTAATGCTGTTCAATGCTGTTCCTCATGGATTCTGTTATCGTAGGATGAGTGATGGGAGACAAATGATAGATTGATCACTGAAAAGCTGGCGAGAATAATGAGACCATAATAGTCCATGGGCCAGGCCAGATATTGGTACCATCTGAGGTGGCAATACTTTTTTAGTGTCATTTTGTTTGTCGGGCATAGATATGCTTATCAAGCTATGATAGCATTTCCAAATGAGTAGCTTAGTCATAGTAAATGAATTTTAAACCAATTGGGTCTCGTTGTTAAATCACTGTACTTCTGAATCGAGACCAACCGCTATACAAAGAAGAGCACTGTCTTCTGTATGTTCACAGGTGTTCTGTTGTAAACGCGGTGCGCTTAGTCTTTATTCAAGGCAGCGAAGGGAATATCCAAGGGTTATGATGTTCACAGCGGTTAGTCTAATATTCAAGACGGCGAAGGGAATATCCAAAGCTTATAATACAGTGTTTACCCCTTTATCTAAAAACAACAACAACAAAAAAGCAATTTCTTGTGAATTTTAGCGTATTTTTCAATTACTTATCATTTTCCGGTGAAAACGCTACGGTGAAACGCTAATACCACGCCAGTGTCGCTTTATTTCCATCCAACAATAAAAGATTATGCAAAAACAATGTACCGGTATACAATACATTATAATTAATAATGTTGTAAATGAACTGATGTATTTGTTGAGAGGGTGGTATAAAAACAGTATAGATAATCCCTTTTATTAGGAACTTTAGATATGATAACGGTACATTGTTCTAGATAAAGACTAAGCGCACCGCGTGACAGCTGTGGACATCATAACCCTTTGGATATTCCCTTCGCTGCCTTGAATAAAGACTAAGCGCACCGCGTTTACAACAGAACACCTGTGGACATACAGAAGGCAGTGCTCGTATTTGTATAAAGCGGTTAGTTTCGATTCAGAAGTATAGGGATATAAAAACGAGACCAAATTGGTTAAAAATTCATTTATTATGACTAAGCTACTCATTTGGAAATGCTATCATAGCTTGATAAGCGTATCTATGTCCGACAAACAAAATGACACCAAAAAGGTTTTGCCACCTCGGGTGGTACCAACAACCCATTTTTCGGCTCTTGGCCCATGGACTAATAATCAGTGTAAATAATTCTCCATATTCTGCACGTGAAAAGAAAATCCAAAGTGTAGCTCAGAGTCGGATCAACAGTTATATCTAAGATAAAGGCAATACACTTTTCAGCAACAATTCAGTAAGCTTCTGCGCTTTATGATTTTGAATTCAAAAGTGGTCTTATTTTTATTTTGTCGTACCTTGGAGTGAAAAAAAAAATGTAGATTTGTAATAAGCCTAATAGCGTGGACAAAAAAAAAAGGCAAGCGTGTAGCATGTGTGAATGCGTGTTACAATGGATTCATTCATGGGGCATAGTGAGGTACCCGCACCTCGTCAGGGGCCCTAATATCGTCACCTACCACAGCCAAGCAAACTGAGGTGAAAACCGAACAGTTTTCTTGAAAATCTTAAATTTCTATAAGGAATACGTGTTATCGGTATCACAACGGTCAGTCACACAGCACTCCACGTCTAAATCACGTACCAATAGTTATGAAAATCTGGTGGACGTGGTGATAAGTGGTTATTTTTTGGTCAATTTTTTGTTAGGCCGTGCTTTGTACGATGTATGGCCGTTGGCGGCTGTTCCACTGCTGAAGCACTGCCTAAGCACGGCTAACCACGTCCAGCCACGTATAGCCACGTGTATGTACGCGGAAAAATCCATTTTCCGTGCATGACCGTGCTCTGCCCGTGACAGACCGCTAAACTTTCGCGTCTTTCCGCGTCTCCCCAAGTTTTAATCACTGCCGAAACACGGATTATCACGTGTGTTTCACGTGAGTTGCATGTCTTTACCACGTGTGCCGCCTGTGGTTGTCCGCGGAATAAAATTTTGAGCAGTTCAAAACTTTTTACCGCGTCCGACGCCGTTCCGATTTTTTCCCCGCGTCCTACCACGTCTATAAATCGACCGTAGCTCGTTTTAAACTCGATATCAACGCGAACAACATCGTCTGCTTCACGGGACAGTCGTTGAAGCGCTGTGTGACAGGGCTTTTACGTGCTTTGTCTATGGGAGCGCGGGGCGGCGAGGTGTGGACCCCTTTCTCAGCGCACAACTATTCCGCATCGTTCGCGTTTGACGACGATAGCTGCAAATTTGTGATGTCGATCATTGAACTTATACAGTCGACCCCTTAACAATAATTGATTTCATTATCTAATAATTACTGCTGTGATGAGTATACAGTTAATGGATATATTTTGTATTGTGTATTGTACAATGTAAATACATATTGGTTTTGCTGACCCATTATCAAAAATTGATGTTATGATTATTGCGGGGATGACTATATTTGTGAAGCAGTTACTGTGTATTGTATAGTACAATAAACAGAAATTGACACAATGACAGTCCTAAGAATTATTTTGTAATATTTTGATATATGTTTGAAATGTCACGCAGCAAGCAACACAACTGAATGTTGAATTGTAATCAACGATGAATGATGGAATCGAAATAAAATATTGTTTTAAAAAAAATACAGTAGTTCTATTGAAATCTTCTGCATATTTCCCTTATGTGAGTGAGATTTCATGGAATTTCAGTGACGTAGTGTTATTGAAAAATGCATAAACATTAATTATGACGAGGCGCGGGTCACTCAAGTATACATAGAGTAAGAATATGCATTACTAGTACCAGCCTTTATTCCGTCATGTCCGTGAGGTGTAAACGCCACATAAGAAAAAAAAAAAGTTTCAGTTATGAAATTAGATAAGAGAAAGAACAACAGTTCCCCACTAATTAATACGTGTAGATATGTTGTGTGTGTGTGTGTGTGTGTGTGTATGTATGTATGAGAATTTCATCGAAACTAGCAATATTTTGTTATATACAGTATATTTTTTGATATATTTGGTTTAAATCAAGAGCGCACTATTTAAGAATCATGTTTCAAATATTGAGATGTTTGAGAGAAAACAAAAAGGAAAGCTCTTTTCGAATAATTTGCCTATATCGTGAATACAAGTGACTGAATCTTATCAGTACAAATTCATATCTCTATGCTGACACTGCCTTATGAACTTGTAATAAATCAACCGTAAATCTGAAATCTCATGGTTCTAAGTTGATGCAATGTATATCTTCAACACATAGAAAATCGAAATAAGGCTACATAAAATCCACAAATGAGTCACACTCGCACACAAACACTTGTCCAAGCGGGTCTCTCCGATTACGCACAGCCGAGATTCCACGCAAATCGGTTCTGCCCCGTTTTCACCGTTTATTAAATAAATTATTGCTGTACAACATTGTCCCTACCATTCTGAAAATAAATAGAACCTATCCAATTTGATCATTGAACGAAATATATGGTGTACATGTATTTACATAGATACAAACTGTACAAGACATTGACGAAACTTAAACTCACATAGGTAACCGCAGAATTCGTCGACAATGTCTACATAAACAAAAATAAATTGCGTATACGATTAATACATAAAATTCAACACAATACTTTTACATACATCCATTGTAAGAAAGAGGGAAGCACTTTTGCTGTCACTTTGATTTCACTTTTGTAGGGAATATATATTCAGCTTAACTTCCAGAATTGTTTTTCTTGCAAGTCGCAGAGTAGTGCTATATGTATAAAACTAACAATACATGTAGAAACCAATTTTGGTCACATAGAACGCTAATTCTATGACGAAAGTGGCAGCAATCTCGATGTTATTTTATTTGTTGTTTTATGTGCATATCTACAAAAATGATGATGACTATATTCCTTTGAAAGGTGTGTCCTTTTAATTTCATGATGAATCAGCTATTGTGTAAGCTCACTGCTTTTGTAGATAACGTCAATAACATAATGAAACAAAATACATGTATCACCTTCAGCATAACAAATTCTAATCTCCATACGCTCATATTTAATTTAAGCCATGTCAGTGTTACCAGCTTTATCTTCTACTTTGGATAGATCTTCAAGTCACCTAAACCTGAGTTATGAAAATACCAAGCAGACAAAAGCTGAGGATGGATAATTGATGGATTGCCGGACGATACCACGTACAGAAGATCATGGCACGAAACTCCATTATAAATAGCAATTGATAAGTTTAGATGTTAGATGTTTACGCATCCGTTACATCAACCCTTCGATTGTGTATTCCGGCTTTATCTATAAGGAAAAAAAACACAGAAATTTGACATTATTCCATTATGTGGAAAAAAGGTCAATGCAAGATCATGTTATTGATAGCAAGGCACTATTTTAATGTCTCAAAACAATTATTCTTCCCAGAAACCAGTTTGCCTTCATAAAAAATTAAAAAACGTCGGAAGTGCCCACGATAGAAAATTGGAAATCCAATCTAAGAGAGCTCCACTTATTTGAGATTTTTTTTTGAGAAATGAAATTGAAAAAAAAAAATATTGGAGATAAGTGATCTACAATTATGCACTTGAATTTGAAATACAAAGAAAAAGTAATTAAGGCCAATTTGACTGTATACTGCATCCTTGCTATGGCTGACAAAAACGATATCGAGCAACAAACCATTTCACATAAATCATTCAGTACTGTTAGAAAACTTTGCGCTGCTCATCAGTTTCTCATTAGCCCTGTCAGAAGTACCAAAATAATGTAAGGAAGTAAATACTTCACAAAATATGCCCTCTATCGACGGGAAGGCGCGTGCCCCTCCTTAAGCAACACTAAATGCGTTACGATTAAAAAAAAAGCGAAATTAGAGAACATATCATTTTGATATAGCACCTCTTGCATTCAAGCACCTCAGTTACGTCACAAAACGTAACCACAGTTAGAATCACAAAATATAAACATCACTTGAGCATCACTGGAACGTGTACAAGCTCCAGAATCGCAGAATTTCTTTCTTCTTTATTGTATGTGAGCAAACATTGCAAAAGTCGTGAAGTAACAGCACCATCTTTAGTGATTTTTATAGAAAGAAAGAAAAGGCACATTGCGTGAAACAAACGCTGTCACGTTCAAACTAAACACCAAATCAGCCTGATGCTTCCGTGCTTTCTAAGATAAAACCAATCACATAACTTGAAGAAGCTGTCTGTGCAGCCAGCATCGACATTCACTCAGAGGGATATAAGCATTTCTTGAGTTGGTCTGCGCGTGCAGTCGTACATCACGCAGTAAAGATATACATTCATGCCAAGCAACATGAAATATTTTTTTTTTTCAACGGATGTAGTCAAAGAACTATTGCAATTGGTTGTCTTTACCAAAGGTGTTTTTTTTTTCCTGTAAACATTTTGATTAAAAGAAAACGATTGTTTTCTTCTTCTTCAAATAATAACGGGAGTCTTCCTAGAAATGTGATCTGTGATGACCTTTGTGCTGACAGTAGGCCACTGGACAGAGTGGAATGGTTTGCACGGAGAACAACGTCAGCTTCTAATATTCTACGTGCGTCTTCTCTCAGCCTTCAAAGAGGATTAACAGTTTTCTGAAAATATTGCAATAAATGTAACAGAACAAATTCATTTCGTCACGTCGATTACATCTTAGATATCATCGTCTTATACATTCATACGGTTTTATGATAATATGCAACATTAAATTCACATTTCATTCGTTATTCACAATTTCTCTTCAGATTCACATATGAAAGGCTACTGAGAAATAAATAACATAATTATATAACATATAAACAGATAAAAGAACGACATAATTTCTCTTAGAGAGCATAAGTCTTTTTTTCTGAAGTAAACAGCACCCTCAAATTAATTTTCATGTACAAAATTCTTGTCGACATGCCAAATGTTCACACGGATCAGGTAACAAGTGCCGTTTAAGAGACATTGCCTTCTATGGAGGCGATGCGAGAACGCAGCCATTCGGTAAACACATCATAAGACGAATGTTACCACAATGTTCATGGTGATATGACGTCAGGGATGAACTCTACGAGACGATGACGACTATAGGGTTAAACATGATTCCCCATTCTGATACAGTCGATGACGAGACTGGGGATGGCGAAAGCAAAATGAAGACGATGACAGCAACTAACATGAAGATGATGATGATGATGATGATGATGATGATGGCGATGATGATGATGATGATGATGGCGATGGTGGAGGTGGTGGTGGTGGCGGCAACTGTCACATTATTGTAATGTAGATGATTGGTTTTACAGTGGTGATGGTAATACAAATATTTTGGATCATACGCTAAAAGAGACTGGCTTAAAATCATTAAAAATTGTCCACGTCCATGAAAAGGCGATTCATGATTACTTCAGTGTCACAGTCTACAGACGATATACGGCGTATCGAGTTTCCACATAACGTCACAGGTCTTCTCAAGGTGTTTACGAATGGAAAAAAAAATATTGCCCGCTACCTCCCTTAACTCGACATCGAAGTCAATCGCTGGCTTCATGAGTGGCCTCATCGACAAGTGGCGTCATCAGCGACGAAGTGTTAACACACACTGGCAATATTCGGCATTATGAAGGAAGTTTTCAGTTGTAATACTACCCAAAATTTGGTCGGGTATGACAATTACCACAAAACGTTTCATTCTGTTTGGTGTTTCATCACCTTCACTCTCGTGTGACTTTTGATCCACGAGGTGTACCTGTGCAGTTTCGTGTAGTAGCCGTATTTGTTCTCCAAGTCACATCCGTCTCCCCAGCTAACGATCCCCAAGACATACCACCTGTTGTTCGTGTGCTGCACAACAAATGGGCCACCGCTATCTCCAGCGCACGCATCGCCTTGATTTGCCGCCTTGTATCCTGCGCAGAACATATTGGACGTGAAGCCATACTCGGTTGCTCGCTTACACGTTTTCCGCCGCACGACGGGTAGAAAGACTTGCTTGAGGTAACGGGTAGGTGTATTTTCTGAAGGCACACTCTCCCGGCCCCATCCTGAAACAGTGCCGTAGCTTCCCGTCTGTGTCAATCAACGATGACGAGAACAAAGAAAAGGAACACAAGCTATTTTAAAAGAAAAACCAGGTGTTGTATACTCAGGAATAATTTCGATATATTCTGCAAGTTTTTAAAAAAAAACCTTAACGCCCATGAATACATTTTCCCCATACAGACATCAAATTTGGGACCTAAGATCGTTTTTCAATGGCGTTTTTATTGAACCCTTGTTATCAACTTCTCACTTTGTCAACAGTCATCTTCAGTTTGATTTTCTTCGCTGCTACGGTATTTACTATATACATGGCAGTGTCCTCTAATTGAACAGTGCTAACACAGAAGAGGCAAGCTTGAGTAAGTGAACTTGACCAGCAGTATTATTTTGAACATCCAATGGAAAACTCTGGGACCTTATTCCTCTACTGACTTACCGTCAGCATAGTCCTGGCCAATTTGGTGGTCGGGACGCAGATGGGTCTGATATAGTCGCTGAACCTTATCGCTTCGGAGACCCTAATGAGCGCCACGTCGTTGTCGAACACGACGGTGCTGAAATCCTCGTGAGTGATGATTTCGGCAACGTCGTACACTCTCTCGTGAGTCTCGGGCATTGTGGTGTCGTAGTCGCCGACGACGATTCTCAGATCGTGGGGCATCGTGTTTGGAGTCTGCAAAGTACAAGAGAATTGGTAGCTACAGCTTTGCGCATGAGCAGAAAATACGAGGCCATTTTTGCATTCCAGAAGAGAGTAAAAAGATGTGTAAATTTGATCACCTTTAAGTGCATGTACGAATGCGACTTAAGTAAAATAATGCATGCAAATAGAAGAAAAAAATATCCCTGTTGAGCGTTGGGAATCCCGTTTTTATCACGTGTATTTATTTCTAGGTCCTATATTTTAAAAAGGTGATCAGGGATAATCAACTGGCAACCCCCCCCCAAAAAAAAAACAACAACAACAACAACAACAACAACAACAACAAACAAACAAACAAACAAGCAAACAAACAAATTAACGTTTGAAGAAAGTGTTTTCCTTGCTTGGTATCCGTGTAAGCAACGTATGACAATGAGTCTCAATGGTTGCATCACAGCCATTGTCCAGAGTTCAAGTGCTGCAACGGAACTCGAGAGATTAGGAGACGTCTTTCCATGATTAGATCTTCTTGGTGCATAATACTATGGAATACACGTCTACGGATTAGCTCCAAGCTGCTGTGAAAGTGTCAAGCTGGAAGCTCATTAGTCTGTATTGGTGCAGTTGAATAAAATTATCTTTTTGTCTCATCCAGTGGTATTCCTTACCCCCTCCCTCATCACGATCAAAGCATTCAACACCGATCCAAAAAAAAAAGCTACAGCAGGGAGCAGTTTCAATCTCTGCACATTAACATCTTATCACAGAACCTTTTTCCGGCGTTCTCTCAAAGGTGTAAGGAAGGCGAACACAGGTGAACGGGGGAAGCGCAGATCCTAATCTAGCATCCTCTGCAACCCTTTGGGAGAAAGTCGACTTGGAATAGAGCCGACAACCCTAAACAGGTCCGTTCATCTTTCCTTAAATTTGTGGGTTTCAAGAAACAGTTTTCTTTTGTTTGTTGTTTGTTTGGTTTTTTTCTCATATACTGCTGATGTACGAAACAAATCCAACTCTCATGCATTAACCCCCCCCCCCCCCTGCCAATTTAGAACCTCCCCACTAGCGATAGAAGGCTGGAGAGAGGGTTCTCTTCAGAAAACAAACAAACAAACTGACTTTACAAAAGCCTTGTGAACGTGCGCTAGTTTCGTTTCGGTAAAAAAGTAAATAAATTTAAAAAAGATAAAACTAAAAGTTATTCTCAGTTCCATTACTGAGGTAATGAATTACTTTTTTTTAAAGTCATATTTATCTGCTCTTATAGAGTGTGTCAGGGCTTCCAGGAAACAAATGATAACTGTCTAATTTCTTTTCACTCGTTTCGCCTTGTTCTCACTACAAGACACTTCCAAATGATAACTATGATATATACCATGCCCATCATTTTGTTACACAGTCATATCACTGTGTGGCATGTGTTACTTTAGGTCAGGGAGGTGCACCTCCCTGTTTAGGTGTAGTTCGCACATTTCCCCTACAGCGTCTCTAATACAGTCGTCTGTCGGTGTTTGGAATCCATGCCTTGAATTAATGATTCAGTGTTTATCACTTTAACATTGATGTCTGGGTTGAGTTAGCAGACAATAAGCCGCGTACGTCGTTTCTGCTTTATCATCTGTCGCTGATTTTTCCCGTGATTCATCGCGGAGGGCTGTAAGTACGGCTGTCACTGTCATTGTACTCTCCATGGCGACTTACAGGCCCTTCTGTCTGATGGTTAATCTTTCGATGTTTCAATTAATGCGTATTAGCGTTTTCCCCCAAATTTAGTTCCGTTTAGTTTTGTGATTTATTTTTGCGCCAAGGCTCTCCCAAACCCACTTCCTCGAGACTCGGAAAGCAGAACAGTAATAATGAGTAAGGGGTAAACATTGAGCTGTCTTCACGGAGTTAAATATAGACATGGAACGGAAATATCATTCCCGACTAGTTTTTGTCTTTGTCTCCCATCTAGGAGCTTTCGTCGCGAGTACATCAAGACTTGTAGCTTGTTGTTGTTGTGGTTGTTTTTTTTTTTTTTGAGAGAGAGAGGGGGGTGGGGTTGTTTTTCATTTCATGATGCATGACAGGCAGTGAGACAATGCAACGGACACGTGACCTGAAAGACGAACGATTACAATCTCATTATGACCTAGGTTACCATGGTAACTAAACAACGTGCATTATGCACTCGCAGTCCGATTTGTAGAGTTTCTATTCTTGTTAATTAATGTATATTTTCCTTAATCTCGCAGTTAGATGGTGTGTCACAAACTTCTGAACGTAGCACTTTCCTCACGACTAATGAATATAATGCCAACTCTGGACGATGGAATCGTGCACGTGCCCAATTCCTGTGACCTGTCTTATGCATGAATATCTCAAAAGAGCGTCACGGCCATTATGACTAGTTTTTAGAAAGGTATTTTTCCAATTTCAACAGGATCATGATTTTCTATTCTTCGTTGTGACATCTGTGAACTGACACTTGTTTTGTATCATCCTACATGGTTACTGGATGACTGCGCCTCTTTACATTTCATTGTTATCACAATGCAAATCAATTTCGCGGAGATTATAAATTTCCTCCTCAAGTAGATACCTACAACCTTAACAACTGTATAGGTGACGCAATAGTTGTTATGTGTAGACGTTTTTAGATTACATTCGAATGCTAAATCCAGTCACCGCCTACCCACTCCCCTTCAAAAATTAAATAGGCATAATTTCTTAATTAAGGCCCTCTAGCACTTGCCGGCGTTTAGCGAACAACAATCGTGCTGAACGCTGCAGTTTTTTTATGACATCGTGATAAAGGAAGCGATTTCAGCATTTTAAAGACTAGAAAGAGCAACCGTTAATACTTCGTGCTCAAACTTACCGGTACGCAGTGGGCAGCCGTTAAGATCCAGTATTCATTGATGATACTTCCGGAGCAGAACAGCGTGCCTTCCCGCACGCTCCACAACTGGGCCATCCACGGCGCTGCCCCCGGGGCCGAATCGAAGCCGGTGCTGATCCGGGGCGAAGGGCCAAACCGACGGTAGCCGGTCCCTACCGGGTCCCGCATCTGCCCACATACTATGACGGACAAAGGAGGGATGGGCGTAAAAGAAATTGGCGGGAAATATGAAAAGGGAGGACGGAAAGCCATAGGTAAAGGCGGGAGAAGAAAGTGAAAGAAAGGAAGAAAAGCAAGGAGATGGATAGATCCAGGCACATAGAACAGTCAAAAGGAAATAGGGAGGAAATAAAGCAGATAAAGGGAGATATGGAGCGAAAAACAAAGACAACTTTGTTAATTAGCATTTAAGATGAAATTTCTCGATTTATTTGTCAGAAAGCAAGTTGCATTGAAACATTATCTTAGTATCAGTGGATTAAAAGGAGCTCGCTTAATACTCGTGGTGCTATCATGGCATGATAATCTCATCAGAGATTAATTTCCTTCAGGATCTTAACGTCTTTTGACCAATGGTGACGTATACATTCGTAAAAGTATTGCTGATGTCATAACATTTTGACATTTTCTCTCTGTGTGTCTTTTTTTTAAATACAGGCTGTGGTTTTCTTTGTGAAGTGTTTTCCAGGACATGTGCACGCTCCATACGCCCAAAAATTCAGTTTTTGTTTCGTCTTGTTTGTATGCTCAATCTAGCCTGCCTTCAGACTACCGAAACTTAAAAAGTACTTGTGGAGGTTGGACATGTACAGGAGAGACTGATATGTCCGGTCTATCCTTACAGAGGCACGGTTGTAAATCTAAGCGAGGCTGCCAACCATTTATTACGTAATTCTCGCTTGACCTTTTCTTTGAGACGGAACAATCAGGAAAAAAGGGTCTTGTCTGATATATCATTGCCTTCTTTTTCTCTCTTTCCATTTCTTTCTCACTATCTGTCTGTATTTCCATCCCCCTCAATTTTATCTGTTTCTACATCAGGAAACAGAGATTAGACGCGACCAAGGATAACTCCTCGTTACGTCGTTAAGAATAATCTGACTGCGATTGTGCACTGTCGACCCCCGACTTGAGCAGCAGGTGGCCGGGTTCCTTAAGGGGCCAGTGACGGAGGGACATCTTCGGGGGTGATTCCGCTAGGAGGAGACTGGGCAGGGGTAGCCCGTATCTTGGGGAATCAGAAGGAGGTGTTGGCGAATGTTTGAGACGAATGTCTTTCGACTAATGATTTATCGAGGGCAATGAGACAGCAAGACAAGAAGAAACACGAACAGGGTGGATGGCATGTGTCGGGGGGTTATTAGCTCATGAATGACGATGTAGGGGAATCTGCAACATAACCACTCTCTTATGAAACTGACGAGCTCTTCCGTTTAGACGTCTTTAAAATTATGATGGGTAAATTACTTTATCGATGTCAATGGTACGTGAGCTACATTTCCAAGATTTTTTTTTTACAATCTGCTTAGACAAAATGTGTTGTTATCCCGCTTGATTTGTTATCACCATTACCTCTCAGAAGGGATCACCTCAAGAAACACAGGCTTTTCAATCTTATTTTTTCTTATATCAACCTCGGAAACCTAAAAATGCAATGCATTTGCATCTCTTTTATACGCTGAATACAACGTACCTTGAATAATAATTATGTGTGATTGGAATTTAAGACCGACGGCTTTCCCGAGACGCATGCAATAATTACAAGTGGCGTTTCGACTCTTCTTTACCAATTTGCCCAGCTTCAACGCAACAAGACTAGCTAAAATTAATGTGGCTTTTTGTTTCATTTTCCTTCTCGCGGGCGATAAGCATACAAAATGGCAACTGCCGTGAAAATGACAGCTACTTTCAGTGATGGGGTTGTGCATTCCCACATGTGATTGTGCAATACAACTCCAGTTTACAGTTTTCGCTTCAACGTTATGGACTTTGATAATTCTTTGGCGTTGAATATGACTTCATTAATCCTTCTCGCGGAGGAAAGTGCGCGGAATGTAAACAAGTTAATGAATGTCCCTGATTTCGACGTTCTCTATGTGGTATGATACATTACACAGGCTGCGAGGTGCCGCTGATGAGGGGCTTCCGGGCCCAGCCGTGGAATGCGTCACGGAGTACATGACGCAGGCACCTTGAATCTCTGCCCGGATCATTGTGTGGGAAGACAGAGTGTATTACAGTATCCTCTCAATTGTTTGGACTAGATGCGTCCCTATACCATCGGTCGCCGTAACCGATATTGTATGCCCGGACTAATATTCTTTTGGATACCGACACCTGTTGCACTATTGCAGTCCTTTCTCTACTGATCCGGATGCTACAAAATGCGGTAATGAATTGCCTTTCATTTCAGGCAACTCTCATAGCCTAAACTACTGGAAAACATTTGCACCGTCAACCCCCGCTCCTTCAGTCGGTGGATCGAATGTTGCGAATAGCAGCGTGGAAGATGGAGGAAGTTGAAACCTTCTCCCAAAATTTCAGAACGTCAAGAGCAGATACAATCTAATGTGATGGAGAAAAAAAAGTATCCCACCATAGCTCAGGTTCAGGTTTTGAGAGCATCACCAGGACATTATAGACTTGGTAGATTTGGCCTACAATGTAGGAGATGGGTTGGAATTTCTGGTGTCAAAATGAAACGAGCCTCGATATCACACAGCTAGTGCAGGGAGACATTTGAGAAGATGATTGCCTTGGGACGTTCTCCTTTCTCTCTGCGTCGTGTTGCATAGTAGCTACAGATTACGCGAGGACGCAACCTAGAACAAATTAAATGGCGCCCCCATCTGATCACTGCATCAATTCATAGCTCTCTGCGTCGTGAATTGAGCGGACGCAAAAATAGCCCACAAGGCGTAGTGAAAACTCAGACGACGCGAGATGTAAATAATTATGTAGATCGATTTTGAAAAGCGATTTTACACATGCTCAACACATTTTTTTTCCCCTCTGAACGTCGGCGTGGCGAAAATTTAAATCTTTCTACTACGCACGAGAGCGGGGAATGGCTAGTTTCAGAAGAGGGGAGAAAGGTTAGGGGTGGCTAATATGCATTGAAATTAGCTGAAAACGCCGCTCACTGACATCTTGCTCAAAGGATATGTCACCTACTAGTGTGACCAAAGCAAATCGAAAGTGATGTTGTTACAGTATTTTTCATCACCAGTAGTAAATTTAATACAGTGGAACATCAACATGAGCTCATATTTAGCCATAGTCACAACCTATGCCACCTAATAAGATAGGCCTACTATTATACACGTAACATACATTATACACGTACTTTCTTTTGAACTGGACGAAACTTAAGTGTTAGCGTTGATCCGATCCAACTTTAGGATCACAGTAACGTCAGTGTGTGAATTGTACAATATATCTAAGCATTTCAAGAATTCTGTTGAGCAGGTTTTAGATTTATCTGGCGTTATTTTTTTGTTTCATTTATTTGTTGTCGTGATGCAGCGATATTACCGAAACTATTACATACGAAAGGGATTCATCACATGGCTTTAGACACTGACGTTTCTTCTTCCTAAAAGACATTGAATAATTCGTTTCTTTTCGAAGAGTTTACACGCGTCTAAGAGTCTCAGAGCGTGTAAGATGCCTTCAAGACTCACACATTGATAGATCCAAAGCGAGAACAAACATTCAGGAGCTGTCGAGAGACACAAACAAACAAACACACGTTTCATCCCCTACTGCATCTGCTTGTAGGCCTCTTTCCTGATTCGTCACAGTCATGACTTGATCATGAACGCCCAATCACCAGACAGCACGTTGTCTGGTGCGGCGTACATATAGCGCGTCTGTCTTTGAGTCACATACATGTTGATGATGAACTTCGAGGTAATAGTACAGCGCTGGGGTCAAAGTACTTTTTTTGGGGGGGGGGGGGGGGAGGAGAGGGGCTGCCGTCATCGGATCAGGCTATGTGATTACGATGACGTTAGCGTCCGGCGCGAGCTCTTTGTTTTGGCGCCGGTTTGCTTCCCGTTATACTTCGTGTGAATGAGTTGTACAGCCGTACTATTTGTTTTGATGTTACGGTATGTCGCTCCATCACACATGAGGATGGTGTGGCTGAGAGAAATGTTGAGATAATGACAAGGCACTATCATTAAGGACATATTCTCCGGATTTTTCTGTTTTTCGGGGGGGGGGGGGAATTGAGAGGTGGTGGGTCATAGTTTATCCCTGCTAACCGGTGTTTTGTTTTCAGTCACTCATGAGGGTGAGTACACATGGCGTGAAAACAAAGAACTCTCTTTTTTTTCTTTCCGATTCATTCCTTTCTTCAGTCAGTCCATTTCCTCCCTGTGAGCGTCAGTCTTATATAGCTTTTCTTGTTTAGTTATTCCTTGAATCCATCCCTTGGTCGGTACTACCCTCGCCCCCCCCCCTAAAAAAACAAAAACAAAACAAAAATAAAACAAAATAAAAAACCCCCGAACAATCACATTAGCAAATTTTCCACTGTCTTTAGAAGATACTGGAATATGTAATGACTTGTGACGATTACCTTTGTCTCGTTTGAAATTAGCGCGCCATAACTGATATTGAGCTAACTCTCTCTACCAGCTAGCACCCTTTCTTTGACCCGCCCCCTTGTTCAATGAATAGTTTTGCTACCCTGACTCACAGTGAACAATTACTTACTATGCGGAATGTCTGGGGAGACGGGAACATCTGCCACTGCGAAGGGACCACTGCCAGCCGAAGTGATAGCAGCTACCAGGAACTTGTATCTCTCCAGGGAATCGACGTCGGTGAGGACAACGAACTCTCGATGGGTGATCCCACTGTGCTCCACGACGTCCGTGTTCACATTGATGAGCATGTACTCGAATTGCCGGGGGTTGCCCCCTCGACGGCCGCAGGCGGGCGGGTCCCACGTGATCTTCAGCACGCTCTGACTCTGGTAGTTGTGTCGAAGGATGATCGGGGCATCAAGGGGTACTAAAGGCATGAGAAAAGACAATCCAAAAATGAAGAAACTTTTCTTTTTAGGGGGAGTAAGATCAACCCTCATTTTGTAATGTTCCGTGGGAAGGTCATTAATGGATATGTGATCGTGACCTCTAGGGCATGAATAAAGCATGAATAAACCAAGTAGATCCTAAGCGAAGTATCCACTCACGGGAAGAAAATGATATCTCACGACTTTTAGGATATTGAGGATTATCTAATCAAATTGAAACGAACGTAGATGATCTGTATACTTATCAAATGATGTTTCATTTGCTCTATACTTTAACAGCTGTATCAAATCATATAAAACAGGTCTGGTAAAGGTTTAGCCAATATTGTTGGTAATGAAAACTAGTTTAAATAACAATATGTCTCACAGAGGAGATATGTGGCTCATTTGTGAACACACGAGGACTCAATTATTACAAAAGCAAAGTCAGCGTGCGCTTTTTTAGGGGTGACGTCTGGTATTGTGGAGTGTCGTCTGTTACACACTGTATCACATGCACTGAGCGCATCGCCTTCTCCACTCTTGGTTTATTTTCGATGCTCCCCTTTTTCTCCCTGCAAAATGTGTTGGAGAATGAAACAAATGTGAAACAGAAGAGGACACAGCGGCAAATCGCGGAGGCACTGATCGATATCGGACAATTCATATATGTTCAGTCACGCACAAGTCGGTCGGAAGAAGTGAGAATTTCACAGATGAGAATCATACCCTCTTCCTCCCTTAAGGCAATCAAAGGTTGCAGGTAAGAAAAGGGTTTGTTTCCAAGAGCCAGCCTGATTGTTACAAACAAGAAAAAACCCAGGAGAGCCGACATCCTGTCAATGAAAACTGAATCTGACATTTTTCATTTGAAAGCACGATCATCCGATGGGACACAAATGAATTCGGTTTTAATCCTTGCATCCAGGCAAGCAGCCACGGGGACGGAGTAGCACTTTCGCAAGCATTGTGAAATGTCACGCAATGAGTATTTTGAAGCTCTTCTCCCAGCTAGATGTCGAAACGTCTATGAAAAGCACAAGCTGATTCCATTCTTTCTATTCCTACGTATGTCCTCCACTATATAAGAACGAACAGCTGGCAGATAGATTAGCATACAGCTGCACTTTACTTTATTCATTAGCAAGTTCCTATTTCTATTCCTCGGAAGCAAAAAACGGTGTTCAACTTGCCCACTTCAAAGAAAAACTCACGAACCTTTATAAAAAAGTAAAAATCATCATAAACATATTCACATTCGACTGATACATCTAAGTTCTTCACAAATGTAATTGATATGACCAAAAATTAATACTTAAATTCACTCTAAACTGAACCAACAGTCTGGAAATGTTCCGTGTGCTCATGTGTCCATTTGTGTCATTTAGTGTCGGGAGAGAAAGAAGTGTTCGTATCACGTTCACAGTGCTCAGGAATCCTTTAATTCTTCCTTTCGAGTACCGTTTTTTTTTTGTACTGTAACTAATTTCTTTCTTCTCCTCCGTTATTTGGCCACGTGCCTCTCACTTCAAGTCCTCACTCTGATCATGGAGTAGTAGCTCCATGCTCTGATGTACCCCCTTTTTTTCTGCCGACCAAAAGTTAAAATGCGCACATAATACCCTGTTCAATAAATGCATTCGTGTCACTAATACACCGTATTATGATAAGACTCCTGGTGCGAGTGCAACACGCACTCAACACCTTTGACAGTGATGAATGGTCTCACTTCATACACAGGATACACGGGCAGTAATCACCCTGATACACGATATTCCACATAAAATCACGATTAATTGCGCTCTAGTTCGGAGTTGACTCGTATAACTCCCATGACGACCAGACTGAGGTCTACTTTTGACACTAGGTGACAGTATGGGTGCTCAGCAGACATCTTCCCAAGAGATTTACAGTCTTGGGTCTCGTCATTATACTCGAGTTGTTATGCATGGGAGGGGAATATCATAAACCTGATGTCATTGTTCCCGTAAGAGACTAGTCTAGTTTCCAGTCATATTAATCATGCGTTTATGTTTGTTTCTTACTGGCGCGAAAGCAAGCAGCAATTACAGAAAAAGGAACGAACTATTCTTTCCCGACTGAAGGCATAATTAAAACAGATATAATAACTTCATATCACTTCCAAACAGCTCTAAGAGTCAATTTCTGCTTGATACTTATGAAATGAAACCAGAAATTATGATAGCGATTATCACCATACTACAACAGAGAGTCTTTGCTTTGAGCTGTTCTTGATAGCATTATCAAAAGTAACCCGTTCCCGACGGGAACCCGGTTACCTGTGTGTGGGGATTATGTCTATGGGGATTTAAAAATTCAGTATGGAACGGGTTAACACATAAGGACCATGATATGTGACATTTTATAGCAAAACACAGATGGTGATTTCACGAGTGACGTGTAGTCCGGAACAAAAGCCTGTCCACGAATCGATGATTGCCACGACGCCACTTGAGCACAACCATGTTTTAGTCTTTCAAAATCTTTCAGAAGAGAAAGTGTTCTGCAAGGAGTGCTTTCTCGAAATGTTTCTTTACCATTCGCAAATTTACTCCGTGAGACGAAGTAAAATTAATCCGTTAAAATCCCCTGACCTTTGGCGCAAAGTTGATGAACTTTTTTATCGGGGGCGATTGGGGCGAACAAGGCTGAGTTTGTTGCGGGAACCACCTCGCATCCGTTCTTCTCACTTGGTAAAGACATTTCGTGCATGTGAGTTTTCCCCTCCACTCATCTCGACAGATGCTAGCGGGGCAAATGTGCTTCCCATACCACGGGGGACATTTTGGAATGCAACTCACTTTTCGCTGAGACGGATTGCGAACATGATGTTGACATCTATGTTCCTTTAGCGGAATAATCCCAAAGAATTCCCCGAGTCAAACATGTCAGAGCGGCGGCATTCATATAAAGGACTTCACCTATTGACTTGGGGGATTTGTCGGGATTT
Source organism: Diadema antillarum (assembly GCF_040938485.1). Classification (NCBI taxonomy): domain Eukaryota; kingdom Metazoa; phylum Echinodermata; class Echinoidea; order Diadematoida; family Diadematidae; genus Diadema; species Diadema antillarum. The sequence goes on along the minus strand of NW_027271577.1, from coordinate 297,154 downwards.
ACAGTTCCAATTTTTGTGAATTTTAACCCTGTTGTCCTTCTCTTGTGTGTTTTGAGGGAGGTGGGGGGGGGGGGGGGGGGGAGGTAGGGGTATATTTCTGGCCCGAACATTTTATTCACTGCTCTGATCAACATCCCATGTAACCAAACAACTATAACAACACTCGGTTACAGATGTGACCTTTCTAGGGAGCCATGATTAGACGCATTGACTCATCTTTATTTTGACCGTGACATCAACATCTCCTGCAAGACTTTTGTTTACAATTCTCGGGTGACTGTTGTTACTACTGTAGCATTAGTCATTGCAGACAATCAACATTGATCGGCATCATGACAACTATAAGCCGTACGTGACTGCGTCTGGAACCTGCACACAGTCCGCAACCGTCTGGCTGATAGGATACAAATCGAATTGAGCTTCTCAGTGAAACAAAGAAACAAACCATTATGTGTGTCTTTTTTTGACAAATATTGTCAACATGAATGTGGGTATGTATGACATAAACATACAAAAAAAATTAAGAAGCTCACTGGAACTTTAAAAATGACGAAAAGAAAGCAATACCACTTGCCCATTCCGCCACATTTTTTTTCCACAGGTGATAAATGATGCACACACCTGCTTCTGATGTCGTAGCGGTGGCGTTGACTTGCGCGCTCCTTCCGAAGCGGTTTCTGGCCGTCACGAAAACGGTGTATGTCGAGTACGGATGGAGTCCGTTGATGACGTGCCTGGTCTGTGACGTCACGTTGACGAACACCAGTCGTGCATCGAGCCCCGCCGCGTCGCACTGCTCCACGTTGTCCTGCCAGTACTCGATCAGGTAGTGGTCGGCGGGACATCCACCGTCCAGCGGTCTGTTCCAGTCGAGATGGAGACTGGTGGCGTTGCCGTCTACGCTGACGACATTCAGACCTCGAACAGGTTGCGGACCTGTAGGGTAAAATCATTGTAGATTATCGTGAAACCGTATCCCAAACTTGGAGACTGTATTACGAGGAAACCAACGTTTGGAATCGTCTTATAATTGTAATTTGTGGCAGCCCACGTGCTCTGTCAGGCTTTACTCTATAAAGATCGATTTTTAGCTAAGCACAACATATCGTATTTCAAGCGTAAGATATAATTATATGCGAACCACGCTAACCGAATGTATTCGGAAAAAAGAAATCTCCCTTTTTATGATGGTGGCAGGAAGAAAACAAGCATTGGCCTATTTATAGCTAAAAAGGAGGAAGATTACCTTTTTCTTCATCAATAAAATTGACACATTGACAGGTTTGTGAAAGTGCTGAGACCTGAGAGAATGACCTTACATGTTCAAATCATTTTTTTTTTTAGTTTCTACTACTTTGCGTGGAAAAAGAACATTACAAATTAAAACCAAGTTAAACATGTTCAACATGAAAAAAGAAAACGCAATGAAGTGCAAAAGAGTGATATGTACAGTCACGGAAGGATTGAGCGGAATCGGGCAAATACTGAAGGCTTTTGTCTGTTAGAATAACAAACACCTCGGTTATAATGATTACGTCTTCGGTCGCGCAGAAGTTATTGTTGGCTTTGCTCTTCAAATTAAAATGTATAATTCCCCTCGAATATTTCAAGGACATACGGAGTTCCTTTGCTTCTACGGTCTCCCCTTTTTTCGGTTCGCAGTTTGCACGGGCCTCTTGGAAAAATACAAAGACAAAAGAAAAAATGCCATTTACTGTTCAACCGAGGCCAGATAACTTCCTGAAATTCGATATAATCACAGTTGTAGTCCTATCTAATCACAGTTTCTTCATTTGTTAATATTTATCTCTTTGAGGTCTTACATTACCCCACCCTCCTTATCTAATTTCTTTGATAAAAGGGCCAATAATACTGACTCCTGCCAAAATTTGCAAAGATAGGTCGGAGAAGATTACTATGATAACCATAACAGAGACTGATATCTTCCTTCCTTAGTCGCAACCTACTCTCCAATTATCAAACGAATGTCAACGAAAACAACATTGTGATTTTTGAATGATTTTCTGTGGGAACGTCAGATGGTTATCAAAGAGTGCCATAACCTTCGGATGAATATGCTGCGACAAGACAGTATCCCATGGACGCATGGAAGCAAACAGAACCACTCAAACAATTTGAACTCTCTGGAGCGATGGCTGAAAGCGTGCTCATCTCATTCTAGTCATTCTCGTCATTTCATTATCTCAACATTTTACCATCTTATCATGACGTCTTTGAAAAAGTGTATTCTTTCTTATCTAACGGTCATGTCACACACGGAAAGAGGAGCGTTACCATACTAATACAATAGTCATTCTACCTTCTTACCTCTGCATGTTGTGCGCACGATAACGGGCGCGCTCGACACCTCCACCACCTCACCGCCCATGATTATATCCCGACGAATAGATTCGACCACGAACTCGTAGGCAGCCAGTTCCTGCAGTCCGGTGATCGTGTAGTGGGTCCAGTAGGTCGGCGTCTCGGCGGCGACGGTATACGACTCTTCTCCCTGAACGTCAGCATCCGTGACGCGGCGATACTTGATGACGATGCGTACGCGGTGAACGGTGCGGTCGCTCATTTGGAGGAGGTGGTCATACCAGTCTTGCCAGCTAAGCGTGACGCGGTCGCTTGTCACATCAGTAATGGTTACTGGTGGGAGGGCTCTTACTGGCTCAGCTTTTTAAAGACAGACACAAAAACGTTCTCTCTGTTAAATGCATTTAATAGCCTTCACAGAAGGGAGGAGCTGTCTTAAAATTTCCGCATTTTGGTCTTATAATGGAAAATTGTGTTCTAGAATCATATCCCCTCCTTAATGGAAACAGTGTAACAGCAATATTATTTTGAGGCTTCTAACATTACTCGTATAATTTGGAAACTAAAATACACGACTCCGAAACTGAACAAACAAAAATGGATTGGGAGTCGAGGCAAATTTCCTTTTTCTTCTTTGGCTGGTGGACTATACAAAGATTTATTCATACAAACTGTACAAGTGTTTATTTGTCAGTTTCAATGGTAAGGTCACTTCTTTGTTTGCAGAAAAAAAACAACAACATAAATTTTAGTTATTGCTGCCACTAAAATGAAACCTGTCGTTGTATAAACTTCACTTCAGACAATGAGTAATGTAATGTGCCGTTACATTTACATTGTTTCAACCATGGAAGAAGGCATCCATAGAACAAAACAAAACAAGCGAAAACAAACACAAAACAAACTAACAACTAGAAATGTCGCTATGGCGACTGGTATGCCTCCGCCATAATGCATGATTCTCCTAATAGGTCTATAGTACATGTGGACAATGTGTGATTACATTTTCACAAAATTGGCAAAATATTAAAATGACATGTTTGTCACAAATGTATTGAATGTTTACCTTCCTTGACCTATGTTTAATTGGATGAATAGGAGAGCATGTATTTGGGATTTAAGGACTTTAACTTGACATTGACCATTTCATAAGTTTATGCACTGAGTAATTTTCAAGGTATGGAGAAAAAGCGCAATTTCTGTATTGAACAGTAAATTGTTATCATTTTCATCTGGCCTTTGATTTATAAGAGAATCACTGTCAGGCAGAACAGCATGTACTAGGTTTCAAGATAACTTGAGCCACTTCCGAGATATGGAGAAAGAAGTAAGTTCAGCACTTTCACTTGATCTTTGACCTTTTGACCTTTGACGTTCTTGGCAAAAAAAAAAAAAATCCCAGAGAATCTCTATTGGGTTATACATGCATACATCGAGTTAAAAAAAAATCCTGCTGGCATTGCATAAATATCAGGAAAATAGTAAAATTTTGAAGTATTGCCCTTGACCTTTGACCCCTGACCTTTGACCCCATGAACCCTAAATTCCCTAGATAACCACTGCCAGTCAGTAGATGCATATATACTATGTTCCATGAAGATACCTTGAACAATTTCCAAGATACAGAGAAAAAAGTGAAATTTTAACATTTTGCTTGACCTTTTGACCTTTGACCTTTTGACCTCATGACCCCAAACTTTCACCAGAGAATCTTAATTGAGTAGTACATGTATACACTAAGTTTCAAGAAAATATCTTTAGGCATTGCATAGATATGGGGGAAATAGTAAAATTTTAAGCATTTGACCTTGACCTTTGACCTTTGACCTTGAGCATGTACACCCAAAAGTTGATAGGCACAACTTCACCCCCTAATACACATACATGCCAAGTTTCATTAGGATACCTCAAAAGGTTTTGGTAGTTACCCTGTCCACAAAATTCATTACGGACGGACGGAAGGACGGACGGACGGACGGACGGACGGAAAGACGGACGGACGGACGGACGGACGGACGGACGGACGGACGGACAACCCGAAAACATAATGCCTCCGGCACCACTTCGTGGCGGAGGCATAAAAACACTTCACAGGACGGGTTTGAAAAAACAAAACAAAAAAACATTTCATTTCCCAGTAATATTGTTACACCCAAGGATCAAGTAACTTCTGTAACTCAAACCCCAATGGCTTTGGCGCCATCTAACGCCAGCTCAAAAATTGTACCCTATGTTATATGCATTTACCGGTAAAAACACTACTCGCTCTTTGAGTATCAAATAAGCAAAGAGTACTAACAATGTGTGATGATAATTATGGATCAATTACATCGGATAATTGTTGAAAAGAGATGTGAGATTACTGTCTATATCATTATGTATTAAACACTTGAGAGGGATTAAGTCACATACTGGTGGGAGTATCCAGCACTCTCCCCGATGCCGCGGGCACGTCGTTGGCAAGCTCGGTATGCGTTTCGCCGACAGTTGCTCTCGGGGGAGATTCTGCTCCGATGCAGGAGACCCACGGTAGTTCCACCGGCTGGCAAGATTCCGTGTAATTCCCAAAGCCCAAATGCCGACACTCGGCGAGCATCGACTCCGACCCCCGGCACTCCGTCCCGTTGAGTACGACTTGAAGCTCAATATTCTCGTCGCCGGGCGACACTCTCATGACCCTCGTCACGCCTTCGTAGCCGAGTTGCCTGCACGCCACGTCGCCTTCCGTCATTGTCCAGCGACTGGCGCACAGCTGACCCCATCGAGTCCGATACCACACTTCGACGATCCCCTCACCGTTGTGCATGCCCTTGAGTCTTAGCTGGCCATCATCTAGGGCACAACATGACAAAACATATGACATCAATCCAAGAACAACTGAAAGCCCCACTTTCGACATAGTCCTCCTGTCCAGTATACTTCTTCTGTTTGATAACATTTTGTATTCCAATTTACTTGCTCCACAAACACTCGCTGGACACGACGTTTTAATCTGTGTCAAGTTCAGACTGACAGTTCGCTTCACTTCACTTTGGATTATATCCTGATTAAAAATCCGCCAAGCGGTACGCGCATGCCGTCCTCTCCGGCTGACGAGCAACATGTATCTGTTTCGCAGCTCTCAAGAACGCGTATTAATACACTATTGTCATGATGCGAGCGCACTCAGTGATGGTGTGACCGTGTCATTCCGGGAATTATAGGGGTGGCTATACTCGCAGAGGCAAAAAACTTTTTCAGTGCAATGCAGTAGAAAATGCCCGTCGGTGGTTAACGTGTATTAAAATGATTCACTCCGGCTTAAGAAGCAATGAGCAGATGAAGTGAAGCGAAAAGCCTATTGGATACTGCTCTTCACCGACAAATTCCGGCCGACCGCCCAGCTCAGCGCGACAGTCATGTAATGCCTATTGATAGACCAACGAAATCTGATCTGTACGCCAGTCGCGACTCAGCGCGCTCGCGAAACGGTGCTCCCCTTCTACGTCACCGTGATATCACCAGAGGAACGCGCGGATATGAAGTATCATCGTCGGGTTTTCAAGACATCGGTTATCTGACGTGCTCGACACAGAAAGAGTACCTATCGCCCACTCCCGTGACGTACATAAATGAAAAGGCATGTAAGACGGTTCCAAATTATAGTAAAACCCTACTAAAATTAGCCCTTACGGTTACGAAAAGTTAAAGGTATTGTTTACCTTTGGGAACGGTGATTTCAAAAATGTTCGAATGATCACATTTGATGCATATGTGTAGGTCAGTAGTATCACAAAACATCCTGCCATATAAAAATTTTGCAATAAAGCCTAAACTGTAAGGAGATATCACTATTTTTGTAGACGGTTTAGTCTAGACACAATCTTATTATATCTGTTGTTCACATTTCTAACATTTAACAATAATTTAACATTGATTATACTGATTGACTTTTTTACGCTGGTTGTTTCTATCCCTCACACATTTTAAAACTATTTTGAAGCACAAAAGCTAGGTTTTTGTTTCGTCTGCAAATGGTAAATTGTGACTTTAATAGATGACAATAAAAAGAAGATATAGGCCTATATTGAAATCTACTACTCTATTTTCTACCTAAATATACAGGGATTTACAGCAACTCACGATAAGGCATCCATTATCATTAACCCTGCACTGCAATTTGTTTCAAATGATAAACACGCATTGCATGGTATGGGGTGATGGAAGTTGTGATGAGATGAAATCGCCGAACATGGCCGGGTTGCTATTCCCTGCAGTGTAAGTCGATTTCATATAATAAATCATACTCTAAACATTCAGGGGAGATTGAAGTTGAGTCATTCTCGGATATTGACTTGCAATTTGCAGGAAAGAGATTGTGGGTTTGAAAGTGAAGAAAAAACAGAAATCGAGAATAGAAAGAAAAACGGAGAGTGAAGATGGACAGGACTTTCTCTCTTCAGACGTTGTGGATTGTGTGTGACTTAACGGTCAGAAGTATAAAAATTGGATTGTAGAGTCTCAAGCGTTAAAGCCAAAATAACAGTAAATAAGAATGGAGATTAAAGCTTTTGAGGAATCTCATCTTCAACAGTGCTGAGGAAAAAAACACTAACTAAAGAGTTCTTGTGCTCTGTGTGATTTTGTCATGATCTGAACACACATTTTGATACATTGCACAATGGTCATCTCTTGTATGGTCACCATTATAGCATTCAACAAATTATATTACGCACGTCAGAAAGTCTCTGTGATAGAGAGAGAGAGAGAGAAAAGAGTGCATGGACATTAAATTTAGGCTTTTCAAATGCAGACCGACACAAAATGGTTAATTTGCCTTCTCAAAAAGGTAAGAAACAAACAAACAAACAAACAAGAAGTAAACAAACAAATAAGTAAACAAACCCGGCTTTTAGGTGGCCTACACGACAATGCCAATAACTACAACAAATTCGTTTAGCTTAATCTAAATCTTGCTATTTTTTGCTGTTGTTGTTACCATTATTTCATTTCTTGATTTCTTTGCGACATCATTCGTTGAATCATTTGATTGACTTGTAGACATAATTATGTTTTATCCATTCAGAAACTTCTTTTTCAGCGATAATCTATGAGACCTGACTCGAGGAGAGTTTGCGATAGAAATCCGGTGAATCCGAAAATAATTTGGCTATGATGATATTACAACGAGCACTAATCACGCCATCATTGCTTCCAAGGTCACAGTGATCTTACCAGTTTGATGGCGCGATCACCCCATTTCCATGGTCTCCAAAAAGTAGCATAAAACCGCTCGAAAATGTCTACCAATCCAAAGTTGCAGTCTTTGGCAAGGGAAAGTGTCTGCAGCCAGGCCCCGCCTACGCACATCATGTCTTCAAGTATAATAGCAAAGCGGCGTGTTGGGACAATCCCTACAGCGGCTTTCAGGCAATAAATTTTGGTGTGTTTACAGTAATTTATGCAGCGTGTTTCCTATTCAAGATCAAGGAGGTAAAAACCATGGTGGTTACGCAGTAAGACAGGGTGGCACACCGAGAGATTTATGCTCGAAGTCATTGACTAGATCAAGGTGAGGGACTTGGCCTAAAACATTCATGTTCCAGAGTAGAGGAGGTCGCGGGGGACCGCATCGCGGCACAGCTCACCCGGCTGGGCTCCTACCGGCAGAGTGCAATGACACGACAGAGCACTCTCAGACTATGATTAGAATTAAAGAAAGAAAGAACAAGAGAAAGAAAGAAACAAAGAAAGAAACAAAGAAAGAAAAAAGAAAGAAACAAAGAAAGAGAGAGAGAAAGAAAGGAAGAAAGAAAGAAAGAAAGAATAGAGAAAGAAATGTAATTCCTCGTCACTTTAAACGGATTTAAAAAAGTATTTAATGCCGATGCAAGTTCGAAGCGACGCGACAGAAGGCTTTTTCAAATCAAACGTTTTTTCTTTGGTGGAACAGGAGGCGGGGATGAAGTTTGAGGGGGGGGGGGATAGGGGACCCATGAAGTATCAATTTTCATGATTTCGGAAGGGATAGCGTATTTATGGGGCACAAGTAAGTAGCTACCACAACTTTGGATGTGACTTTTAGTTGCGTCTTTTTGCTGGGTTAGTTTCTCTCTATCTTTCTCTCGCTCCCTCCTTCTAACTCCCCTTTTCCCTACCCTCCCCCGGATTTCTCTGTCTCTCCGTGGCGCCTCTAGCGCCTACTTTACAAGATGGCAAGTATGCAATAGTGCAATTACCCCTCTGCTCCAAGCACAACATTTTTATGTACACATCAGACTGAACCAGAAATAACTCACCCCAAAGGTAGCTTAAAGGAGTTTCCGAAGCAAAGTGACAGAAATCAAATGATCGTGACTCCAAATTCCTGCAAGGGGTGGAAATGATTTCACCTTACGATGTATGCCCTTGTGGTAGCAAGGAGGAACTAGGCGAGCGCTGGTGGTAGTTAGTGCAGGGAGGTAGACCCTGGTTAGTGTAATCAGGGGGGTGTAATAAACTTATCTATCTATCTATCTATCTATCTATCTACCTATCTATCTAGTCATTCGTTCACTCACTCATTTATCCTTTGTGTTTTACTTTGTTTTCTGCAAGTTTGGGCCGTTCAGTTAAGCAAATTCGATTTCTAAAGTGACCATTTAGTTCAACAAAATTAATTATCTATTAATGTTTCGACACTGCGTCATAGCATAATCTCAACATGTCTGCGATTACGTCATATACGTAGAGAAATCAAGGCACACACATAAGTAATATACACTCAACGGTATGATAAAAGAAAGAAACTTGATATAAGAAAACATTTAAGACATTCCAGCGGTTTGCTTTTAAGGCAAGATTTGGAATCTGAGGTTTCCTGACCTCCTTGAGTCCTCCGTACGCGAAACCCTTTAGGTGGGTGTAGGGGAACCTCGGGCTCAGTGAGAGTCATGCGGCCAAGCAAAGGAGCTGTGAGATCATCAGGAAAGTGGGCACGTTTTTCTGAGTGATCAAACAATTGACGGAGTCGAAGGATTGTTGAGGTTTTGCTAGACATTCCTCGACAGTCGTCCACGCGACTGTGAAACCCGGCGTCGCTATTGAATAAGACGTGGGGGTTTTGTTTGCACCCCTTGTCCTGGGTGAGCAGAACATGGGTTGGTCTGGAGAACAACGAGTGAACAATCTATTGCAAGTATAATAGGGATGTCTACAGAGATCAGTAAAGAGAGGGTGGAAGCTGCAGTTATGTTATGGGGTCACCCGCGCCTTATCCCGGATGACTAACAGTATCCTATAGCCTTGTCAACATCCACCTGCTAGATTTCTCTCCATGTAGAAGAGCGCAAACATTTAAAGGTTTCACTAGCTGCATCAGTCCGCAGACAATCCCTTTCACGGTCACAATATGTCAATGATACCTTCATCCGGGCAATGATCTTGTTTAACGACAACAAAAATGTATCAGGGATATTATATAATGATATTGTCTTTCTGATCCAGGGTAGCCTCATTCAGTGTTGTCGCTGCTCTGTCAGAAGATCCTGCCATTATTATTACCCACAGCATCAGCATATACACCTGGGTGGAGAGAGACATGGCGGGTAAAAACATCTTGTCCAAGGACGTGGACACTTGATGGGATTTGAACTCGGGACCTTAAACTAAACAGTCAAGAATCTTATGCGAGAAGTGCCGCCACTGTGGCACGTTATGGCTATAACGCACAACCGTTAAAACAACCAGAGCGTTCAGATTCTAAGAACCTTCCTTCGACCGAATAATTAATGAGAACATAATATTATGCTCTTGAAGATTTGTTTTCTATACAATGAAGCATTTCAACTAATGATTTCGAGGCGTACATCTTAGGAATAATATACCTGCATCTATTGATCGATTTTAGACATCAAAGCTCACCAAAGTTAAATGTTTATACCTGACCATTTCTCACCGATTTAGCGATGTCTTGTGTCTGCTCCAAAATTTGACTGGGGGTACATTGCATTATTAACGTAATTCTATGTGAATATAATCCCCATTGTCATTCAAAGCATGAGAGTATTCAAAAAAAAAAGAGTTCATGGTTGATTTAGCCAGCATGAGTATTCGTTGAGAAATAAAGCAAACCCCAGTCTAAGTGACGGGCGAGACTCGCGAAAGAAACTGCTTGGATATAGCTTGTTCTGACAAGATAATGTTAGTGGTAACACATTTTCCCTCATACATTCTGGCAGACAGTCAAATGTTAACCGCATTGTTAAAACAGAAAAAAAAAGTACCAGTATTGGTCTGCATGAGCTCCGAGTGCCAATTATGGTAGGTAAACAGGACGAATGCAGTTATTTTTCGATCAAAGAAAAGAAGGAAGAGTATGTTGGCCTACGTATGAGTTTTATTATCTTTTCTGACAATTTAGAATCTATATCCTCCCTGGAAGCATGTAGGCCTAATCTGTAAAACGTCATTTCAACATGTGTCTGCAACTTCCTCAATCTCAAAAATAACACGTGACAGCATATTGCATCACCCCGTGTAACGTACTAGTATACTATTATGAATCGTTTATATCGATGATATCACATGTTGGGAAGAAAAAGGAAAAGATCGAACTGACCAGACGATTTTTCTTTGAAATGAAGACCAAAACTTATCTAAAAATGGTGCATGTTTAATAAAGGATCAAATGTATATATAGGCCTACATTTGTTTGCTGCTTTCTCAGAATTGTAACCATGGTAACTGTGGTTGAAAACGTCCCTCCAACGTGGGACCGAAACTTTAGATATAAAAAATAACATTGTGGCCTCATATTGCATCATGGCAGTTCACGTATAAAGTTTGAATTGTAATGCTGTCACGTGTGGAAACAAAAAAAAAGAGCAATACATTTCTTAGACTTTCCCTTTCGAATGTCCTAAACTGGTTTTGATAGTCTTTTTTGTGAAAGTGCAGGAGAGGGAGAGGGAGAAAGAAACAAAGACAGAAAGAGAGAGAGGGGGGGGGGACAGAAGAGGGGGAGGGAGTTCAGAGAAACTCAGTATCACAAATAGATCTTTCGAGTTTGGTGTTTGAATAATATCATTTTTGTTTTATTTTCTATTCGTCAGATATCAATGCCCATCTATGGAATTACAAAGGAATGAATGAAGATGCATTCTGCCCCCCCCCCCCCTTCTTCATTTCAGATTGATTTCTCGTGGTATCACGATCACGATCACTGCATTGTTTAGAGATTGGATCTGGGACAGTAAATATTCATAGGAACCATACATGGACATGAAAGGGTATCATGCCATCATTACCATTATCACTGATGGCTATCTGGTAAGTACCAGTAAGTGACTATCCGTTGTCACTTTCTATTCAGATAACATTGTATCTTAATAGGAATTTTTCGTTCTTGTTTACATGTCCGCATTGCGAAACTTTTCACTTCGTTCTATTGAGATAATTCGGTATTTGTTTCAACATTTCCACATGATATAGCTAACTCCTTCCTCTTTTGAGCGGTCGCATGACTGTAGAGATTTCGTCTTCTTTATTTTTGTTTTAAGTGGGTGTAACTATGAAGCTATTTGTAGCTTCACGGTGTAACCACCAGGATGATTTTTCCCTAAAAAAAATAAATTGCTGCAATAATTGCTGTTAGACATTATTGAAGTAACAAATAATGTTTGCGAACACTCCCCATTTCCTCTCACACTTATTTGAATGGCATTTTTAAGCAGCTTTAAACCATCATTTTACATAGGGGATTGAACTGGTTCTTGTTAAAGGTCCTGTTTACCTTTGGGAGCAGTGATTTAAAAAAAAATGTTCAAGATATCACATTTGGCGCATATGTGTAGGTCTGTTGTTTGACAAAACATCCACAAAATTTTTGCAATAAAGCCTAATATATAAGGAGATAACCATAACCATAACTGTAGACGGTTTAGTCTGGAAACATTTTTATTATAACTATTGTTTCACATTTAATGTATTTAACAATACGTCGGTTATGCGGATTTGAATTCTGACAGTGGTTGTTTCTATCTCTAACTCACATTTTAGAACTATTTCAAAGCACTAATGCTTGGCCTTTGTTTCTTCCGCAAATGGTAAATTATGCCTTTAAGTACGAGAACCAGTGGTGCCACAAATTTGAATGTGCGGAGAAGTGTTTAAATGTCGGGATAGAACCCAGCCAGTGTTCTAAGACACGCCTCCCTTTTCCCAACCCCATCCTCACCCCATACAATTTCAACCATATTTGATGTTATGACGATGATTATCCAAATTTGAAAATCATCAATTGTATAAGAAGCTGGGAGCCTTCTATACAAAATGCATTTACCTTCTCAATTTCGATGAAAATTTCATCGAAATTGAGAAGGTATTTAATAGTAACAGCATTTTTAGAGGAATTGCAACATAGAAGCTCGCAATAGTTAACGAGATAAACCGCAACTCTCCTAAGCCACAATTTTCCAAATTCTTTACCTTTGTGAGTTATGATTTACATTTATTTCCACTTTTCACTTATACCGTGTGTGTACCACTTTCAGGTATACATTACACAAGATGAACATAATTATTGAAGTTTGGAACGTAACTGTGTAATGATTTACACCTATTGTTTAAAATCTTTATTCCCAAGTTGCTTTTTGCACAGTCTTCAGGTATCTGCTCAATATCTGCTCAAGAGCAGGTACCATCATAATCCTAGAATTTAAGATTCATGACTTTTTATCTTTAAGATTTAAAGATTCACATTTAATAATCTCGTCTGTTCCATGTTGCATGGAAAGGATAAAAGGCGAGAAGGAACGATACAAACTAAAATGTTTCATCAAAAAGATGTTCGGACCATTATTCACGTCTATCAGACTATAGACAAGTCGTCTATCAGCATGAGCCAATATTCTGGATTTAATAAAACTTGCCAATGTGGGCTAAAATCCCTACAAGACTGAAGGACGTGAGTCACCAAAAGTGGATTTTATCTCCGTGGCGCAAGTCAGTTGCCGTGGAATTTCCTGTCGCTGCCTGCTCCTATCAGGTCCTATCTCCTCATTGGTCTTTGTCACTTAAAAGCATGAACCACGCGCTCAATTTGCTGTGAAGCCTTCCTCACAGCGGAATGTTTGTCGACGGGGGTTTTCCCCTTCAGGTCACGTGGGAGCCTGACGAATCCTAGGATCTGCAAAATGACATTGACGTCAACCTTAACACCCTCGATGCGAAATCAAGCAGGGGAAAAACATTTCCCTAACATTAAAGAAATCTCTCTCCACCAATATGGGGCAAGGTCACATTCACAGCCCTCTTAGATTAAGGTTGTTAAAGTGTTAAGGTTGAGTATCTTCCTGTACACCTTTAGGCTGTTCCTCCGACAGATGTTTCGTAATTGTACCGTTCATATTACCCTTTTTGAACGATATTATGTGATTATTGTATCACGTTATAGCCATCATCTCTATTTTCTTATATGCAAATCGGACAAAATCATCACACACGCACGCAATTAACGCACATGTCACACAACAAGCAAGCTACACATTTATTCACGGACACATATTCACATACACGTGCAAGTCTTTTTGTTGGTGTTTAGTTTATTTGTTTGTTTTTGTTTTTGTTTTTTACTTTTCTTGATCATACAGGTATCAACTTTGGTCCGTCATGAAAAAAAAAATCGTAACAAAATGGAATTCCGCTCTACATGCTCCTTCATAATTTATAAAATCTGAGATTGACTTGACGATAAGTGGCATAAATAACTCATTTCTTTCACTCCTTAAAGTTGCCGACGGATTTACAACTTCGATGGCTTCGCACCGACTTCCATGTCGCGCCCCTGGTTCAAACTGTGTGAGCAAACTGCCATATAAATAGTCTCGGAAACGCGCGATAATATTTACACAAGCAGCAGGACGGTGTACTGAATCAGTGCCGCTAAACGGTCGCTCCTTTTAGCCGTCATCTTGTTTTGTATGAATATCAAAAGGTTGTCTATGGGTGGTCTGGAAAGAGGATTTGCAGTTAATCAGTCAACACACTTAAGCACTTCAATTGTTTTTTTCTTTTGGCTTTCCTGAGGTCTGTGAAAGTATCCCAATGCTCGTATCGCCTCTACCCCCTGAGCTTTGTTTCAAGTAATTCCATGACAAATTGGAGAAGAAGAAAACGAAATATCCTCCGGAATGATACAATGGAACTGAATAGACATCATGCTACATCCACGGTATTCGTACATTGTTATCCATCAGCAGTGTAACTATAACGGCAAGATCGGGAAGGGTTGGGCTCTTTTTTTTGAGAGAGAGATACGGTGTTTTTGTGTGTGTGTGTGTGTGTGTGTGTGTGTGTGTGTGTGTGTGTGTGTGTGTGTGTGTGTGTGTGTGTGTGACTGTGTCTCTCCCTCACCACTCACCCCCCCCCCCGCCCCTTATTTGTTCCCCTCCTCCTCTTTCCCTTTTCATTCCCAGCTGGCATTTTGAGACATGCCTCATGTCAGAATGATTTTGGAAACTTTCTTCTGAGAAACCAGTTTCACTACAACCCATGGACAGATGTTTAAGTGGAAGGCGAAACTATACAGCAAATGTCCTAACTTTCTTGATTTTTGAACTCGTCTTACTCATTATCTCGTGCTCTCCTCTCCATTCTCTCCGAATATCTATTTCATTGGCTCCCATGATGTCCAGAGAAAGAGAGTACAATGTTCGTGAGAAGGAATTATCAACAATCCAATCTTGACTCATTAAATTTCTTCGTTGTGACACACACGGACCATTAATTTATTGGAAATGGACACCTAATACACAACATGGTCTCTTCAAAATAAAATAACGAGCCAAAAGATATCAAGTAATGACTTTATTTTGCAGTTTTGTTAACCTAGATATAGTCTTGAACTGCGTGCGCCAGGCTATGACGTTCGATCGAGAAACATGACTAATTTCCTCTATGCCAAACTTGGCATTTCTTTCATATCAGGGTATAATGCGAACCCCGCGAACAAAAAACCCGACTTCGTCTGAGTATATTTTTGTGTTACTCATAGTCACCCTGTTTTAGTGGAAACAAACACCTGATAAGAAAACACACATGTGACACACAACGATAAACAAAGATAGAGAAAATAATACCTTCAAAGTAAATAATGAGCCAAGAAATTATTTTCGTCATGATTTTGTTCTCTCGCTTTTACTATATCTAGTCTTGATTCGACATGATTATTTTCTTGGAGTATGCGCGTCAAGCTATTACGTCCCACCGAGAAACATGACTTATTCCTTCTGCTGAACTTGGCATTCGTAATAAAATTACAATGCACGCACGACAGACAAAAACTCGACTCTGTCTGAATGTACTTAGTATATGTACGAGGTTACACTGTTTAAGTGCAAACGAACACCTGATAGAAAAACACGTGGCAAAATGTATATACAACGATTCTCAAAATAGTTTATTCAAAGTAAAAAATGAGCCACGAAATTATTTTCGTTATGACTTTGTTTCCAGGCTTCGTTTATCTATATACATGTAGTATTCGACTTGTCTTGTGCGCGTCAAGTTTCTATCGAGAGACACGACAGATTTCCTTCTCCTAAACTTGGCATTCAGGATGTAGTGCGCCCACAAAAGACGAAAACTCGAGTTTATCGGAATACTGTGAATGTATTTTTATATGTATCGCCTAGTCACACGGTTCAGAGAGAGAGAGAAAGTTTGTCTGTGCAAACAGGGATCCACTCCTGGCCGACCCTCTGGTAAATGTCAACAGAAATCGAATTTCCTCTTGTGCTGAAGAATTGGGTCATGCAATGTTGTTTGGTTGTATGTATGTATGTTTGTTTGTTTGTTTGTTTGTTTGTTTGTTTGTTTGTTTAAACTATAATTCCATTCCTGTCTAAGGTCCCATTGTGGCATTTAAAGCAAGAAAACCTAGATTTATTGATTGTTTTTTTTTTACCATAATCTGATAATCCCCTCTAAGCTTCTGGTTTAAAGGCTCATATCAAAGTCACCGCTCGTTCAACATCGTCTGAATTTTAGGACAATCTCATCTGTTGAGACTTTCCTCAATAGTGTCATCGCACTGCTACATCAGAAAGTAATTATATCTCTTTGATAGTATCATTCCCCCCCCCCCCCCCAAAAAAAAAGATGATTAAAGGAAGAATGGAAACATTGTGTTCCTCACCTAAATCATAAACGTAAGAAAGAGACAGCATATTCTCAACTTCGGAGGGAATCTAGTGATCGTATCACAAGAAGGGGAAGGGTGATAAAGAGAAGACTGTTATAAATTTGTATATGTCTTCAGTGCACAGGAAAACATTACGAGATAATTGAATAATGATGTGTTTACTGTCTGCAGCACGAATTTCGCATCACAGATCGCCAGATTCTTGGAAAGGCATTTGCTTGAAAGAACCCTTCGGGAGATTGAGGATGACATCTGGAGTACAATATGTGCTCCCACATGGATTAAATTTTCACGATTGTTTCGTTTGCCAGACGAACTCCTTTCGAGTTTTACCAAACATTATTATGAATCAATACATCACATGCTACCCACATTGTTTCGTTTTCTTCTTCAGAAAGCAAATTAAATAGAGAATTAGTCTATTGAAGCCTTATATTCAGCTTTAAACGGTCGCTAAAACTGGAAAGATATTGTGAAAAAAGACACAAAACAAAACAAAACAAAACAAAACAAAACAAAACGCTCATTCAAAATTTCCAGTCATACACGATACTCATCGGGCTCTAGTTCTTTCTCGGTCAGTGCCGAGTCCAGACGATGATCTCAGGAAACTCATCCTGTTTTCACAGTCCAAATTTTGCCCATCATGTCCCTCTGGGTTTTGTGGTGAGACAGGCTGAAGCAGAAACGGTCTGCACATCATTTTGCTGAAGGTCAATGCTTTCTTCTACCTTACGTCATTATTTTTAAAACGCAGCAGACATGAACAATCGAACAGTAAGAAACAAGAGATGTCATAGTAATTACAAAGTTACGACTGTTTGAATTTCAGCTTATCATTTTGTCTGAAATCGGACTATTGATTTGCAAATTGACATAAGGATTTTTTTTTTCTTTTGGATCCTCGACTTTTACTTCGATTTGAAGCTACATAGGACTGAACCTTGTTTTTCTTGAATCAGAGTATCTTGTGACAATTTTGCTGTAGATAATGTACGGTTTGTGGCACATCATAATTATGTATAGCATGAGTAGGGTGTACTGGACCTGTTGATTGTGGATAACAGTGCTCCCCGTGTAACCCCCATTATACATATAGACTATTTTATTGCATATGACTGAAGGGTGGGGGGGGATTGAACAGATACTGCTTATGCCCAATTCTGCAGAGTCAATTCAATTCAACTTCTTTCATCATACTGGAAAAAGTTCGAAGACTCAAGCTTTCAGATTTAAGTCAAGGGCAATCCTGTGAGCTCTGAGATTTAAATTATACATTTCCTTTGTTTTTCTCCCAAATACCTTGGTGAATTGCTACATAGAAATCCCCTAATTCGGAAAGAAAGAGAACACATAATATATAACTACAAAAAGAAAAAGCAACAACTACTTGGTATTGATCTGTCTATGCCTGAATATTATGTCAAATCGTACCGGAGTTGAGTTTATATTGCAAGTGCTTACAAGCCATTCGGTAGCTAAATACCACCTAGCAATCAAAGCTCTTAATAATGACATCATTAAGATTCCTGCAAAGCCACGACGGTATGTTAGATCTCAATAAAAAAAAATAGACAAGTAAATACAAATTAAACAGTGAGTCGGCAAAAACGCTGGCTGAATGCAGCTCAACCCAGAGAATCTGGATTACAAGGGATGATGAAATGGATTAGGTTCTGGGGCCAAACATGCGCTCATTTTATTTTATTTATTTTTCAGCACTTTCTCGTGGCGGAAGACCCTTGAAATTTGACTGCAAAGGGGAAATTTGTACCTGTAAGTGTGACACCATTTCGACACTTTATTTTGAAAGACCAATTTTGATATCATAAAACAAATTTCCCCTTGTGTCCACCGAGCAAACTTTACTCTCGATTGTCACTTCACACGATGTGTCTGAAACTGCAAAATTGCGAAATCATAGTGAAATGAAGATCAATACCAATTAAGGAAATGGTGACAGGCGAGAAGGAATTGCTAAATCATGGTAAAGTGGAACCACTTATTGATACGATAACGTCTTGTTACCACGGTGATTATCATGATATCTAAAGACGACGAAACCAATACCAGTAAGGTGGTATTGGTTTCTTGCGCTAACACGGATGCCAGATAAACTAATGTTGATGATACCCTGTTTGGTAAAATGCTAGTCAATATGGCTGATAATTTTGCCGTCCCCTCTGCTATTGTCTTGTCTTACACTGCATGTATTGCCCAGCCTATTTATAACAATTATTAATGACCAGATATTGTCCGAATCATCTAGTGTATTTTGTCCGAAAACACTACAAAATTATTTCATAGTTTTCCTTCTCAAGGGGGTAAAAGGTGGCATGTTCAAGAATTCCCTTGATACCACAGAAATCACACAGACATATATGATAATTCTTTTAGCATGGTAAGTGTGCTGGAGTTACGTCAATCTTGAAAAATAATAGTTCTAAAACGTGGGTTTCGGATAGAAACAAGCAATTTAAAAATATCAATCAGTATATTCAATGTTAAGTATTCTTGAATATACAAAATTTGAACAATAATTCTATCAAAATCGTTTGATAGACCGTCTACAGTTATGGTTTATCGAAAACAAATAGTGATATTTCCTCATATTTGTGGCTTTATTGCGAACTTTTTATGTGGTAGGATCTTTTGTGATACAACTGAACTATACATATGCATCAACTATGCATTTTTTCAATCACTGCTCCCAATGGTAAACAGTGGCTTTAACTGCGCAAACACTGGATTCAACAAGGGCGTGGGGCAGCTACATACGCATATCGAGAAGGGGAAATTAGGGCAGGGGAGGGAATATCTTGAAATCAATTGTCTCTCTCTAAAGTGATCAGATAAACAAGTCGAAGGGCATGTGTAGAGGTAACTTTCACTTTCTTTAGTGATCGAATATCCCTCTACATTTTTTTTTTTTTTTTTAGCTTTTTGGTCGAACTGATTTATGAATGTCATGACTTCCGGCTTCAACGATCCGTATTGTCCTCAGTTTCTGCGCATTTCTGAGCTCTCCACGGAATAACAAGAATTATAGCTGTGCTGAACTCAGAAAACCAAATAAATACATAATCAAGATCTTCGAGATGATTGTGAACTTTGCCTTCCCATACTTTCACATGCCTTCATTCCCTTCTGAAAGTATATTGAAGTAGGAGGGGAAAACTAGTCTTATTCTCGCATTTCACACAACATCGGTTGAGTTTATATTGATAGAGTGGCTTGTGGTTTTTATTCTCCTCTTCACTTCCTCGAAATATTACACACTGACTATAAAGTAGAAACGTTTTAGTATTGCAACGATTTTTAAAAGGTAAATGCATGGAATGGATTGTCTTACACAAATGGACTGTTATGATTTCGACCCTTTAATGGAAACACGTCAGTGGGCATTAGGTTTGTTTTGTTATTCACTTGGTGCTTTTTTCAGAATTTGATTTGATTTGATTTCATCCATTCACAAAATACATACTTGTACATACACGACATACAAATATGTATATTATAGCTTGTAGGCTACATGGAATACGTCATATTATACACTTTTTGTGGATCATAATAGGCTCTTCAAAGGTTTATTGTTGCCTTATATTTTTGAATTATTCTAAAATTTAATGATTCAATGATTCAATGATTCAATGTTTCAAACTTTATTTTCACTTTTTTTTCAAAAGGATGTACAAAAAATATGTAAAATTTGACATGCGTGTCATTGAAAGTATACATAACCCTCCGGAGATAACAACATGTTCATGTTCGTGTCTATGTGATGAGTACAAAAAAAAAAAATACAATCCTATTCATACACTCTGCGAAAGAAGTGGAGGTACCCACTGAAAAGACTATGCATGTATTATGTGGGTATCTCTGAGGGAAGGGGGAAAGAGGGGGTGGAAAAGCTTACAACTACAAAGAGTGCGGGAAACTGAGGAAACAGGGAATAGAAAAAAAAAGTGTGGAAAAACAGATGAGGCCAAGGGACTTTGAGTCTGGACTTTATTTTCTCACCGTTTCGAAATTATAACTTTCTCAGTGCTGGTACCATGACCCAACCTCCTGTTCAAGGTGTAAAGAAACATTAAAGATTTTCGTTCACTCAGTAGCATTATCCACATCACATATAATAATTATCCTCTCATCAATATTCCATAGACACTTTGAGAAGAAATACTTCCATACTTAATAGTTAAATGAGTGATCGGTTTATTGAATTTATTGCCACTTCATGGGGTGGGACACCCTGATCAGCAGAGCTGGTTTCCATAGGGGTCCAAATGCTATACAGGACCAGGATAATATAGTAGTCTGTTATGAGATGGAGTTCACAAGTATAACTATGTGTATCACATCCTTTGAATTAATGCCGGTGACGATTTCGCCTTGAAGTCTTTCAGCCAGGTGTGGATACAGACAAAATGCTAAGGCGGAAGTCAGTTTACAGCTCCTCATGGACAGGTACTCAGTGACAATACGTAAGAATCATTCACGCCTCTTGTCTGCCATTCGTTTCGACTTTCATCATACAGAGAATATCAATAGTCACCAGCAAGCATGGATGATGCGTTCACTACGCAAAACATAGCGATGATATAATATTGTGCAAATGCGTCATAATAGTATGATACCCTTTCGTCTCAGCGTCATTTATTTAAACAGAGGTAATTACTCGACAAAACGATTGACCAGACCAATTAACAGACCATCGAGAAAAAGCAAACTTCGTCCTTCAGCAACATGAGCGTTCCAGAAACAACAGTCGCATAGAAGCAGACAAACAAAATGTTTCCGTCGTGTCATGGCTTGACAAAGAGAGGGAGTATCCGGTCAGCTGTTGGCCACACTGAACCACCTGTTTGGGAGAAATAGGACTGAAGACCTAGTTTTTTGTTTGTCTTTCCTATCTCTTTGCTTCCCCTGGCGAGAAAAAAAAAATATAGCGGACCATAGGGAAATATTGCCAACTCCTTGACTAGAGTGACGGGAATCCTATTTTCCCTGAACCAAACGTTTTTGACATCTGTACAGAGGAAAAAACATTTACGGTGAAATATCCATGGTAAAGTGATATTAGACTATTATGAATCTTAGCAAAAAAAAAAAAAGAAATAAGAAGAAGAGTTTGGTCACTCAGTTTCTAGTAATATCAACAGCAATGCTAACACCCCCACCCCCCCCCCCCCCCCCACCCACCCAAAAAAGGGAAAAGAGTATAGGCCTACGTCAGTGTAGGCTGTGACTACCTTCCTGGTAGTGACGATGACAGATTTGGGGTGTAGACGGGCTCTGGTTTCTGGCACTGAATAATAAATTTGAGTCCAGTGTCACTGTCATAACCTTTGTACACCAAAATATAATTCTTTAACTCTTGGCACCATTCTTCATTTCATATTCATGGCAGTGAAAATGTGCACTGATATAAACGTCTGTAAACCATAGATCCATGCATGACTCATTCATTCGTTTCTAATTTCAGGGTATAGGAAATGGCAAGATTTCAAATTTCACTATAACGAGAGATCACATTACTCGATTTCCTCCTTCACTTCTTCCTTGCTGCACTCCCTTTACTAGTATTTCATCCCGTTTCAAAATAATAACCTCATTTTCGAGAAGGGGCGTGGTGAGGTAACACTCCTTCCCCGCCTTTCACCTTGAACGTTGAACCTATTTGCAGCCGTTGTCGTTAAACTTTGTGGATTTTGGCAATGATATTTTTGATATCTGTCGTGGCATGGTTAATGTTGACGCTCTTAATGGGACCAGCATATTTCTCAAAGGCGCCAATCCTGCGGTGAAGTACGTTCGATTGACGGCATCGAAGAAGCAATGGTTTTGAAGAAGCAATGATTTTATGTATGTTTTCACTTTAAAGGACAAGCCCACGCCTTCAAACATGTGAATTGAGTGAATGCAGCAATATTCGTATGGAACACATCAGTGAAAATTTTGGGAAAAATCAGACAATCTGTTCAAAAGTTATGAATTTTTTTAGCTATTGCGCACTTACACGCTTGATGAGAAGATTTCCATATATAGTGTATGATATCATATGCGTAGAATGATATAAGGAAAATATCAGGAGAATTTAACAAAATTGTATCTATTTTTTATTCCTCGACTTGTCACGGACGTATTTTAAGGGTAATATTATTCCCCCTGCCTAAAAGAGGTAATTCAAGTGTTCTGTTATCAAGTTATTATGCGAGAAAAGTGAAAATATGTTAAATTTTCTTTATAAAACTTTCGTAATCGTTCCACACACGTGGCATCACAAGCTGTAGTGGTCTTCTTATCCAGCAGTGACTGAGCATAAACTTCAAAAATTCATATATAACTTTTTAACGGATAGTTCGATTTTCCTCAAACTTTCACTGATGTGCTCTACTAATATTCCTGCATTCACTCAATCCACATGTCTATGAAGGTGGACTTGTCCTTTATCTTGTCAACCTCGTATCGATCGTTTATAACGGATTGCTGCCTGATGTCCCTTGTAAGGCAGAACTATCATCATTATTGAACCATTACACACATTACACACACATTCTGCTTTATTGTGGTGAGAGGAAAGAATATTGCGTTGAACTCTGTCTCGTTGCAATCAGTATCACCATGAATAGATAATTATCATGATACAACTTTGTCTCTATTATATAATGGCAGAAGAGTGTCAAATTTGAAGTTTCCATTATTCAATTTTCAACAGAAGACAGAAAGAAGTGAAATGGTGTAAAATTAAGCTCTTATAGCTCCATCGTTACCGTTTACGTTATCGCAAACCACTCTGTATTCAACTGCAACGGTATTTTGAGGTGATGTTTCTCAAACTGAGTTTGCGAGGCAGGTGTGTGTGCATACATATAATGTCTGTGTATGGGGGGGGGGGGGGTAGATGATTCGTCTGATTGGTAAGGACACACTGACATTCACATCAAATGTTTATTCTCTCACTGACAAGACGCAGAATACACAGCCATCCAGCCATGGTCTGAGGAACCCCGAATGTTTGGACAAAATTGTTGATACGATCTTGGAGACTTGTCATGTTGCCACCTCTGGTGGTCATGTTGTCACCAGCAGTGAATGGTGTTTCTTACACTTCGTCCACATTGTCTATTGATTGACGAGCAAAGGATAGATACCCCGGGCAGGAGACAGAATTTCACACGATCGATGACCGCTGTTTGAAACTAATCCTAATGCCACGTACTTCTTCCTGCAGCAAAACCCTCTACAGTGTGAAATATAATCTTGTTTCCAGAGCTTTTGCCTGACGATACATTTCAAATGAACCGTACTTCTAGCGATTAGGTGACAAAGCGAGTGATAGAGACAGTCAAGATTCGAATGCAATTAAGGTCACTGTTTTGCTGGCCATCTTCTCTTCACAAACCCTATTCTACGACGTCAGCTTTTCCGTACTAGTATGCGATTTGCCGTGTATTATATCCCTGCAGCCTTGTACCTTGCCGCAGCCTAACGCGCAGAGTAAGAGTTCTTCACATCATAGCAATACCAAATTATCTCTTTAACTCTTTCTCTCTTATCTCAAATGATTACATGAACGCACATCATTCATTCATGTATTAAAGTTTATCTCTGTTGTGATTAATTATTCCGAAGGATAACTCGAGTCTCGAAGAGGCACCCCAGATATTATTAACAGGATTTTTCCACACATCCGGATAATACGATTGGATTTACAAGCGTGAGCTGGTTAGCTGAGGTGGGAATCCCACCTATGATCTATGAAGCATCCACAAAGCGGACTCCTCGATCAACTCCCCCCCCCCCCCCCCTCCCCCACCCATCCCGTGGTGTCCCAGTCTCACCTCCCCCCCCCCCCCCCAAAAAAAAAGAAAAGTCCCACATCCCTCAGTCTCCATGAACACTTCAGTGGTAAATTGCTATCAGTACACATCACGCTTTCCCTCTACTCTAAGCGCACGGGGGGGGGGGGGGGGGGAGAAAAAGGGGTGCAATGACTACCTGGATGGATGGATGACTAATGATTTTGGTTGAAATCTTTCAAATGGACCTCTTCTCCTAATTCAGGCATGATATGAAATGATTTTGAGGTCAAGTCATAGAAGGTCACAATACACGACTTGCAGTGCCTGTAACGCCATCATTGTCTGAAAAAAAAAAGGGGGAACAAGTGCTCTGAGAGCAAAGTAGATACATGATAGCACTCTTCAGTATAGTTCCGACAATGTGTAGCAGAAAGCTTGCCAGAGTAGTCACGGAAATGAATAGAGAAATGTTCAAATATTATACAGAGACAGACAGAGAGGGGAGGGGGAGGGAGATGAAGGAAGGCAGAGCATGTTTTATGTGTCATCAGCGCATTTCGATTATCTAAATATGTCCACCACATGTAAGAGAAATCAACAGACTACATGGAATCATGGAAAAGCGCTACAAAATGGAGATGGCATATCATGCTGGATAAATTTCACAACAGCGCATGGATTACTGTAAAAAGACTTAGTTTCAATGTCAGATCTACGAAGTACAATACTTCACAATACACAGAGCATTTATCAGTACAGTCCTGACAATTTTTCCTTGAATTTTGCGAAAAACATATTTGAAGAGTGAAAGTGCACAAGTTTAAATCATGACGCAGAGGCGGTATACCCATGCCACGTGTGATAAACACTGACAATTCGATAACGATCTCATCCCGTGATAACCTAAGTATCGATACCAACTCAGCCTCTCAATCATCGCATACTTGTATCTGCGTTTTGGATTATCGATACAGAGTCGCCGTCACTTGACGGAAACTTTGCCTAGTCTCAGAATCAGACTCGCATGTAAAGAGTAACACTTGTTGGCTTGAGGCGTTAAAGGACAAGTTCACCTTCATAGACATGTGGGTTAAGGAGTGAATGCAGCAATATTAGTAGAACACACCAATGAGAGTTTGAGGAAAATCGGACAATCCGTTCAAAAGTTATGAATTTTTGAACTTTCTGCTAAGTAACGGCTGGATGGGAAGACTACTATAGCTTGTGATGTCATAATGAGTACAACTATATAAAGAAAGTATAAAGAAAATTCAAGATATTCTCACTTTTCTCACATAATAAAAGAACACTCGACTTCTCTCTTTCAGAAGTCAAGGGAAATAATTTTACCCCTACCATAAGTCAGTAACATGTTGAAGAAATGTTCACTTTATTCAAAAAGTAAAGTTTTGTGAAATTCTCTTTTTATTTTCGTTATACTGTTGTACGCATGTGATATCACACACTGTAGTAGTCTTCTCCTCCAGCAGTGATTGCACAGATACTTAAAAAATTCATAACTTTTGAACGGATTGTCGGATTTTCCCCCAAACTTTCACTGATGTGTTCTACTAATATTGTTGCCTTCACTCAATCCACATGTATATGAAGGTGAACTTGTCCTTTAATCTGTTCATTGATGATGGTTGACAAGATCCGTTGGAGAATAGTTGCTCTAATCAGCTTCTCAATATATCGATTCTCTTTATTATCAGTCGTTCTTACTGTTGTCAAACTGCCTTTCCCTTGAAATCTGATTAAGACATCGCATCCTTGTTTCTCTGCGTAAGTCTAGTCTTCCTCTTTATGTTTTTTTTAATTCATTTAATCTATCCACACTTCCATTTATCTATTCTTTCTATCCTTTTGTTGATTAGCCTCTTCTTCTATTTTGGAAGTATGCAGTTGTGACTGTAAATATCTATATGTTTAAATCTGTCTAGACAGTCATGTTCTCTCTGTCTATTCAACAATCTGTCCGTCCACATCTTCACAATTATGTTTTCAGATTCTTTTATTCTATCATGTCTCTTTCTCTATCTCTTTCTCTCCTTCCCTCCCTCCATATCTACATATCTGTCTATCCATCCATCCATCTATCTATCTATCTATCACCGGGCGCGCAAAAAAAAAGAATAAAACAAACATATAATTATTGCTCAGAGCTCATTCAGATGCATATGTGCACTTCATGTTGAAAAATACTTGGCAGCGTTATCAGCGGCAACTTTTTTTTCTTTTCTTTTCTTTTCATTCGATGTTTAGTTCCGTGTAATGAAGGACTTGTATAGTTCATGAGGATTTGTTCTACAAACATAGAATGTTTTCGTGGAAAAAGAATAATCATGCTTAAAGGGACTGTACAGTACTGGTTGAGGTAGGGATTCATGTTTTGAACATTCCTAAGTGAGATAATAAATAGCCTCTTATGAAATATGAAAGAGCATGTAATTTTAAGAAGGATTCAACGTTTATTTGATGAAAATTGGTTTTCCATTGGCTGAGATATCCAAAAAAGTGATAATAATGAAAGGCGACATGCCCCAACTTTATTAGTATCTCTTTGTTTCACTTTGTTTTTGGATATCTCAGCCATTTCAAAACCGATTTTCATCGAATAAACTTTTGATACCCCTTAGAACTGCATGCTCTTTGACATTTCATAGAGTGGTTTTTGAACATCTCACAAAACGTTAAAAGCTAAATCTTCACCTCGACCAGAACTGTACACACCCTTTAAATGAAAGCTGATTTTCCTTTTTTCTGTCTATTTGATTTTGAGAGCGGAAGGCGAATTGAATAGTTTCATACATGAGTGCGATGGCTTTTCTTTCGTTGCCATGTTTGCAGTGGTACTGACATTTTTTAAACCCTCTGATGTGAAATTGCATTCTTTCGTCTTGGCAGGATATCCGTCTGCCGACTGCCGAGAAATACAAGACGGAACAGATTATTAAAAGGTAGTCCTGTGGGGACATACAAAGATGATGTACTATAGTAACCTCGCGCTTGCTTTCCCCCTGCCTATCATCACTGGTTCTCCAAGCGTCTGTTCACTGCACGACTTTTCCAATTTTTCTTGTGTGACATACGTATGGTTACAAGATCTGACGTCATCGTCGCTTCCACAAAGAATGATTTTCATTCACTGTCCAAGTTTTGCCTTCAAGCGGATTCTAATACATCATCATCTTTGATAGATGATCGACTTTCTACATTATTATTTTGTCTACAAAGGCAACACGATAATAAGAAAATCAAATGAGAAGTTAGATTTTATTGAAAGATTATTCTTCCATCGTCTGATTCATGGAAAGGGGTTGCTCATTACTCAAGGGTTTAAGTCGGTAGAGGGGAACAATATGATATTTGTCACGGTCAATGCCTTTAAACCTCAATGAACATCATCACTGAAAGGAAGTGGTGTCAATGGTATTGACCTCTTTCGACTTTGAGAAGGGTGTACACGATTACTCCAGCTACTTCTTTACGTTCGTGAAATGAAAGACTGAGTAAATGATGCTTGTTCCTTATTCTGAAATGAAAGTACATTCCTTTCGAATTGAGAAAGTCTTGTTCCTGTTGATCGGTTTGGATGAACATTATTTGAGTAGTGCAGCATAGAGAAAGCAACATACGTGGATAAAATTAATAGATATAGAAAGAGAGAGAGAAAGGAGAGAGAAGGAGGGGGAGAGATGACATATATATGTCTTCCTTTCTCAGCTCACTCACAAGCTAGGTTTGCTACTGGCAACGTCAAAATATTTTAATGAGGATGAACCATTCTGCGACTGGAGAAGGTAGCTGGGCGACGTGGGTGTTCCGTGGCAATAAGACCTCGGAGAAACAAATCACCTAGGGTAGGTAGGACAATATTTATCCATTCTATATGCCTGCAGTGTTTGTGTCACTGGAGAGTGACGTTTTGTTTCCTACCCCTTCTTGCCGTTGGTGGCAAACGTGGTGGCAAACGTTAGGAATGATAGCAAAAAAGTCGTCAAAATATTTGAACCTGAAACAACATACAACGAGTGAAACTTGTCCCTGCCCCTGTCCAACCCTCTTCGTGAGACCCCAACTAACATATAACTTATACGATGGGTTCACTCTGGGAGAAAAAGAAATTAATGATTCCTTTTTCACATTAGAAACTTGGAACCTCTGAACTACACATTAAGCTAAAGTACTAAGTATTTGTCTATTGGATGAGTGTGGGTTCCTCAATTAAAGGAAAGCTTCAGCTTCAGGGAAGGGCCTTTTAATTATGAAATGTCTTTGTATCGAGATATTTCACGATTCGCGGGAAGCGAAACCCTTCTTCTTTTAATTTGTTTACCCGTACGAGGCGAAGACAGCATTTATCAATAAAAAGGCAATTGCAGGATGTGTAGATCACCTTTCCAATACTCCTAGGTTTCTTTGTACGAATGGCAAAAGTGTGGACAGACCCAAGGGATTCTATTCGTTACGGATGACTGTGAAATGTGAAATTCCACGGTAAGTGGCCCATTCGCCCTGCGGTCGGCTATTGCTACCTACAACACGACCAAAAGACAGATTACATCCTTTACATAAAACGTTGAATTGGGAGTAAAATTAAACTTAATGGTATAAGTAGGTATTTTCATGGTTGCCATGAGTGTTAATTCAATGGAAAGTGTCCTCGCCAATTTGAAGCTATATCCCGGGATATTTTTTATGTCTTCCGTCTGAATAAGAGAAGACACCACTGCCCCAATTAACTCTGACCCTGGAGCAATACATGGCTTATCGCTATGTGTCTGCGTTTCCGCGTGATCAGCGACGCACCTGCAGATTTATCTGACTCGGAAGAAAGAGAACACATATCTAGCACATGAGTCTTCAACGTACAGGGATAATATCTTAATGGCTCATCACCCAGCACGGTCAGAAGAAAGGATCCCATTTCCTCATCTTAAGTCGATGAGTAAATTTACCTGTCGCACGTGTTCACCGCTGGTAGAGAATCAATGTTGTCATGCAACACGGTGGTGACCAAAAAGAAAGATCAGATTCAAATATTGACAGTGCAAGGGGGTAAGCAACTGACTCGGGTCTTCGGCGTAGGTGTGATAATTGACATGGATTATCATTTTGTTGTGAAGTCTGCGCCAGTCCTTGATTGGTGTTGTTAAATGTTTTGAGTCATGACCTCGGCAAGGGTTTACGCTGGACGTCCTGCCTTTTGACAGGCGGGATGATGGTGTATAATTGGAAGACGACAGACAAGCATGTAACGAAGGATAACCCTCTTATCCACTTGGTGGAATGACAGAGCATCAACGTCTAACATCAACATTTCTAGGAGATAATGGGTTTTTAATCAGCCAAACTAGGGATCCGTGTGACCTTATACAACGACGCATTTAGACCTGTTAGACGGATGCTGGACCGCAATGCATGCCGTAACTATAATATTTTGAACTAGATTTACGATTTACACAGTATAATTATTACTTTGAGCACTAATGCGCTGATTGTGAATAAATCAAGAAAAAATGACTGGACGAGAACATATGAAAGAATTCATAACAGTAAATACCCCGCCTGTTGAGTCCTTATTCTTGATATTTGCTTGTACAAAAGTGACTTAGTGATAAATAGATACTAAGAAATACAATGTAATTATGCCTTAAATAAAGGGGTGATTTATTTTTCCTCAGAGTACATGAAACTAATCAAGTAGTAAAATATTGTTACCTGCAAATTCAGGACATTATGTTAATTATTGATAAACAAAAAAAAACATCGATGAGATGAACATTCACTTAACACAAGTGTTTGATTAAGATTCTAACATCTTAGTTATGTTTTGCGAATCTTTTTCTCGTGCACTGTGGTCATGGTGATATAAAGGGACATAACATGATTATGCCTTCACTGTGTTTGAAGAGGGAAATTGCTTAAAACGCAATCATCTTCTAGCAGTGAGAGAGTAGGCCATGAAAGTGAAAGGAAAATTAGCGAAGAATTACTCAGTTCAACAAATACCTACATTGCAGGTCCCCGAAAGTCCATAGTGTTCGTATTATTATAATGCGCTCATCATTATCAAGAAACACTCCATATACCAAACGAGGACGGGCATAGTGCGGTTTCAAGGCCTCCAAACACCGTGGCCATTAAGTGATGAGCACGAAATCGTGTGCGAACAAAATTATGAGGTACGAAGGAAATCATGTACACGCGCGGAAATGGACATATTCTCGTAGAGACAAACGCATATGCATGTCCGAGAAGTGAAATGACGGAACAAACAACAAAGGAATCTTAAATGAAATTCCTGCTGGCTTCCCGCTAGAGGTCAGGTATTAATCCTTAGTTACTTCATCCTACGTAAATACCTGAAATGTAATTAGATCAAGATGCATTCGATACGTCATGCTTGTACCATATCAGATCCTACGGTGATCAATATCCTTCGCCGCATCCATATTGCTCTCTTTGGACAGCTGAGTAGGAGATAATCTAATCTGTTCTAATCCCGATTAATGCCGAGACTCGTTTTTAGAGAAGCCGTATTACGTCAGTTGTGTGAAGCGTTACTCCATACACAACAAGCTCTGAGAGCTTTCATTAATGACGGCCAAAATCGTGATTGTGATAATGACTCCAAAGACCATTCATTATGATAGTTATAACGCTTTTATTACGAAAGCAGTGTTTCCAAATTCCACCTTTAACTATTTTTTTTTTTTTGTGGTAAATGGAATCCTCATGACATAACAGTGTTAATTATGGCTTTATTTCTTCACAAGGTCCTTTCATGGGGAAAACTCTACACAGGCACACAAAATTGAATTGGCAGAAGAATCAGATTATAAATCCTTTATCCCTTTAATGTTACCAAGTAGTCAACACACTCTTAATTCATCTGATTTCAGTTTAGTATAGGCCTATATGCCTTGCCTTAAACTTATGAAAAATGAAGTAAAATGGCACAAACTTTTGCGACCTCGAAGTTGTTGTTGTTGTTTCTTTAGAAATACGTTGGCGAGAAAATTGTTGTTGCACTGAATGAAAATGAAAGCTATAATACATAGAATTTTATCGACAGGGATCACAAATAACGTGAACAAGGAAATTTATTTGGTCATGAGTGGAAAGACAGTTATCGCTCACTCTGCAAAGATTATGGTAAGACAAGAATTTATATTCCGCAGCCTTAACGTGGTGCTGCGTTGCTATAGTAACGGCTGGATTATCTTGCACGAGACAGGGAAGCTCGTCGTTCTCCTTGTCAGTCGTAGCCGTGAAATATTACCACGGTCATTGACCCCCGTCATGCGCACTGTCAGCCAATAAAAATCCGTCTTTACGACTGTCTGGAGAACTCAATGGTCACAAAGACAGCATATAGTAGCACAGTCTGAATGCGCATGGTAATCAATGTTATATACTCCATGATCCCGTGTAAATCTTTCTTTTGGGTTCGCGTTATCGCCTGTATATAAATAGTTTTAGTTTTTGCTTTTGTTTTTTTAATGGGCGAGGTTTGCATCCGGCCATTGACTACATAGTTATTGTTTTTGGTTTTTGGTTTTGGGTGTTTTTTTTTTCTTTTTTTTTTAAATCTGGGTTGCTGTGAATGACTACAGCAGTGCGACTGAAGTCAACAAAGAAAGCAAAATAAGTAAATTGACTTTGGTTGTGGAAAAAAGTTATAGTCATTCTATGCATATTTGTTTGTAAAACAAAAGGAAAACTCATCTGCTTTGAATTCTCTCATACTTTCGAGCATAACACTGGTATTGCCCCAATCTTAAGATTACATGGGAACATTCGCATTTCCTGTTTTTCCACAAAATATTTTGTCATGATAAACACAGTATCCATTAATGGGAATATCATCACCCAGAGTCAATCATTTTTCTTTCTTTTTTCTTCTTCTCTTCATAACATTCGAATGTCAAAATTTCAAATCTAAGTAATAGTATATTCTCTTGATTGGCCCAAAAGTTATAACTCACTCACTGTCACTTTGACATGAAGCACTTTTATTTATTTATTATTATTATTATTTTTTTTGGTCAACGTGATTTCCTTGACAGTGCTACCAATATAATCGCACTATAAGGAGTTATCTGTGATAAGTCTTTGCTCACATTATGATTTGCGGGTGTTGTTATTACAAAAATACAGCAGTTCATGAGTGAAATAATGATGGAACGCATTCTCCTTTCTTTTTCTTTTCGGGAGCTTGGGAGGTGATGGAAGTGAAGCGTCTTTGTCTTTTGTTTGTAGCGTTTCTCGGGCGTGATGCAGTGAAGCAAGAGGCGTTTTCGGGGGTGTTTGTTTCTATCTTCGTGTGCATATAGGCCATTAATGTGTTTGTGTGTGTGTGGGGGGGGGGGGTGGTGATGGAACAAAACATGAAGAGCGGCCTAAGACTGTGGAAAGATCCAGCCACAATCTCTTGAAGTATTTATCTGCACAGTGTGCATGGAGCTTCTCTTAATTCTCTGCGTTCTGACAATCTTCTTATTGCTCCTCTTTACACGCGGAAGTTCGCGGCTAGTGACCACTTCCGCTTTGGGGAAACGTAGAGCACCATCGATATGTAGCATCAGTAGGTCTTCTTGATTGCAGCGAACTCCTTTCGGGAGTCCAAGGAACTTCGGCTGACACTTTTACCCCTTCGCACAGGAGGCAAGGGGAGCAAGGGAGGGATGGGGGGGGGGGGAGAGGTGGATAGAGAGGTGACTGTCAATTTGTCACTGCTTGCAAGTTGTCATTAATTTCCTCTAGTATCGATACTAAATTGGATACATTCATACTCCTATTACCTATAGGACATTGGAACCAAACATTCCTTTACACAGCATATCATGGTTGGTTGTTGTTGTCGTTGTTGTCGTTTGTAAGTTGTGTAATCTTTGCAGAAAGAGATAATGTACACCCTTTTATCACAGTTGCAGCGTTAAGTAAGAACTATTCTAGCACTCCTACACTCTCGTTGACTTTATAACATCTTAATACTTCACATTGAAGTCTACTGTTGGGGGCGAACGCTAAAAACAGGACAAAAGCAAATACAGCATAATTTTCACCTGAATCAGCGTTGTGCATGCCCTGTCGAAATATTATCTCGTCAGCCAAAATGGACAAATTAAGCAGGGATTGAAATACGAGGCATGT
The DNA here is from genome assembly GCF_040938485.1 of Diadema antillarum. Classification (NCBI taxonomy): domain Eukaryota; kingdom Metazoa; phylum Echinodermata; class Echinoidea; order Diadematoida; family Diadematidae; genus Diadema; species Diadema antillarum. The sequence continues at coordinate 263,704 of NW_027271577.1, read as the reverse complement.
TTATTTCTTGGTTTCGATGAGGATTCTGTGTGGTATGGAACCAAGAGAAATAACACTCACCCACACACACCCACACACACACAAACACAAACACGCGCGCGCACACACACACACACACACACACAGGCAGGAAACGGTCATGATGGCATCTTAGCTCTAACAACAATCAGGTTAATTATAATTTCAAAAGCATGACGAGTCCAGAGACAAAGTTACTATTCCGTGGCTGGTTGTTGACGTCACAGCAACTTGTGTCAAACTGCCTTCAGTTATAGGACAAGAAAACTTTAAAAAAAAATAAAAAAAAAACAACTAGACTGTCCATCCCAAAATATCCATGTTCCTTTCATTTCCTTGAATGCTCGGAGCCTTTCTTTTAAGTTACATGTATAGGCCTACTTCCAGAGCAAAGTTGGGGAAACCATGCACCTCGAGAAAGTTGCAGAATTTGAACTCATTGTTTCAATGTTTCACCATGTGAAATCATGATTTTTTTAAATTATATTTCAAGGGGGGAATGGAACTCAACCAAAATTGATAATCGCGACAAGAAAATCGATACAAGACTAAAGTAAAGGGGACAGCAGAATAATCAATTCACTTTCGTGGGAAGTCATGATGACAGTAAATACTATCGATCTAGTCGAAAACATATGTGACGATGGTACTCTGACGGATTTTCTTTATCTACATTAATTTGCTAGCTTCAAGATTTATTGAAACGTGTACAAATGTACAAACAATGGTCATGGATGAGACCTATAATCGTAATATTGTACAGTCTTATTCCGATGTGTGCAATTTCTTCATGCGCTTTTGAAATGTCACTGATAACCGCATTGACATCACTGTTAAACGTTGCACTGTATGTTGCAAACTTTTCGAAGTTCACTATATAGTTAGCCAGAGAGTTACAATGTACTGATGTGGGTTTCCGTTTAAAGTCATAATGTCATATCTGTAGGCCTATACCTACTGACGTTTTCTCCGTCTTTTATAGCAATAATTTCTCTTCCTCTCCCTCCCCTGTTTCGTTTCCCATTTCTCTAATGCTTCTCTTTTCTTTAATTCACTTATATTTTACACCATTTTTGGTACCTGACTCATGCGTTGTTCAAGTACACAGCTTTATTAATTCTAACAGTTTATTCCACTCTTGAAATATTATGTGACCATTTGTACACGCTCAGTTGATGTATTACACTTATCCCACTGTTAAAGTTGCAGCAAGTGAAATAGGTCGGTAAAGAACTCAATACAAGGTACCTCAGTCACAATTTACTGATTACCGATACAATATTATTGTCACCACAATGATAAGAGCTATTTTTTCGGAGCATCCAATAGTATTTCAATGAGTCCCATTATGGGTTTGAATTTGAATAAAAAGTAAATGCCAGAATTCATCAGTCGTAATACAATTGCACATTATAACCACTGTTTGCATTAACTCAGTGATTTTTTAAGTTGACCTTTCGTCTCCGGCAGAATGTGATGGACTATGAAAACAACCACCGAGATGTTGTATCTATCATTTCACGCAAGCTAAACTTGGGTCTATTTGAGGCTGTAGGAGTTGCTGTAACATACTGTAGGAGGTGGCAACCACGAATATGAGACATCGGCAGCACGGAGGTAACATGGAGAGGCGTTGCCCAAGTTGGTGGTAGCTTTGCGGTTTCTTGCTTTGATTCGGCTTAATAACTCATTAGGACGAAGCCAATTATCATCATGGGTTTTTGTGTTACATTCCATGCTATGGTCCAAAGTAGACTGTGTCTCAGCGGCGAGGTAGTTTTCGGAACACCTTCGAGGTCTAACCAGGGAGGTTTTCCTATACCTCCATCATGGTTTTACCTGGAAGTCCTCGCCACCTCGTCACTTTTAGCCCCCTGATGGCATTTTTGCTCTTGTCCACCCAAATTTCATGGTTTTTTCACAATACGTTGTATAGGTCGTGTTCTCTGGACCATGGTGACTCATGGTCCATCTATGTGACACAATGGACATTACAAACCGTTGCTTAAACATCCAAACTTCGAATTCTTTATACCTGAAGAAAGTGCTGGTCGAATGTACTGTTATCGTGGTTCCATTGCATTCTAATGGTTTAATGAAACATGCAATCATCAAAACAGACATATCATAATGGCATAATGCGCTATGGGTAATATCAAATAAATATGTGCCACCTGTCGAAATTACACATCTCTTAGAAGTCAACTTCACAAGTACACGAATAAGAAACAAACAAACAAGCAAACAAACAATCAAACAAACAAACACTTTGGAAACTACGTAATAAGGTGATGCGTGAAACAAAAACACAGTGATCTATGGAGTTATTGCTACTGATTTGTAGAGTACTTTTGATGAAGAAGAAGTCATCCATTTGTCAAACATTGTATGGCATGTACGGTTTTATTCTTATACAAACTCAGTTTAGCGGATGATATTTGCATTATTCAGCGGTAAATGGAACGCGAATGGAACCAGAGTACTCCGCACTTTTTCGAAACTTCCATTATACCCATAATAGCCATGCAAATTGCGACCAGAGGCTTGGAGTTTCTGAATACTTAAACAATAATGCGAATTACAGGATTTTCAACGTGGGGTCAAAAATCACCTTTTCCGCCGCACGATCGAAAAAAAGGAGAGCTTTATGTCAACTTGTTAGCTGAGATGCTACTGCAAATATCCGGTGCATGCAAGAAATTAAAGGTTCCGATTCCATTTTTTGTTTTGTTTTGTTTTGTTTTTGCTATTGTTTTAATTCTTCTGAAGTATAGAATCGGGAGACCGCAGCGCAACCTTCATTCATGAGTATCCCTCGATGTATCAGAACCGATTGGGTACGTAAGACACGTTCCCGCCTTGAAAACAAGCCACAGGAATGTCTCCATCACTGGTCCTCGATCTCACTGACCTCTTTGCTACCGACGGGTTACTCTCCCACCGAGGGCACCCAGTCTCGCTCGGCCCGCACGCGAGCTGCTTGCGCCCCCGCCGCGCTCTCAAAATTTCTTTTTTACCAGTATCCAACTTTCCTCCTTTCTGTCAGCCTTTTTCTCTACCCTGCATCTTTCAGCTACATGGTGTACTCCCTTTCATGCTTGCTTTTGTTGTTGTCGTTGTTGTTTCTGTCATTCCCTGTCGACACAGCAGCTCGGCGAGATCGACGTCATAATTTCAAGTGGAGTTCAATTACACACGGGCGGGCGAGGAAACTGGGACAACCTTGGCAAATAACCATCACTACAAATCGCATCGCCCTCGACAGTCATGTCGGAAATTTTTCAACGCCACCACCTTCGGTCACTCACTCACTGCCTCAGAAACTAGTCTAGAGAACTGAACTTTTAGCGTGTCCAGGAGCAGTGGGGGCAAAAAAGAAGAAATTCAGACGAATGATCATGAATGACCTCGAGGGTTTGTGAGGCTCTATGGTCTTGCAAGAATCACGATGATCAGATAATTTTCAGTGGTGAGTCACTGACTTTTAAGGAGAGCTATAAAGTGTTGTTTATAGAGGAAGCACTATTTTCACCTCTGGCATCACTTTGGCTGGTTTCACCAATGAAGTTATCATCATTCTTCATTTATCAAGGGTATGGTTATTTGCGAAAGAATTTCCTTGACATCACCCTGGAGTGCATATGGAATAGAGGATATTGGAACATTGCCCAAATGAGCAAAACAGAATGCTCCTGGCAGTCTGTGACGTCATAATGCTCACGTGGTCAGTTGAAAGGGAGTGATGGGGAGTGGAAAGGCGCCAAGCTGACAGAAGCTGACTTTTTTACCTGTCCAACCCTCGTCGTGTGTGACGCTGGTTCGGGATGACGACAGCAATTTCCGAATGACATGGCAAGGGCTGCTACGAAAAACCAGTTCTAAGAGACTTACATAGTTATACCCGTGATGGTTTAACAAAGTAGTCAGTTCATAGTCGAAGATATTCTTCACACATTCGACAAGCTAAAAACTCATCTAAATTCGTAATATTATGCCTCGTACCAGTGAATATCAATGAGAATCAGAGAAACCTGTAGCCTGATTGTAGAGTTGCATTGTTTACTTCGTCGATCAGTTCCTTTTGAGTGTAAAGAGCTGATCGCACCATAAAACATAAAGATTGAATCGATGTGCGATATGAATCGAACTGGCCATGTCTCATTAATGAACAAAACTCTTTCGATGTAGGAGAAAATTATGCTTTAGAATAGATTAAAGCATTCCATATCCCTTCCAACCAATGCATCAAGCACACGCATGATTTGGAAACACAAACACGAACGCTGGTAGCTGTTGTTGTTGTTTCATCATATACGTCTGTTGAAATGAATGATACAACAACCATCAATGACTCTCTAGTTCATATCCAAGAAATTCTACTCAAACTCAGTAGACACACCCACAAGCACACACGCAAACGCAAACACGTGCACTAATTGCAACTGTCCCAAACAAAAGTCGCATTCTGTATAGGCCTACACTGTTAAAGCAACGGCTTGGCAAGTATTCAACAAAAATGATGGTAGTCTTACTTTGTTTATGTGTTTATCTATTCCATTACATTAATATGAGGAAAGAGTAGAGAGAGGACCCGGACAACCAGTGAAGCCCAAGGTTGGTCGCGATAAAAGCAGACACATTATGGGAGAGTGGGTTTAAGGTCATACGTATAACCGTCTGCGTTCTTATAAGCGGGTTTTTGGCGCCTGCATAAAAGAAAGAACAGAAGGATTGACAGGGGTTTCAAGATCACAGAGGGTGCGGTCACTGTCAGATTTCTTCGAAATTAATTTCGTCCTCGCATTGCTTTTATTGCTGACCTTTAGATAAGATATCATTGACAAGGACCGCTGGATATCATTAAGCGTAAATACCAGCATATCCTATAGTAACTATCACGTGTAAAATCTATACACGTGGAGCTAGAGAAAATGAAGGCCAAAGACACGAGTAACCGATGTTGCCCGGTGCATGTTGGGATGCGAGAAATCAATGTCCTCAATGTCGAGTTGGTATTAAACGCCTGGACCTGCCAGCAGATTTGCTGAATGACTATGATGTTAGGCCCATTCACAAGATCATAAAATCTGTTTACTCTTGCCATCATGAATCCCATACAAACATAATACAAGAGCCACTACGTATATGACATATGAAGGTTAACCCCTGATATACAAAAGAAAAAGAAGAAAACAAACAAACAAAAATGTGGAACTAAATCAAAAGGGATGGGACCTAGACCGACAACAAAGTATAGTTCCACGGATTGTCTAAATTAATAGCGGAATGACTGCTGACACCGGATGATTATGCAATTAAATGCATAAACAGTAAATAAATGTGACGATACACACTGAAAGGACTGCACTGTGGAATTGTGGTTTTAAACCGAATAAAAAGACCCTTTGTCAGTTTGGATTAGTAATCACTTGTGGCAGCTCATAACTCTGTTTATTACTGACATAAATACACACACAAAAAAAATCAAAATCAAAACAAAACAAAACAGAAGGCGGACTTTAATTGTGTTTTTGCCGCGTTTGTATGCAGATATGGACCGTGTCACGATATACATAGAGATGTTTATATTTTGACCTAATAAGGTCATGCTCTAAGTCTTTATAAGTTTCTAAACTCTAGACAGGTCAGGAATTTCGTAATCGAGGGAATAAAATAGCATAGCTTGAAGTCATTGCTGAGAGAGTGTAGACAGGTCTATTTAACACTTCCCTGACTTTTCAAGGTCTTAGACAACGTCGAGATAGATGACCTTCTCACATCCATATCCCACATTCATATGATTGGCGTTGAGTTCGCTTTGATAAAATAAAGGAGAAGAATGAAAAGTGACGACTCAAGAACCAAGATGCAAATGCCTAGATGAGTCCGGAGTTGAAAGTCTATATGTAGAGTCTATACTATCGTCATATAAATGACGTCATATGATGGTCATTATAGGTAGTCATTTAATTCCACATAAGCCATTGATGTCCTGTTTCATATCATTTGGGGTAGAGCGTTGGTGTGGGGCTTAGTCATCTACTTATTGGCTCTGGTCGTCTGTGTAGTTTTAATAAACCTCAAGTTACAGACTATAGATTAATGAAAATAATAATAAATACTTTAAAGGGATGGCATAGTATTGATTGAGGTGAGGATTCAGCTTCTACTGTTCTAACGTTTTGCGAGATATTTAAAAACCACGCTCTATGAAATGTGAAAGAGCATACAGTTCTAAGGGGAACTTATATGGACAAGGTTTATTTGATGAAAATCGGTTTTGAATTATTTTACAAAAAGTTAAAGCTTAAATCTCCATGTCAATCAAAGCTATACTACCCCTTTCGCCTGTGACCCCATGAAAGAGTTATCTATCTGTATACAATTAAGTAGTTTCGTCTTTTCCCCCTTCCGTCAGTTGCTGAGAAGCATTCCTGAACTTTTGACCCTCCTCAGATGCGATGCTAACCAAGTCCCTGTTTGGTATTACTGCCCAATTGATGTTATTTCTCACCCATTACCTTCCTTCCTATTCCCCGCCCCTCTATTAGATTACGAGAAAACACAATTATGTGGCTCATAGCCTCACTGGCAAGTAGTAGGGCTGGTAAAGAGTTGCTCTAGTTTATATTATCATTAATTGCCACGTTCTTCCAATGACCTCTCAAAATGATACGGGATGACGGAGGAATGATTTATCAATGTAAAAATCTTAAATTCGCCTGATATCGGCACTACCATGTGAGGAAACTTTCACGTCCAAAGATTGTTCGTTGAGATGTAACGTCCGTTTCACATCCAGAAAGACCGGTATATCCGCTCGTTATGGTGTCGTATTACAGGTGGCGTACAAAATTAAAAACAGGAAACATCGACTCTATTTCCACAAAAAAAAAAAATGAGGGCAGGTCATCCAACGAGGAGATTAAACGCTCCAAAATGACAACAATCACCAACGGTGATCCTTGGGGTCATTAATGGCCAAAAACATCTTTTCAAATCTTATCACTCAGTTAAATCATGGAGCTTCATCGTTGAATGAACGAAAGAGCTAAGACGTTGCATCTTTCTTTGTCACAAGGTTCGATAAAATCAATGTTGCTTCCTGCGAACTTTAAACTTTGAACTTTGAACTTTATTTCTTTTGACTCCTTCAGGAGTATGAGAAATATGATATACATTATACAGTATGATACTACATCACAAACAATTACAAAATGGCAGTGAAATATAGATACAGATGAGATGGAATACCAACTAAAAACAAGGGTATTATGTACTACAAAAAAAAAAAAAGATGTTTGGACGATTTCTGTCACATGTATTTCTTTGGAATATAAGTTTTCCGTACCTCGGTAAAGTAATATTGACGCTGAAACAAATAATGAAACTCATCAGCAACCAAATCAACACTCCAGGAGGTACATGATCTGTTTGAGCTTGGTATTCTCTCATACCGTCACGAATAGCTCACTCAGTCTAGCATATTTGGAGATTGATTAACTCGCAGATAACGGGACCCAACAGTAATAACAGTAAATACTCCATCAAACATCTATACGTGAAAATGGAGTATACGATCAAAAGGAGTTGATAATACTGTACAATCTTTCTTCCTCTACGATTCTTAAGCTACTCCTGCTTGTTAGAGCTTCGCGCTCTGCATGCACACCTCTTCTCAAAATGAAATTTAAAGTCGGCTAAGCACAACATGCGAGATGTTGTGTCAACCGCGCCTTTCCGAGTTCTTTCACCGTAACTGTCCGCGTCGGATCAAGTTTCGGATGTGAATAGCTTCCCAGGATTAGCATTGACCATGGCGAATCTTCGTGATTACAGGAAACAAGGAATCAAGGGCACCTCCTGTGATAGCCAGCGGGATCTCAGTTGCCATTGTCGGTGGTTCTTCAGGCCGTTCAACTCGGACTGACAACGGAAGCCAGTGTCTACCAGACGTAATTCAATAGACTGTGATTTCCAATTTGCTCATTGCCATGGTTACAGTCTCTTTCTCGCTGACTCTCTCTCTCTCCCTCTTCGTTTGCCGATTCCTTGACTGGTGCACAGTAATAACCCACTGATTGGCGTGACCTATGTTGACCTATTCCAAATTCAACCTCCAAATTATCTAACTTGTCATTACTATTTTTCTTCCTTACATCTCAATCTCATCTTCTTCTTGTTTTCATGCCCTGACTTTCCATCGCTGATCTGTTAGTAAATTTCATCATTTTCCCCTTTGCCTATATGCATTCGCGATTTTGTCTTGCAGAAATATTTGACCTTCGCGGTCCTTAATGATGTTTCAGAAATTTCCCTGAAAGATTGTCCCACGCGTTGTCTTACATTGCGAAAAGTAGCCCCGAACTAGAGCGTCCCTAAGTCAGCCACACCCCCTTATTTTCCTTAAGCGCGCTGCAGTTATCTATTACCAATCCTTGCTATTTGGCAACCTGGTCCCAAGTTTCCTCTCATCTGTCTACCAATGTCCCTACATTGGGTCAACGGGGATGCTTGACGAGCACATGCAGCAGAACCTCGGACAGGCCTCGCCTCGTCCCGCGTCCAAACAAAAATCACATGTCGAAGGCATACCCCCCTAAGTGGACCCAGACACATAACTTTGATTACGAAGATGCGGGTTGTCAAGGAGATACCGCTGACTTTCTTTCACAAAGGATTAACGGAACCCTGTGGTTTGAATGACTAACGATGAGAATTAACAATGCCCCCCCCCCCCAAAAAAAAAAAAAAAAAAAAAGATCAACACACTCTGAAAGAGTAGCTGGTCTAGTATTTCTTTGGCATTTTTGAGGGTGAAGGGGGAGGGGCACGGTGATTACAATAACGATGATGCATGTTTTTTGTCTACTAATTGGTCTTCATTCATCGCATCTGTTTCAGGTTTAAGATGCAGCGAGCTTTTCAAACTGGTTCCTCGAAATATGAAAACGAGAATGTCGCAGTGGAAAAACGTCGAGAGTGATTTGAGTCATCGACGCGAGGTAAACCCTACACCCCTGACCACCAGTGCCTCCGGTGAGCATATGAAACAAAGAAATGAGGCATCTCCTCAGTCGATGCTTCTCACCGTGTGGTCCTTCAGTATTAAACCTCAAGAAAAAACATCTACCCAGTCGTGGCACCCAGTGCAAGTTCACGGCGCCCATTTTGTAATCATTTAAAATTAGTAGTCAGAAATACGCGCCGAGCACTACGGGCTTGTTGACCAGAAATAGTTTCTATAATAGCTGGAATGAGATAAGCGCCCCCCCCCCCCCCGATATTCTATTTAGGGGTTGAAAAAACACAACTTTACATTAAAGCATTTTTTTTTCTGCACACGAGATGGGTTTCGTAGCTCCTATGTGGCCTACAGGTATATCATGTATGTACTCTTTTTTAGGTGATCAGGGATAAGAAAGCATGCTAAAAAAAGGATGGAGCATGAATGTGCAACATTATTGACACTGTTGAGAAAAGTCCCAATAAGTGTTAATGAAACATGTTTTATCCTCATCGTCAACACCATCATGGTCGCCGTGTTGAGATTACTCACTGTGGTACAAAGCCTACACGTTGCAATCGTTCATTTATGAATATCAAGGAAGATGAATGTCAGGAGAAGGTCAACAGACCAATTACCGCGACAGTGTCACCACCTTCGCGGCAGCTTAAAAGTAGAATATCCTACTCCACTCATCAACTCGTCCTTAGGTTGGTCTAAATCACCCAGCGGACGCCTAAGGCAAAGAGGATAAGCGTCCAGTGTTTCCTTTTTCTGTCTGTCTTCTGGTCGCCTTTTACCATTGTTCGGTGTGTAGATCCCTATCGAATTGTGACGTCATCGCAACCGGCATTCCATTTTGATCTGGTTCAAGTACTCTGCTTGGAGCAGCCTCCCAGTACCCATCTGAAGACCGGACGAACCGCGAGGTGGGGTACTTTCTGAATCCTCTTGTTCTGCATCTGTGTATGATGCAGATTAAACTCCACCAGAGAGGCTTGCGTCTCACTAAACCATCCAAAACTTGTCCCTATTCTAAGGAGAGAGAGTTACACCCTGGAGCTACTCCATGGTCAAACCGATGACAGAATACTGTTAAAATGACTGGAAGAGTGTTTGAAATGAAAACAAATGGATACCTGTTGCTGCTCTCAGTCTCACCCAAGGGTCTCCTGTATAAGGAACAGAATTAGTGGGATAGGTTCTTTAGTTATTTCCAGCATGTTGTCCTTTGAACAGACATTGGATACGATCAAATATTAGACCCATTCCTTTTCTGTAGACATTAAATTGTTCAGTGATGTAAGAAGAAGAACGAAACAGTCAGCACTATAGCTTCCCCTGACATGTCGTTTTGTTCTGTTTTGTTATCCACTAGAGCAAGCTCTGGTATTGCGGAAAAGATGCATTTTTTTTGGGGGGGGGGATGCTGCACATAATATTCTGACGACAAGGAATAATGATATGGTCGGAAGAGTGTAAACGCAAAGGCTGTGTAAGTACCAAATCTATGTCATCCTTCGTTGTAACTGTATCAGGCGACAAAGAGGATGATTTTACTTTGTGACAAACTTAACTGGACACTTGCTTTGCTGCACGTCATGCAAGGATCACTCGGCAGCTATCCCTGTGTCGTTTTCTTGCAGTAAAATGGCGTCATGAACAGTGGCTAACCATGGACCCTACCACCTAGAGTCCATGGACTAACTATCCGACAATGCCTCACTAACCAGTACAAACCTAATGGGAATTTTACCCCAAAAGTACTTGCACAAGGACTAACACATGTTAGTATCGATACGATCAAGAAACCGATCTCCAAAGTCGGAATAACAAAGTCTGACCAGCGCCAAGACGACGCACTCCTGTAAAACTCCTCGTAAATCGTCGAAGATGTGGTATTGCTCATTATCAAATACTTTACAGTTAGATTCAATATAAACCACCAAGCACATCACAAAGGGGTCAATGCTCTTGACTTATTGGCTTACTAAGCATGATAGGTGGTTTTCATCTCACACTTACTTCAGATGTCTGGTTGTGCTGAAAAAGAGTATGGCTTGGCTTCACTTTATAACTCCTGGGAATTCGTGCGGACCAGGTAAAAGAAACCCAAAACACGAAAAAGAAATCTAGCTAAAGGTATCATATTCTCAAGAACGGGTCGTAAATCTACAAAGAAAATGTAAGAGTATCAAAACTGTCAACATTGCTCCAAATTCCAAGTTTATGTGGTTACTGCTCTCACAGCTATTTTCAGAAAGCTGTGCGAAAAGTACCATCACTTTTACCAGTAAACTATGATATTCTGTGGCACATTAAAGGACAAAAATGTGTTTCAATTGGTGGAGAAAATGACATTCACACTGTCTAAAACGTGAACTGTAAGCGATTATTAATTCTTGTGCTTCTTGTTGACCATTTAAACATTGGGTGCTAGTCGCCAGTTTGACCGACAGCCAAAGGTTAGCGAAGACAGGTGACAAAAAAAAAGGCGCTTATATAAGGACGCCGCTTGGCGCCAAAAAATCAAGGCGTGAAATGTCAGTCTGATCGTCTGCGGCCTTACTTGAACCTGTGAGGCGTCCTGACTATAAATCTCTTGTACCTCATTGGTTAGAATTTTAATGGTAGGGGTTTGCAATATGCATCTGATGAGTGTTACACTCTTGTCAAAACAAAGATTTGACAAAGCAACAACAGATTAGATTGTTATGTTGTTACATAGATCACAACACCCCCACGATGATGTGTCAGCAAGAAAGGACGAATAGCGCCCATTGCAAAAGTCATTATGCCATGTGATACTAACAAAATGGCTGTGAATTTATTAAGATTTTAAAAGATGAATATTTCAGATGTTACTATTACATTTTGTAGGCCCTTTCCCGAGTGATACCTTCTTTACTTTTTTTACCTAATAAACATTGCGAGTTTCAACTCTATGCACTGGAATCTCATCAAGCCCACGAAATGCAACAACTCATCTTTTTTGGCAAATGATTAACCAAATTGCCCTTTATCGACGGAAATAAGCACTGATCATTCAGTGTTTTAGTAGTAGCCGTGATATGAAATCATGAGCAAAGGCCTACATACTCGAACAGAACTCGAACCAGCGATCTCCTGATTACAATTCAGGTATCGTATCCACTAGACTGTAAATCGAGCTTCCGCCAGCACAGCCAGTGCTTGTTCATATCCCTTTAAAGAAACTGGTAAATGCATATTTATTAAAATTAATGAATTCTTGTGACGAGCTGTTTTTATATCAATTGACTGACAAATTGCCCTTCATCGACGCAAACAAGTATCTTATGACCTCATGTTATGTTGGATATGAAATGTACAAAGACAATGGGATGACGAACATAAAAAATGTACAAAAAAACAACAAGCAATTTATTGGAGAATATGAACATGAAAACATTAATCTTGTCCTAATTTTGTTTTCAAGTTGTCTCAAGAGGGATGCAAACTTCCCATGTGGGATTTGAAGCCCACAAAACATGACCCGATGAATACTGCATATATGACTGGCCTCGGTCATAGCGGTACTAGAAAGGGTGTCGCATGACTCAAGTAAGAGGACGGGTACGCTGATCATCCCCAGACGTCGAACACGGCGGAACGGGAGACAGAAGTCTCTTTTATGACCACTGAACCCGATATTGTCTGAATAATTCGACTTGACATCGCACTCCATCAATGTCGTGTCTGCCATTGTTACTCGAAACGGAGAAATGAAAAACTGATGGGCAATAGAGACAGGCGAAGTTTGATCCGATTCTTCATTCTCCTTCCCGCAAAGCCACGATAACTCGCCTGTTTAATAAAAACCAACAACAACAACAACAATCCTAGGTTCAGCGCAGGACACTTTGGTCTTCAGCGGATGGTGAAAATCACAATATTTGGCAACTCGACGTCGATTATTTTTGGTTTTTATGACCTGATGAGCTACGCGTCGACCCTCGTCATCGAAGTGGTAAAATCTTTCTCCTTCAAAAAGGTCATGAATACACCGGCTAAAATAATACCACAACCATCTTTTCCATGGTACAAACTAGGAGACACGTTACTCTTTTTAAGGAAACTGAAGGATACCTTTACAAATTAACACATTTCAAAGAGTGTAAAATGTGTTTGGTGATATACCCGAGCATCTGTGTTTCTCGCAACTAAAGGTGTTCTCGATTCTTTAATGCTCTGAGGAATAATGGCAAAATGGCAACTTTCTCCACAGGGTATGATTATTGTAAGTCATCAAACAACCCTAATAACGGACGCGATAGCTGTATAACGTGTATCTTTTTGTTGAATGGACAGCTCGTTTTGTTGAATCATAGAAATTTAATGGCACATTCGAAATTCTGAAATTCGTACCAATGTTGTGGATTCTTCTTTACACTCATTTCTCTGTCTCTTAAGTAGGGGGGCTAATCATCATTATACAACTCAGTCGACAGTTCCGACAGAAAATGACAATGATAATAATAGTAATAGTACTACTACTACTACTAATAATAATAATAATGATAATAATAAGGAAATGATAATGATAATAATACTAATAATGATAATTACTATGATAATGATAATAAATATGATAATAAAGGATCATAAAGGTTACTCTGTCCTGAGGGCTTTGAACCTCTACAGGAGCCCAAATGTATTTCACCAGAGCCATGGGATTGAGACTCGGGCATTAAACCGATAATTTCATCTCCTTTTAAATGACAGGAATCATTACAGTTTCGTGGCCTGTTTAACCCGTTGCATCCAACGAAACCGTAGTTCCCCGTAGACGCAATGCATGGGGACATTCGGTTCCCAAAAGAAAAGAGTCAATGTCGCCTGCAATTTGGCTGTTATCCAGCGATTCGAAACATGTCATAAACTAATCTCACGCAAACAAAATGTTGCATTGGTGACTCGGCGGTGTGATTCGATTTCTCCAGTCGTGTCATATAAAGAGCTAGATATGAACTACTAGGGGAAAACATAATCTAATACATCATGCAATACCCTGACGAACATAATAATGAAACCAGAGGCTCATGTTGAATGCGGTTTTCAACAATGGCCGGACAATGCGATTTCCTGGGCTTAGAAATGTCTTGTAGGAAATGAAAAAGAGCCAATCAAATCACTCTTCTCTCTTCATGTTGGAAAAATAAAAAACAAGACAAAAATAAGAGCAAAGACAAACCCTCTTGAACTCTTGAATATTCGGTCTTCCTTTCATCTCAAGAGAGAGGTGAGTAACATTTCAAGGAAGATTATATAAGTATGTGATTATTCGAAACCTCTAGATAGTCGACTGCTTCTCATTATGTCTTGAGTTGATTTCACCATATGAATATAAACATTCACATAATGTCGTGACATCTTGAAGACGATTTCAAGTAGTCACAGGATATGATGGACTGAGGCGAGAACCATTTGGAATTTCCAACACGCGAGGACTTCACCCATGCGTGACCAGTCACGAATATGCTGGAATGACGTCACTGTTTGTAGTTGGGCCAAGAAATTGAACGAGGAAAAAGCAAGTCACCTCTACTTTAAGTTTGTTCTCGATAAAGTCTCTAAAATGTACTCGCTTGTACTCAAACATATTAATGTTTTCATGATGTGTTGGATTCAGTCATTCGATGAGAACTAGCCTACTCTCGTTGACCTTAAGTCTCAGACGGATGATATAAAAGCAGTGAAAGCACCTCATGAAAGAAGCAAGATGTCAACCGATAGGGGAGCTTACGAACGGACAAAAGGAGGGAGAGAGAGAATGTGTGTGTGAAAGAGAGAGATAGGCAGATAGTGCAGGAAAGAGGAGGGAGGGAGAGAGGGGGTATGAAGTAAAAACACTGAAAACACAGATGTACAGAAAGGGAAAACGAAGGGGCTAGCTTGGACAGATAATATTCAGAGAACATCTAAAAGAAGGCACGTACGGTCCTTTAAAGGGGATGGCTAGTACCTGATCAGTGGGAAACAGTGGGAATGCTGGGGGATGATTGTTCCAATCCTTGTGGGATTCACTTAAGAGTACATTATTCGACAGCTATTGTTGTGTGAAAATCATTTGCTTCAGAATGGTCTCATATTCAAGTAATGTGCAGTTTAATCGCCCCGTCACTGTACAGGCATGCTAACCTGGAAACATTAAACTGCACATTTTATTCTGAAGCAAATGATATTCACATAACAATAGATACATAATGTACTCTTAAATGAATCCCACAAGAATTGGAACAATCATCACCCAGCATTCCCACTGATTTCCACTGATCAATTACTATCCACCCCCTTTAATTTCTAAAAGTATAGGTATAACAGTGAATATAAACTTTAGTCAGCGGAAGTCAAAACAGAAATAGATGGACGTCTGCTTTGCAATCACATGACAGTGACTTAAAAGACGCTGCAACGAGAAAGAAAGGAAATAATAGTAGCAATGATAATAGAGTAAATCGAAGCGACAATGTTAGCCCCTTGGTTAGCCTTCATCCAGGACAAAAACGCTTGGCAATGTCATGTGACTGCCCATCAGATTTAAATCCGTCAGGTGACGACGACAGTCATGTGATATTCATCTCATGAAAGGATATATCGTAACAACAACAAAAAAAAAGAAGCTAGTCAACATCCGGTATTCTTGCTAACACGAGTACATCTGCCAAGAATCATAATTTTTGCTGGAGACAAGTTAATTGAAAAGGCACCATAGCTGGTTAAAGGTAGCATCTTTCAAACTCAAAATCTCTTCCAATTATAACTTACATACATCTTCTCTGCTTTATCATAGTAACACATAAAGAATATCAATAATACGGTTAGAAATGAAAAAAAAAGCAGAAGAGAAGAATGTTGGGTATGGGTCGCTAGCTCTCTCAGCATAATGCAGTAAATGGATCCCTAATGACATGGGTACAGACTGCCTGATATTAAAGGTTCTGTACCTTTGGGAGCTGGGAATCTAAAAAAGTTTAAGATATCACTTTTGATGCATATGTGTCGGTCAGATGTATCATAAAACATCCTACCATATAAACGTTTTGCAGTAAAGCCTGAAATACAAGGAGATATCTCTATTTTTCTCATTAAACCGTAACTGTAGACTGTTTAGTTTGGAAACATTTTTATCATAAGTATTGTTCACATTTTGTAAATTTAACAATACTTAATATCGTTTATACTGGTTCAAATTTTTACATTGGTTGTTCCTATCCCTAACTCACAATTTAGAACTATTTTGAAGCAATAAAACTGGGTTTTTGTTTATCTGCAAATTGTATATTATGCCTTTAAATCTTGTTGGGATAAAGGGGGGGGGGGGTAAGGTTGGAAACGTGGCGTTAGTCAAAATGTGCTTTTCACTCACTCTTTTCACTACAATAGACGGCCCATGATGGATTTATGACTGTTTGAACCAATTTACTGCCTGAATTAGCTTGAGAGAAGCAAATGTTAATGGATACCATAATGGGAGTCTCCAAATGGGGTCATTTAATAGTGGCAGCAGATTGACAATGCACTCAACCCCAAACCACAATAAGGTCTGAAATCATCAATCAATTGGTCTACGTTAGATATCGTTAGTTATTAGCTACAAATTATGAAAACAGGATTGAAAATTGGAAGCCATTATCGACTACAATATTCAAACGTAACATTTGCCAAGTATTTCAACCAAAACATAGATAAAGTTGATGATGTATTATACCTCTCGTTTATTTGATAAGACAGCAGTTAGAGCAATTTTCTGTCGTGTAAGAATAGCTCTGATGTATACCTGCCAAAAACAGTCCCAGATTAACTTGCAACGATTTCAAGGGCAACTTTGCCAAAGCAAAGTGCATAAGTAATGTCAATCTGTAACGTCGTTATATTCAATACGTATTTAAAGAGAGGCAACGCATAAAAATGAAACAGATTTTACCTGAGATACTAGCTACACGGAACAACAAACACTCTAAATGGAAAGGTATGGCAGTTACTTTTTCGATGACCCGTGTTGCTTTATAGTGATATTGTCATTTATCTTTCTCCTTTTGGAAGAGGTGAGTAATTGTGATAATAACTCATAACAACAATGTCCTTTAACAAGACCATATTATTTACAGTATAATACTGAGTGGTGAAAGAAACACACTGTAAAGAAACATAAAGGATTTACAACCACATGGGGAAAAAGTCTTGTCAAATTACCTGGAAAATAATGTCCTCGTGGTATTTACCCGCGCACTTTTATGGGTTTTCCACAATAAGATGAAAGAGAAATATAATGGATCTTACTCTATTCTATTAGCAGTTATTCAGATAATGTACGTCATGGTATAATCCGCAGATTGACATCTGATATGAATTTTATTCCGAAGGGGATTATTCAGCATATCCCGTTAAAGAAGGGAACCGAGTATGCACGTATGGTGCCAACCAGTACGATTTATACTATTCAGTGCATCTGATCAGTCTTGCCTTTTATACACAAGATCCATTTGCAGGTGTATCATGTAACCACTTTTTGACAGCTATACCTGATTCATTCTATGATCTCATCACTTACTTTTTAAATTCAAATGAAAGTAAGCAAGAGATAATGTACTTAAAGGGATGGTATAAGTTTTGGTTGAGATGGGGCTTCAGGTTTCCAACATTGTTGTGAGATAATGAAAAAAAGCTCCTCTGAAATAATAATTATGAAGGAGCGTACAATTCCAAGATAAATTCAAAGTTTATTTGATGAAAATTGATTTTGAAATGGCTGAGATATCCTAAAAAACGAAGAGGTCCTGATAAAGGGTGGGTGTGTGTGTTTTTTTATATCTCAGCCATTTCATAACTGATTTTCAACAAATAAACTTTGAATTTCTCTAAAAACTTTATGCTCTTTTATATTTCATAAGTGGTTTCTAATTAACTTGCAGAAAGTTAAACTGTGAATCTCCCATCTCAACAAAAATCATACCATATCCCTTTAAGCTGTCTTGATAAAAAGATAGAACAACACAGACAGAGGGAAACACCGTCCAGTGTTTATAAAGCATTCCTGCTTGTATTTTTGAAAGCGTGCACTCTACGTGAGTAAGAGAACGTCCTGACCCATTTATTGTGCAGCACCAGCAACCATACTGAGGTCTAAATTTGTTTAGAAATATCATGATACTTGTTCTATTATTGTTTTATTTATCATTATTATCATTATTGTTGTTACTATTAGTATTGTTGTTGTTGTTGTTGTTGTTGTTGTTGTTGTTAAGACAGCGGACGAAACATCTTCACTATTAGCATTCTCTGCTCAAACTGATTACGCTGCATGGGGAAGAGCAAAGTTCTCTTATTGCGTTTGGATCCGAGTACAATGTACTTCTAACTGAGGTCTACAGCAATCCTGCATGTCTACTCCTCGGATGCCACTATACACACCCACGACAAATTGGCGTGGTGTCAGAAGCCAAAATTTCGATGATGCCGCGAAGATGCGTGTCACGCGGAGTTCTTCATCACTTATCGCGACAGGCGTGGTGAGTGGAGAAACAACCCCTACGACTCCGGGAGCTCCTTCCTACTCTGAAAGTGGAGTTGAAGGTATAAGCATCTGAGATTCCCGGTGCTCAGTAAAACATATTTCATTTTCTTTTTATATCTCGCAGGGAACTTGTGTTTGAGAATGATCACTTACACACAGCAAGATGATGTTTCAGAGCACCCTTCCTTGTTCGCTTGTTTATTGTTTTTGTTTTTGTAAGAGAATGTGATGGAATTTGAATGATAGCATTCCTTAATTCACTCTAAGTGTACATAACTCAGAAGTCACTGATCCCTACCACAGCTGATGGTATTGTGAAAAAAAAAATGATGGCTTTTTGCGGTTATGCTTCTCTGACGTTCAAATACAAATTATTCAAGATATCAGTTTGTACTTATCGTCCATTGACAACGTTAGAGAAATTAAACCTTTTTCATTCCAAGTCTTGGCAATAATAATTGTACGAGTCACGGGTTAGAAAAGGTTGAGACGCACTAATCCAGATGGTATCCTAGCCAGTATAATCGACGACGTCCCCCTCCCCCCCCCCCCCCCCCAACACTATTAGTCCAGTCAAAATACGACAAAAAGTGGGTTAACCCACAACTAATTGCAACAGAAACGATTCCACTTGCATTTGACCCGGAAGAGCTATCAAAATAACATATTAAAAGTTCCCTAAAATTCGAGTGGTGGATCAGTGTCTAATTTGCATAAATTCAAAATGGCCGCCATACAACCTGTTTATGCCTATATCTCGGGATACGTAACCAATAGAAAGTAAATTCCGGTGTCTAAACCTATGTTTTTTAGGTCAAGGAATACAATTATGTTATCTGTAGCAACTTTCAAGCATCCCTTTATATAGTTTTTGCATATATTTGCATATAATTACATGCAAAATGGCCGCCATATTGCCTGTGCAAGCCCGTATCTTCGTATACCATTAATGTAGTACACTCAGGAATAAGTCGCTATATATCTGGACATAAAACCCACAAAAAATATATTCTGGTGTCTAAACCTATGTTTTTTAGGTCAGGGAATACAATTATGATATTAGCAGTAACTTTCAAGCTTCCCTTTATACATTTTTTGGAATATATTTGCATTCAATAAATGCAAAATGGCCGCTATAATTCCTCTACAGGCTTATATCTCTATCTGTAAAAGGTACCCAGTGGTGGTGTCTATGGTCTTAATTTACTGCTGAAAGTCACTGTTGTAGAAAACGTTCCAATCAGGAATAATTACCTATATTTCACTAAAAATTTGCATATATTTATACATAAATCTATTCAAATTAAGAGTAGCTTATATCCATAAGCTACTCTACAAAAGCTTCGTGAGTTTGGACATTTGTTTAGAGAATGTTCTTGTCATATCAGGATACCATGTCACTCACTCACTTTCTGAATAAAAGACCCAGGGGTCCAGTCCTCACTCGAGTATCTCAAGTTCACCTTCCATGCATTCTTACAGACTATTACTTGGGAGAGAGGAAATTGGAAGACTTTGGGAAGGGCCATTTCTACAAGCCTTTAGGGACCTCCATGGCCCAGGGAGGCATGATGTTCATATATTCATGACACTAGCGATAAATGCACCTACAGTACTAAGTTTGTTGAAAATTTGACCATATGTTTTCAAAAAGAGGATCAAAAATCAAAAGTGGCCCCCAATAACTGGTCCCAGCCCCAAGGCATCCGCACCTATAGGTAATATTTAAGGTGCCTTTGGGCATCCTGTGGCCTGGGGTGGAGGGGGGGGGGGGGGGGTTGGGGTAGATGGTACCCGTGATATATATATATATATATATATATATATATATATATATATATATATATATATATACATACGAAGTATGGTGGCAATACATTTCAGTTCAACAGTGCTATTTATTCAGACCAAATTTTCGACGGATACATTCATCTTCCTCAGGATCGACAATGACAATTGTGAAGAAAGACGAATGTTTGCGTCGAAAATTTGGTCTGACTAAATAGCACTGTTGGACTGAAATGCATTACCACCCTGATTCGT
The DNA here is from genome assembly GCF_040938485.1 of Diadema antillarum. Classification (NCBI taxonomy): domain Eukaryota; kingdom Metazoa; phylum Echinodermata; class Echinoidea; order Diadematoida; family Diadematidae; genus Diadema; species Diadema antillarum. The sequence goes on along the minus strand of NW_027271577.1, from coordinate 243,101 downwards.
CATCTTTCTGTACTGGTACCAACACATTGATTACAAGTATCATTATATATATATACTGACATCAAAGGACTTAACCACAACATGGCGGGGCAGTGCAAGAACAGTAAATCTATTGACAGCAAATCTTGCATATATAGACGTGGCTGGTGTTGGGTAGCACCCCTTTAATCATCGAGCTTTCAGGCGAAAAGCCCTTCTTCAGGATTGTGTTGGTGCTGAGTGTGGTCTTGTAGTGTTGTCTGTACACAGACAACACTACAAGACCACACTCGATGATTAAAGGGGTGCTACCCAACACCAGCCACGTCTATATGTGCAAGATTTGCTGTCAATATATATATATATATATATATATATATATATATATATATATATATATATATATATATATAATGTGTAATATTTCGAAAATAAGTTAAACTGTGAAAGTAAACTTAAATCTATATGCAATCTTCAAGATATTCAACTTTGTACATTATACCTAGCTCTGTTACACTTGGTTCTACTTTTGTGTGTGTGTGTGTGTGTGAGGGTGTGTGTGTGTGACGGGAGTTTTTTTTTTATAATAGATTCCTTAATTTCGGGGTTCTGGGACCTTTCGGAATATGGTGTCTATTTGAACACCTTGAAAGCCTATCATCCTTGGGATGCTACTTGCCTAGTTTGTTGAAAATCTGTCATTACATGGGTTTTTTTTTAAGAGAACCTAGCTGGAAATGGTTTTTGAAAATGTATGCATGACCGACGACCGGACAGTAGAATATAAATGATGGCTATTTGCAATATTAGCTTGAATCTTTTTTGCTGTCTTGAACCTTTGGCTAAGATGAGTTTAAAATCTAATGGATCAAAGTCACTTGATTTCAAGAAAACTTTCGTTTCCTGTACATCATTTTCATTTTCTAGCTTGTGATAATACAGATACTAAGGTATGTAATGTGATCTCTCAAAATAGAAACACGAGTATACAAAACTATAGCTTACACTCACAGTGTTTTATGTGTTTACCACAAATTCTGGACTAGGATGGTGTGAAATTGCAGTTGATTAATTTAAAGCAAACAGGATCTCGGCTCCATTTCATACTGAAGCGTGGTAAGTCTCACGTTTGTTGTAAACTGTGTCGATGTCTTTCGAGAATGCTTCTTATTCCTAGTCACCAATTAGAACAGCATAATCTCACTCCTCACATATTTTAGAAATACAACATTACAAGTGTCTGATATATAATGGCCCGCATCTGACACTGGTATGGGTTGTGTGCAGTCAAATCTGCTTGCCCTGCAACTATACACTGCCAGTTGCTAACATCCTGTCTTGCAGTTGCATCAGACTTTCTTCAGGAGTTCCTTAATAGCTGCAGCTTTTTCTGTAGTGATCAGAACATATTTTTGATTAAACATCTTCCTAAAATCGTCCCAATTCCAATGATTGTAATGCATTTCCCTTCCACTGTTTAACTTGAAGAAAAGCTGGAGGGAAGGGACCTTTTGGAAGGGTTAGGAACAGAAAATGATGTTATGTATTTTGTTTTTTATCTGACTTAAGACTGCTTTTTCGCCAGCAAAATTGAATTCAGCCTTCATGCTGCTCGCATTTCTAAAAAACAACAACTGTGTGTTGGTGAAAATGTTATTAGTGCGAAGCCTCAATGCAATAGGAAACATTTCTTTTAATAAAGCTGCAGATACAACATGAAAAATGGTGAAAGTAAGACGTATAAGAATTTATATGTGTTGTATGAGCTTGAAGCCAATGAGAAGGATGCTGTTTGTATTGATCGACTGATGAATCCAGAGTACTAGTAATAGAAATGTTAAGGCATTTCCTTTTTTTTTTCTTTTTCTTTGTATCTGGCTGTAAATCACAAACTCATTAAACTTTTGTAGAGTAGCTTATGGATAATTATGAACTTGATGACATGCCCCCCCCCCTTGGCAAAAAAAAAAAGAGAGAAGAAATAAAGAATTGCAACATAGACACAAGTAATAAGCAGTAAACATGAGGGCAAATTACAAAACATAATACATTAGATATCATGCAATCATGAAATATTTTAACGATTCCTACTACATAATTTTAGACTTTAATATTTGTGTACCTATTGAGCACACTTTGGAAGATAAGTTGAATTTACAGTTAATAAAGATATGTTCTATTCGATGCTACTTACAGTTGTTCTCTGTTTTGAGGCTGTATCTCAAGAAAATGTGAGTACAATGTAATACAATACTTTTAATAAATGCAAGAATATACACACTAGGTGTAGGATAATCATCAAGGTTTTAAATGGTATAACAATTTTCCCTTGATATCTTGGATGAGACATTACAGTACAATCAACCTTCTGCAGCTTGTATTCGTATATCTGAAATCATATTCACGGTAGTAATTTGAATAGATTTATGTATAAATATATGCAAATTTTTAGTGAAATATAGGTAACTATTGCTGAGTGGAACGTATTCTACATCAGTGATTCTCAGTAGTAAAATTAAGACCACAGACACCATCACTAGGTACCTTTTACAGATAGAAATATAAGCCTGTAGTGGCACTACGGCGGTCATTTTGCATTTAATTGAATGGAAATATATGCAAAAAAATGTATAAAGGGAAGTTTGAAAGTTACTGCTTATATCATAATTGTATTCCCTGACCTAAAAAACATCTATAGGTTTAGACACCAGAATTTATTTTCTGCGGTTTTATGTCCAGATATATAGCGACTTATTCCTGAGTGTACTACATTAATGATATACGAAGATACGGGCTTGCGCAGGCAATATGGCGGCCATTTTGCATGTAATTATATGCAAATATATGCAAAAACTATATAAAAGGATGTTTGAAAGTTGCTATACATAACATATTTGTATTCCTTGACCTAAAAAACATAGGATTAGACACCGGAATTTACTTTCTGTGGGTTACATATCCCCAGATATAGGCATAAATAGGTTGTTTGGCGGCCATTTTGAATTTATGCAAATTAGACACTGATCCACCACTCGAATTTTAGGGAACTTTTAATATGTTATTTTGATAGCTCTTCCGGGTCAAATGCAAGTGGAATCGTTTCTGTTGCAATTAGTTGTGGGTCATTTCATATTTTGACTGGACTATATGGACCAGTCATCTCCATAATTCCAGCCCGCTTTGTTATCTTTAGGAATGTAAATGTATCATCTGTAATGAAGTGCAAAATTGAATGATGGTAGCTAAGGTTAATGACCACTAGTATTCGTATTTAACTCGTAACAAGTCATATGGTTCACTCGATGTAATGAAGACACAAATTATGAAACGATTCACTAACAAGTGTGTCGCATGGCGAAATACATAGGGCCCACTCGACGTCGAAGAAGTATGTCACCAACTACTTTCCAAGTAATATAGATTGATTGACTGATCAATTGGTTGATTGATCGATCGATTGATTGATTGATTGATTGATTGATTGATTGATTGCTAAAAAGATTTGAACAGGATGAAGAGAAAGAGGGAGAGATAGAGAGGAGCTAGGGGTATGGCGGTTGTGCTATGTGGGAGTGTGCGTGCGTTTGTTGTTTGAATTTATTTGTATTTGTTTATGTGTGTGTATGTTTGTTTCTGTGTGGGTGTACGTGGCGGCTGAACACAATAGTTACCCCCAACATGGTAAGCCAGCCAGCATGACACAATCAGTGGCTAGCTTCAGCCTATAAGCCAGATCAGTCAGAATTGTGTCTTCTCTGAAAACAAGTAGTGTGACCTCACTTCAGCTCTTACTTTCCTCCCTTTTCTGCTCTACCCTTGCTTGATTGCCAAAGAGGCCAACAGATGGTACTGATGATAAATGCTCAAAAACAAAGGATTTTCTTCAGTTCTCTGAATGTATTGCTCCTCATTAACGGTAGAGACAGCCGGAGCTGGCTGGATAGAATCATCAACTCAATGTCTGTTTTTTCCACAGTTTCTCACTGTATCTAATGCGTCTTTATTCCTGTCCAAAACTTGTCATACATCGCCATATCGCATGACTTTCGTTGCAATAGTTTTACTATTCATGTAGCGTAAAAAATAAAAACACGTTAATAATAAATAGGAAAGGGAATGTAACATGCTATCTGAAGTAACGTAGTGATTCTTATGAAGACAATTGATGTCATAGCATTGACTTCGACAGCAAGGTGTAACCACTTATCATGAACAACGGAAATGCTGATTTAACATAGGATACCCGTGTTTAGCCATATCCTAGTCATAACGATATTATTATTACAATTATTATTATCATCATCATCGTCATCATTAATTTTTATTCAGCCAAATAAGAATGACAATAACAGAGCTTTTTCCGTCAAAATAAATAAATGAATGAATGAATAAATAAATATATAATGAACAAATAATTGGGAGTAAATTGGCTGTTGGTTTCCCAGATCTGCGCCGATGACGTAGCTTTCTTTGGTCAACCAAGGAGCTACCTATAGGCGAGCTCGCCTATAGTACCTCCATGGAGCTACAAGGTATCTCCTTGTGTCAACTAGTGTAGTTATTGGTGGGTATGTTTGACGAATAAACTTTGGCAGCTCGAAATATTGGCTTCTTAAAGGGAGAACCAGAAATGCGCTGCCAGGAATCAAACCGATTCGGACAGGGCAGGTCTCCAGACTTTCCCCTCCTCTGTTCTTTCACGGTCACCCCGGCCCACGTACCTCTTGTGGTCAGCTTGTCCGCCCGCTGCAGACACCGTGGACATCCGGGGGATATTTACTGTAAAATCGGATTATCGGATCGAGCAAAGAGTAAACTTAAAGAAAAACGTAAATGGAAATTACGACAAATTGAGTCTGACTCTTAGACAAGATGGCTATGCCATTATTGATGCAATTCACTCCAAACTCAAAATAAATGAAACTGAACTGAACTGAATTGAACTGAACTAAAAACTTTGAGTGCCGATGCTCTCTGAACAGCGTATGTTACAATTTACAATGAATTCTTTTTTATTCTCATGCGTTAGGTTTTATTAAATTCCATGTGAGTGTGTGTTTGTGTACGTGAGCATGTTTAAAAAAGACATGTATGATGCCATTATTCGCGATCTGAATCAAGTTCTGTGCAGATGTATTTGTATATCAAAGATCTCAACTGTTTACATATTTATTTTGAACAATCATAATGGAAAAACAAAACCTTGCTTTTATATAGATTCTTTTATCACACACTGACTGAAAGCCGACTACACATTCAAAGAAAGAGTTTTTTTTTAAATATATATACAACTATATATACATGTATGTATATAAAGCATAGAGGGTCGTTTGATTATGATCGTAACCCTCCTGCGGCTATTCCTTTTAAAGGAATCGTACAGTTTTGGTTGAGACCTAATTTCAGGTTTCTAACATTTTTTGGTGAGATAATGAGAAACCTCTTATGAAATATGAAAGAGCATGTAATTCTATGAGGAATTCAACATTTATTTGATGAAAATTGACTTTGAAATGGCTGAGATATCCAAAAAAGAGCGATTCTAATAAAGTGTGGGACCCACACTTTATTACGATTGCTTTGTTTTACTTTGTTTTTGGATGTTTCATTCATTCCACACCCGATTTTCATCAAATAAACTTTGAATTCCTCTTAAAATGGTATGCTCTGTACTATATCATAAGTGTTTTCTTGGTATCTCGCAAAAAGTTAAAAGCCCAATTCTCATCTCCACCAATACTGTACTATCCCTTTAACATCGAGTGATAAAGTGATTGCCGATGGTTTTGACACAGTTGAATTCAGGGAGAAATAGGGTGGCTCCCATGCAGAACAGGGCCACTCCATTCTAACAGGTGAAAACGCTCGCTGAGCTCTACCAAGCAAACAACAAGGGTTGTCATGGAGGAACAGGTCGTGTCAACTTTGCACCAATTAGAAAGAGTGTCAGGACTTGCATTAAAGGAGGCTAGCATTCTCATATATATAGCTTTCTATAGTATCTTCCAACACAATACAGAGGTCCTACGCACTAACTACTGTAGCCACCAGCGCATACTAGGTCATTAGAAAGGTGAGCACGTTACAATGTAGTCATTTAGCGGGTTGTTATTGGCCAATTATGGCAATTTTCTGCAATTCAAAACAATCTCCCTGGGTGGCATGCTGCTGAAATTGGAATCGGAGGTTACGAACTATACCAGGTTACGATCTACGTACGAACTGCAACTATAAGTCTACAGGAGCAGATCAAATTTAGACCATGCTGTTCAATGATAGAAGACACCGCGGTGTGTGCATGCAAGTTGTTGGGTTGTTGTTGTTTTTTCAGTCAAGAGTATGATTTTCAAATCCATAAACTTAGCAAAGTAATAAATAACACCGGGACAATGTTCCTGAATAAAAAAAAAAACGATAACATCTCAACAATCTCATTTATACTCTTACTAATGCATTTCTATTTACATATTGCGACTTTTCTAGGGAAAAAAAGTTTTGCCCTAATGCTGTCGGAAGGATTGAGCACACCCTCGTCGCTAGCATAGCTCCTTGTTGGGATTTTATGCGGGATAACATGAGAGGTGTTGGAATTGTAATTGTCTGTTCATACCCTTGGCCTGTGTCAACGTGTGCTAATGGTGTGTGTGTGTGTGTGTGTGTGTGTGTGTGTGTGTGTGTGTGTGTGTGCTTGTAAAATGTGTATGCTGCCATTGCGCGTGCTGTGCGTCAAGGTTGGCACGTAACAACTTAACTGTCACGTTCAATTTCTCGGGCAAGCTGTAAAGCATAGTCTCCGTACCAGGATGTTGAACGTCATCTTACATCGCTTGTCCATTGTCCTAAAAGTCTCTGACAGCCAAGCGCCACTGGGATATTCAACGTAACGACCGTGTCGGCGACATGGCTCGGTGCGATTCGGAGACCCTGGCTCCTGGCTGCGTAACTTCAGCTGTTGGAGTAGTAGTTGTAGTACAGGTAGCAGTAGTAGTAGTAGTAGTAGTAGTAGTAGTAGTAGCAGCAGCAGCAGTGTAGTAGTTAATAATGATCATCAAAAATGCATAATATAAAAAAAAAGTCAGTGCTAACGCTTGAAGAGGCTAGCTTGATAGGTACATACAACTGTATGTAAGTACGTAGAAGATCACAATACATCATCTATGGGTAGTATCATCATCATCATCACCAACAACATCACCTTCAGCATCATCATTAGCATCAGCATCATCGTCATCATCATAATTGTGTCTTAATAATCATCATTATTATCAAGATAACAGTAGGTAGCACATTTTTTGGTGATATGTAAAAAAAAAAAGGCTCTGCAGAATTGCTATCCTTCTGATGGCTGCATGCTTTCAGAAAGAGGGGTGAGGGAGGGATGGGTAAATATATTTGTCATTTGGGAGCCACTGCCCAAACTTACTTTCTATATTAGATTTACTCTAAAAGACCATAGCACAAGATGGCAGGGACTCCGATAACCGTGAACCAGGAGTTCAGTTCTGCCCTATGGGCGAGTATTGATTGTCAGGTATGCGGCGTATTTCTCAAAGAGGGAGGTCCAATCCGCAAGGTTTGTGAACTCGGTGGTAGAAATGAAATAGCCCGGGGTTCGCGAGATGACCGACTGTCCATAACATTATGCTATCCCCCATATTATTTTGGAAAGTCAGGTTTGTTTTGGTCTGCTGACCAGTCAGTCCTCTTCAGATTCCACACGGAGGTGGCGTCCGGCGAAGAAGAGTCGCCCCCTTGGGGATAAAGTGACCGAAATACCGACGAAAGGGGTGTTGGCTCTAATTCCTATGTGGAGGTAGGTGTCATCATAGAGCTGTTTGTAGCTCCATGGTGTCATCCACACTCTACTCTCTAAAAAAAATCGAGTGAAAATATTCAAGGAGTGAATACGAAAAAGAGTGAAATTAGAGTGAAATTGGAGTGAATTTTGAGTGAAAATGTTCATTTTCACTCATTTTGGAGTGACCTCAAGGATCACTCGGAGATTTTGGAGTGATCCCTGACGTCACTGTTAAACGAGTGAAAATGAACATTTTCACTCAAAATTCACTCCAATTTCACTCTAATTTCACTCTTTTTTCGTATTCACTCCTTTAAGAGTGAATATTTTCACTCGATTTTTTTTAGAGAGTAAACGCGGCTAAATCTTTTGTTTTCTACATTCATCATGCACTCCTTCGAAGTCTTACGGTCCCTGGCTACTGGCTAGCCCTTGCAAAGTCTGAGCGAGATGCACATCCATCTGCTCTTCAAAGAGTCCACTCTTTGAATTAACCCCTTTTGAATTTAGGACTTACCATTAACAATGTTATCACCATTGCCACGAAAAAACCTTTGCAACTCATTAGACATGTTAGAAGTACACCAGCACTAATCAATCGGATCCTACAATTCCTTCAATCGGACTAGGCTTTTTCTGTAAGATCCACTGCGTTGATAAAACATATTAACCATTATATCATCAACATACATGTAAGTAAAATATATACTGCAATGAATAGATAGATGGAGAAGTAGCAAAATAGATAGTTATGTTTTACCCTTGAAAAGATGATGTTGTCCACAACTTTTGTTATCGTTATATTCCTTGTCTTTAATTTATCTCCTTTTGTCTTGTCTGTCCTTTTCCTTGTATACACAGCCATTGGGACAGGTCAGTGCGTTATACATGCATGTTATAACTTGAATATGTCTTTCTTAAAATCTATCCTCCCTATTTCTCGTTCTCTCTATTTCTGAGGCGCATTGCATTCTCAAACGGCTCTCGAGATATCTCCTTATGTAGTGCAATCTTTCATGTCATTCTACTATATAAGGTCAAACTTGACCTCGTATGCTGTGGACATTGCATCATACTTTCACTTCCGAGATCTGTTAAACCGGGATCTTCAAGCAGAAATAGACATTAGTTTCGATGTGCTATTTCTCTGGAAGAGTTCAAAGTACATTCACTATCGGTGCCACGTACGGACCACCAACTAACTCACCGCTGCGCACTAATGTCACTATCATGTGGCAGATCTGTCGTGGAGAATCCAGGGTAAAATTATGATACATTATCTCCTGAGGCCCGAAGAGTGGGAAACATCCACGGCGCGCATAGCAGCATGATCACGTCTTGTACCGAACCGTCAATATTGCCCGAGTCCTCCGGGGCAGTCATGTGCTTGCCAATGCCTCGCGCGCGGAGAAGGGTGCGAAAATGCTTAACTCGCCACTGACCTTGGCGAGTGATGGTTTCGTCACATCATTAGGCGCGATTATGTGGTGTCGAGTGGAGTCTTAAAAACGTGTGATGAGACACGAGCGATTCCATACATAACCCCGTCTCACTGTCTGCCGGTCTATCTCTCTGTCTGTCCATCTGTTGTCTCTTCATCCTTTTTTCCTTATCTCTGCCCCCCCTCTCTCTCTTTCTCTCTCTCTCACTCTCCGCTTCATGTATACTGTATATTATTCATACTCATCTCAGCACGCTGCGGTGTTTCCATTAACCTCTCTGTGTTTTCTTTAAAGGAGGTATTGGAAGTATTGGAAGCGGAGAATGTTTGCGAAACTTATAACGTATTTTAGCACATTTAAGTTTCGTCAGGGTTCGTACGCTTACTGTTTATTGCCATACCTTATAAAACATCACCATGCCAAACCACGCTCACAGGGTTTTCTTTTAGACGTACTATACCACTTCATATTCAAAAGTGGGGGATTTCCCCCGTCACTGTCATGACTGTTCAGCGGAAAGAACTCTGGCGCAAAGTAATCCCGGTTTTTCACCTTTTTTTTCCATCATTGTTTATCCCCAACTGGTATAAAGGGGGAATACCTAACGAGCAGCATTAGAATAATGTTGTCTTTGAGACGAGTTGTAACCTATTCTGCGCAAATAGTTACAGCTGTGTAGGACGTTTCTGCCAATAAACTGTGCTTAAAGTTAAAACTGTGTGGCCCAATGATATTTCCTTCTCCTTTGCCTCCAAACGATACTACTACCAACCATCAACATTATAGCACAAAAAGACATTCCGGGACCAATGAACTCAAAAACTAATTCCTTGCTGTCACCAGATATGGAATATCAGTATTCCAATATCACAATCTCATCCTGTAGAACATCTGGCAGTGATATAGAATTCAAATAATCATGATTATTGCAGCCTGTCAATGTCTGGAGTGTCGCGCAGCTTCGATTACTGATGGAAGCATTTCGTCAACAGAAAGTGAAACGATCCGGACCAACTCTTTGAGTACGAAATCAATCAAAATAAAACTTAAATGAATTTTGATGTCCACTCGTATGACAATCAGCATTACTGCACAAACACGCCTGATGGAGAGTTCTGTGTTCTCATACAATACCCGTTTCAATTGCTCATTCTATGGCTACACAATAAAGAACACGACATGAAGTTATATTACTGCACCACTACTTTCTGGAAACAGCGCGGCCCTGGATTTCCCTTTATTAGTTGTCGACAAATATTCCGTGCCTGAAGTGCTTAATAAATTGACTTCCCCATCATTCATGAGTAAACCAAACTCTCGGTCTACAATTTCGAGTGCCCAAGCCTGTCAATTGTTATAGACGTGATAGATTTAGAACGTCTATTTTTAGTCCAAATCATACACGAATGCCTGGGAAAGGGTTTCTTTCTTTTTCTTCTTCCTCATTTCTTGTTCTTCACGCATTCCATAAGCAGCTGCTATATTCTCACTCTCTAATCGAATTCGAAAGGCAGTGAGAAGAGCAAAAAAACATTACAAATTGAAGTATGTAGAAAAGTGCGAAATATCTAGTTCACGTCAGAAAAGTTTGGTGCAAAGTTTAGCTTCTGACCTTTATCTTAACCTTCCACTTCAGCGGGAACCACACGCTTGCTGTCAGATTTGTCGCAGGACAAGTATAGTGGCTTTAAAGAGAGCAATAACGTAAAACAAGGTCAATGCCAACTCCTTGAGATGTAAAAGGCATAATAGCTAGACTGGTGACTTTCCAACTCGCAAGACTCTGCCTGGGTTACTATTTTGCCCTGTTGACGTGACCTTGCTCGATAGAAATCTCCATTCCAGGGTCCCAATGCCTTCCGATTCTTAATATTTACTTTGTCTGTGGTCTTGTTGGCGCACACTATTCAAGATTATAGAGTCAACTCCCATAGCCCAATGTGAATCAAAGGTCGGGGTCCGCGTATGTAGATCGGGATATCAGCTTGCAATATCGACTTTAATAATTGATGATTATCATGCTGGAATCAAAAGTTTTCTGTGATTTCTGAAAGTCTGCCACTGACGTCTCAGGAGCAAATCGAATTTCCTGCCGGCCACTCCAGACAGACGATCGTGACGGTGTAGTCAAAAGCGCGCCATTCAAGTGGCCGAAATGACACCGCTGGCCTATTGCCTATCCCCGAACCGCCAGTCAATAGTATTGCTCACAATAGCCCCTTGAAAGGCAGGTTGACAACTGCCTCTTGAAATTCACGCGTTTATTCAAAGGCAAAGACACTTCAATACCGACCCAATACAAATAACTACAATAAAGTATCATTGGCCAGAAAACTGTAGATTGACTTCTCAGTTCGATGTCGAGATATTAAAATAATTGCTTTTTATATCTGTCTCGTAAACACTAATCTATAACTATTCAATCGCAGATTACGCGTATCTTTAGCTCAAGTGTTTGGATGATTATAATGGCAATGCATTTTGTGTTTGTTTCTGAATAAACCATGCGCCATCATGCGGTTGTATAGTATTCAAGTGTTCCCCTTTCCTACCTCGTCCCACGTATCTCACATCATCTTGAGGCGCAAGAGAAATGCCTGTTTCGTCCTATGAGAAACTCGTTAGAGAGTGTTGAGTTACTCGGTCTACTGTGATTTGTTTTGTTTCCTGCGCATCCCAAAACAGTCTGACAGATTGGGATCTGCAGTAGATTGTCTTTCTTGTCGCCAAGACAGACATATAAACAGACAACTTTTAGACGAAAGAGGGATGGGGTTGGGCGAGGGTAAGGTAAAGAAATGGCAATGTGAAGATGGCTTTAATAGTCCTCATAAGAACGTCGCCGGACCATTCATGACAATCAGGTCAGAAAATTTAGGTCTGACGGATTCATTGTCAACGGAGTAGAGAGGGCATTGTGAGCTCCGTAAAAGCACTATAAAGCCCGCCATTGAAGGACTAAGTGGGAGCTATTGAGAGCAAATTTTGTTATATCTTCTTGTAAAGCAAGGTTTTTTGATTTTTTTTTAACCCCTTCCAGGTCCAGCGCTATGCATTGCCCTTACATCATAACTGTGACAAAGTTACCAGTGGTCGTGGTATAGATAACGACAGCGAGTTCTCATTGCGTCGCTTCTATCTTGCGGCCGTGGCAGGTGTATTATGCAAAGCTACAAAGAAGACAAGCCAAAAAGATATAAGTCCGTTGCCACTCAGGTAATCCAATTCTCAAGCGGAACAGATTTGGCAAATGAGAACAATGAAAGAATAGACACTTTAACAAGATGACACTTTCACCTGCACGAGCGCGAGTCGGAGACTCGAAGGTTTCTTTTAATTGATCACGAAGTAGGCACGTGATCTGTTTGAGGGTCGACAAGGCACATCAAGGCATCGACAAAATGTCTTCGATATATAAGATTACTAAGATTACTAGGAAGATGAAAATGTCAAGAGAGATGAATATTTTATATTCTGGTCGTGCTAAATCCTGTCAAAAAAGGTCATTATAATTCAGTGCCTGTGAGTTCGTTCTTTGTTGTAACTTTTGAATGCAATTGTCTTGGGGTTTTTTTTTTTCTCAATTTGGGAGGTAAAGAGGTAAAATAAAGCCTACATCGCATGCAACTTTACGGCATGAATCAAATGCAAAATGAGCTACATTGGAGGTATTTATAGAACGTCACGAAACAGAAGGAGAAAAAGAGTCTCGACATTGTGGATATAGCATCAGCACATGAAATGACACATAAGGGAAAGTGGCCAATGAAAGGAAGAGTTGATAGACGTGGATCGAAAGGATTATCCATCAGTATCTGTCCAATTCAAATAACTGCCAGATCATGATCAGACGACTTTCTTTTTCGAGAAAGATATGCTGGGAAAGGTATGGGAAAGTGGATACGGGTAAACACTTCTCCGTTTCATACACAGTTTGTTAAAGGTGCTGTTTCTTGCTTCTGTCTCTTATGATGGTCTTGAACAGAAACGGATTCGCGTTTAAAAGTTTGGAATGATGACTTGCCGAGTATACCTCGCAAATAATCATTGTGTCAGATTTCTTATCAAGATATCATCCCGATTTGGCGTCAAGTTGACCAGAAAAACGTCATGAATTCACGAGGACGGAAAGAAAAATATAAGTGCGCTTATGACACTTCCCAAGAAGGAAAAGTTTCACTACTGTCCCTTTTTTTAACAGATGGCTATGAGGGGGTATCGGCGTGAAGGAAAAATGGTCCTTAAGCTACTATTGGATTGTTTCTTATCCCCCACCCCCGCAGATAGGAAAAAAAGCTTTCATACAACCAGAGGCAACTAAATGGAACAGTAACATTTCCGCTTTTTTATACCCAAAGGACAATGTGTTGAAGAGGACACCTTGTGACTGCAATAATATTTAAGTTTGACCGAAAACGTCTTGAGAAACAACCACATAATTTTCCACTTGAAATCCCTGTATCGGTCCGTGAATTTTCGGGCATGTTGCCATCAGCGTCTCTTTGAATCATTTGGACAACATCGTGGGATAAACCTAGTCTTTATCCCCAGGTGATTCGGCTTTGGGGTCATAGAGTTTATGATAACTGCTGAAAATAAAATGTCCATCACTGTTCGCAGTATGTCGCTGGGGAAAAGTAGAAGGTGTCAACGGGTTCCTCTTCGACAACAAGCAATGTTGACTCGTGTGTTAACATTCGTTGCCACCTTCGCCCGCGGCATGCCGACAAAAATACGAGTTGGGCACAGGGGTATATACATCCACTGCATACCTTCGACGAACATGACCCGATAGCCACATCGGTCTTGCCATGCCGATTTCCATGAAGTGGATGTGAAAGGCTGCTACATTCCCACATCGTGTCCCGGTGCTACCAGGGGGAATGTCAATTACCACCACTCAGTCTCAGACGAGGAATCTCATCAGAGGCACTATGAGCTTCCCGCTGTCTGAGATTCTGTTCTTTGTTGGGGAGGGGGGGAGGGGAGGGGTGGGGGACGGAAAACTTTGGAAACATTGACCCCAGCTCCTCCTTGGTGGAGGTGCTTTTGTTTCAAGCATGATAAAGGATTTTGGAAGTACTTTGGATTGGTTTCGATGTGTTCCAATGTTTTATGACTCCGTTTCAATTTTGGATAAACATGTCCCCATCTCATCCTCGAAATTGTTGCTACACCGACTGTAAATGCACTCGCTGGTCCAAACTTGTGAGAAATGATGATTTTTCTCTTCCTTGCTGTAAACTATGAGGGCTCTTTGCATAGTGACTTGACGTGACGCCGCTTAAACAATTATAGTTCGACTAATAACTATTTAGTTTGAGCAAAAATTAACTTAAAATTCAAACTTTAATTTAAGTTCTGCCAAGTCAATTTTGCCATTGACGCAGTAAATGTTGAAACGATTCAATAGAAACATGACGTCACTTTCGAAATTAGTATTAAAAAAAAGAAAAAAATAATACCCATATTATCATATGGGTATCATTTTCTTCTTTTTTTTAAAACTAATTTCGAAAGTGACGTCAACTGCTCTCGCGAGCAGTTGGTCGTCATCTGAATATCCCTAAAAGTTCCGTATTCAGAAGTTGATTTTACACATTAAAGAAGCAAACGACTGTGGTTTCGTATAGTTTGGACATTAATTATAAGAAAACTTGTCAACTTTTATATTGTTTTTTTTTCAGTGCTTGGTCGGGAAACTTTGGCCAAGCCTAGTACGTTCCAGGGTATTGATTTGAATAAAACGTATAAAATAACCTAAGCCCAGAACACAGAGAAATTATAACCTAATTCATCCTGAGCGTTAGCTATACAAAGGTATTGCAAAGAGGAATGTTAATACTTAAACAACACTTTTCGCTGAATAAGGGAAGTGGAAGGGGTATATTTTCAGCAACCGTCTGCCTTCATGAGCGAATGTCTTAGATGATGATATTGTTTGCTATAAGCAGGATTAACATGATCCCCTCTTGATACGAGCTAATCCAAGTGTAAATTCTAGTCAGATGACGGGGCTTACGAGCTCCCCGTGACAAATCCGGATGTTGAATGTTGTGTTTATAATCTCGGCACTGGTACGGGAGACGGAAAGACCTATTACAACCAAAACAATGACGGGAAAAAAAGTTAAAAGATGGACATTTTGATGATGGTGCCGAGATAAGTGAAGGTATCCCTTATAAACATGATTTCGAGGTGAAGATGTGGTGCACAGCGAATGTTAAGCTATATAATACAGTACATTCTCCCAACATGTTTTCATCATTCGGGATTTTAAATCCATGTTAAAAGAAATCGTAATGTGCTGTAAAAATTACGCGCCCGTAAAAGTGCAGAAGTTTTATTTGACAGCATTATAATGGGTCTTAGAAAGAGTACGTCAGAATCTGAAGGGTAGGCAGCCAAAATGACTGTCAACTTTAAAGGTGTGTATTATATCGCCGTAACTAACAGCCTAAGACGTGTCGTACCGCCGAGAAGGGCTGAGGCGTATTACTAAAGGAAAGAAAAACAAGACAAGTGAAATGGAAGTGAACATGGCCTCGTGATGGCTGTCATCCTGACGTCAAGGATAAGAGACCTGCGCTGATCCGAGAACTGCGACCCTATCGCAGAGACAGGGAGGAGTGATCATACAGGGGGAAGGAACCGTCACCCAGATCTCGAGACAAGACAAGATCAACCTGAAATTCAAGTCTTGCTCATAAAGATAACCCACAATTATAAATCTGACATAGTGTGTTTGTTTGTTTGTTTGTTTATTTTTATAGTGAGACTATCGGATTGCCTGTGTTCACCGACACGGTGCTTTTCCTTTGATGTTATACTTTTTTTCTTTTTTCTTTTTTTGGTTGCCTCAGAGATCACAGAAAAGGAGTGTTAACTGGGTGCGTGGCCCTGCTTCTCTGTATTGCGTTGCCATGGGAGCGGACTGCGAAGACACGGTCCTCATACTCTTACCAAGTAACCCATCCTAAATGCCCTTGGGAGCATTTCTCTCATGGGGTAAAACCCTTCCCCTTAACCCCTTTTTCGATAGGGACACCAAGGCCAGTCGGGTGACGAGCATGCTGTGACCTAATGTAATGATGAGTTTAGGCTCACATTCAGAAAGTAGACCGTGCCACAATAATTCACAGTCAAATATGATTGTGAATATCGTGGAGTAAATCGAAGTTGACATGACACTGCTCCTCTCCTGAGTGGTGCATGGAGTGTGGTAAGATTCTTTAGCAACCTTTCCTAAACTTTCCAAGCTTTCGATCTGCTAATCGACTATCCATTTTGCCTCTATGATACACTCTTCCTTTCTCGTTTCTGGATACGCTATTTGGCCATACTACTATCACCGCTGATATGACGTCACCAATCTGGTGCATTCAATTGAATCAAATTTCGCGTCGTCCAGGCTAAACGAGTTTGTCGACCGTGTGAACTTCTCCTTGTTGGCGGGAAAGAGCCTGCGACACAATTTGTACCGGTCGACCAACGCCGAGAGTGGCTATTCCTGTACCGTGACCGTTACAACTGAGTTCGAACAAAGTGCGATTTCATGCTGAACTGATTCGGTACACTTCCCAACCGGGACCAAGTCTGGTTCGCCGTCTGGGAGCAAACTACAAGAGAGTCGACTAGAGGTACACCTGTAGTGCCTCTATCTACATGACAATAATTACGAACACCAATGAGTGTACGTTTGACAAGAGTCACTTTGACTTTTTTTATTATAGTATTATCATTCTCAGCTTCTACGCGAGTTGTGAATGCATTACTCTTCACGACATCACTCTAAAGGTCCCTGTACAAACTAGCACTAAGTTACTAAACGTACCGGAGTTAATTTTCCCTGGAGTCGGAAGCAGTAATCTATGAATCGGATATTTTATAAAGTTTTCACCCTCATCTATTTGTCACATGCTATATGTCTCAAATCTTAAACCGAAAAAGAATCGACAGCGATTTGAAATGTAAATGTTAAGTCCTGTTTTGCAAATTCATGTAGGCCTATATACTTGAATTTTGATATCTGAGCTGCATTGTGTGCATTAAAGTGACAGTGAAATATCCACTACAGTTCGTTATTCAGAATGTTCGTTATTCCAAAGGTTCGTTAATTCGGAAATGAAATAAGGTTCGTTATTCCAAGGGCTTATAATCCTGAAAGTGAAATAAGATTTGTTATTCCGAAGGTTCGATAATCCGAGAATGAAAAAGAAAATATTTGTTATTCCGAAGGTTTGTTGATCCGAAGGTGGAATTTACGAACCATATTGCATTTTCCACTAACGAACATTCGGAATGACGAACCTTAACTATTTTCAGATTAATGAACCTGCGGATCGAATAACGAACTTTTACCTCTCATTTTCGGATTAATTAACCCTCTTAATAACGCACCTTTGGAATGACATCACCAATAGAAAAAAAAAAACTGCCCCCCCCCCCCCACCAAAAAACAAAAACAAAAACAAAACAAAAACAAAAAAGATGTTCGGATTAACTAACCCATTTTAGTTTTCGGAATAATGAACTTTCGGAACACAAAACAACAAAACAAAACAAAAAGAACCTTCTTTCATTTTCGGAAAAAACGAACCTTCGGAATAACGAACATCACCCTCATTATCAAACGTCACGTACTATAGGTGCTTCGAAGTAATCGTCTGACGTACTGCTCCACACTTGCTTTTTAAGCTACAGAAATTTAAAGGACTTAAAAGTACTGAATAATAAAACTGAAATGTCACTTCATGCTTACTTTGTTTATTTATTTGTTCGTGTTTTTTTTTTGAGGGGGGTGGGGTGGGGAAGGAATTCAAGTTTACGAGACGTCGGTTACAATCATGTGAGGAAAACACACACGCACACACACACACACACGCACACAAAGTTCTTTAGAGGTCATACCATTTCTCCAAGAGGAAGTTATACAACGTGAGGAATTTATGGAAAACATGTGCGATCTGGCACACGTTCACGTGATACTGTGGTTTTAAAAATCGAGCTGGAACGTTGTCGAATCGGACCCGGTTTAAGGCGAAAATAATATCTGGAGCAAGCCTAGCATTTCTTCTTATGTGATTTCCTTCCCTTGGTATATACCTAACCGTGACACGCCCAATCAAACAAGATTACCGAGATGGTATGCTATTTTCTGTCTTTTTCTCTTTTTTTATTCTAAAATGAATGAATATATCATTAGATGGGCTCGATTTATCGTGAAAAAAAATCCGAATAGGTTTTGCATCTGAAAAGTAAGAAATCGAAGAGAAGGGGCAATAACTCAGGCATTTCCAAATTTGTATATGTGTATGTTTCAATATTTCGTAATTTATACAGAAAGCTTCATACCCATCAATATTTAAAGGCATAATGTACTATTTGCAGATGAAACAAAAAAAAACAGCTTCAGTGCTTCAAAATAGTTCCAATATGTGACTTAGGGATAGAAACAACCAGTGTAAAAAATAATTGATATTGTAATCGATGCTAAGTATTGTAGAATACACATAGACTAAAAGTAACAATACTTACAATTTTCTGGTGTATCCTGTACGTCTTGAAGAATATGTTGTACAATGGAGGGTTAGGTTAAAAAAAAAGAAATAAAGGGAAAAGTCTTATCAATGTGAGTAGGATACATTTTATGTTATGCTCTTTTTCCCCTAACAAGAGGGAGAGAAAAAGTCAGAAAAAAACCCTCGAGAGACATTTCCCTTAAGTATGACTGATGAATTAAGCAAATTTACCTCTTCCTTTATTATTTTTCATGGAACGCACAGCGGTTAAATCATTTCGTTATAACATTCTAACACGAGAAAGCAGTCCCCAGGGTTGCAATGTCAGAAGGAAACGACAAGAAAAGAACACATAATAAACTTGGCACATGCACCAAAGTCGAATGAATCTGGACTGTCTAGAATCATCGGGATTAGCTTATTATGGGCGGAAATCATATTTGTTAATTAGACCCACTGCGGAAGAGGGGGAAGTTGGAAGATCTGTACAGTGTTTAATGATTACATCAACCAGCATGACTGTCTTTCGAACCATGTTCTACTGTCACTGGGTTTTCTTCTTAACCTTAGACCTTCTGTAAGGAAGCCAATCGGCTTCATGTATCATCCCCTTAGTATTTTTTCAATAGTGACTGCCAATGGAAAGTTTTCAGGGGGTGGGTTTCAGTCTTGAAGATAAGATAATTGTGTATAAGGCCTTATTTTTGCCTGCCTACGACCGACAAGAGTCAGAGCTTTAACAGAGATAAAATTCATAGCCTCGAAACTGAATAATTTCCCACATGAGATACTTGGGGGGGGGGGGGGGGGGAGAGAAAAGCCAATCAATCAGTCTACCCCCTGCTAAGATGATACTGATATTTTTTTATAGAACGTGTTCGATCCAATGGCGTTCTCTGCTTAGAGCACAGGTATAGAGTTAATGCAGAAAGCAAACAAGACGTTATCTCCATGGCATCAGATTGCACGGTAAATATTAGCAGAAACAGAAATCACAATTTGCTTAAATGTTCCTTAATGAGGACGAACTGCTACATTTCCCATAGATGCCCGAGTATACTCGGGACTCGTCTCAACGCATAGATGTACATGTCTGCAAGAGAGACAGTCAGACACACAGACACACAGGAAGACAGACACACACAAGACAGACAGACAGACACACACACACACACACAGAAAAAGAGAAGAGAGAAAGAGAGCAGGGGGCGAAACTGCAATCTTCGGTCCAAATTTATTGAGTCATGTAATTTGCAATCGACCATACTTGTAATCACTGTTAATGAGAAGACGTGACCCTGGCAGTCGGTAGGAAGTTGGCTTATATCCGACCGACGTAAGCTTGAGGCGCCACGCGTCACTCCCTGCTCTGTCAGGTTGTGGCAAGATCTCCCAATATCCCACAGTTGAAGCGGGTAAGCAGAGACAGAAATAAAATTGAACACAAAAAACAGAAGGGGTACAGGCAAGAAATTTGCACGAAATCACTGTGGAGTTGATTTTCATCGAAAGATAGATCTAGATGATTTCTTCTTTTCATACTCCCTGTTATTGATGGGTTAGTGGAATTCCTTGGGATACTTCTAAGTTACAGGCAGCAACTAAAAGAAATAATTTCATATGAACTTTGCCAATACGCCTTTCAAGCGATTGCTAAATCATTCAAATACATCACCATACGTCAGCCATTTTGCAATATCATAGTTTCCATGTTACGGAACATAGTCAGCATTATTTGCATCGTAAGACATTCATGGAATTGTTGTAATTCTCTCATGAATTTTATAATACCTGCTCTTTCCCTATATTTCGAAACCAACACCATTCTCATTTCGTACTATCTGGCTGTAGTCTGTCTCATTCAGACACACGGACTGACTAGCACGCACTGACACAGCTATTATGTCAATCAACGACTCTGATATGTCTGTACAAAGTGGATTAAAATGTAAGACTATTCGCCAACTTTAACTCAGGATGCACTACAATTCGCTGCTGCATTGCCACCACCAACACCTAGTATGGGAACGACATGGGATCAGTGATACAGTGGAAGTCTCAAGCATGTCATATCTAATGAAGATTGCAAAGGGACTATGGAACACCATTGCTACATGTGAAGTTCCGCCCGTTAAATTCGTGTAGCATAAATTGTGAATGATACAGTCATGAACCAGTAAAGCGTCTTTCTGATCACAACGGCGTTATTACCGGGCAGCTACTTCTGGCACATCTTTGTAGCTCACACAGACAGCAAGGCCATTTCGATAACACGCCGCCAAAGCCCGGACATATCATGGCTCTCTTGGGGAGTTTTTTTCTTTCGGGATTAATAAAGAATGGGCACTGTCGTACACATTTTGAGGCCGTATAACGCGTGCTGTCTGGCCGAACGAAGGCGCACATAATGTAGGTCCGTCGGCCTTTACATACCTGTGGACGCAGAGGTTAGGTTTCATGTGACAGAGTAGTCACGTGCCGAAATTTGCCAAAAAGGAAACCGATAAGCCAATGTTTGTTTACGTGAGATAATGAATACCAGTACTCCTAGCAGTCCTTGCCTGGGAGGGTATGCAAAGGAAACATGTTGGCTAACACACAAAGGGCGTCTTCACTAAATTCTACGCCAGGGTGCATTATAGTGAATACACCCAATGACGCCCTTTATCCGCATTGCATCCGGAACACGAATTATTTTTTTCTTTTAAACCCCTTCATTCATTAATGATTTTTTCCCCAAAATTCCTTAATCTATTCCTTCATTTATCTACTTCATTGATCTTATCGCCTGGTCATTTGCAGACAGCGCATTTTATTGCTACTGGATGTTGCGTGTTTGCGTCCCTTACATATCTTGAAGAGTGTTATCAGCATTATTACCGGGGTTATATTTTCTAAACCATTAATGTAGATTAACGATATTAACTGATTTTTGTAGAGAAGACATTCTGCCCCTTCATTAGAGGACTCGCGTTGAATCTTTTAATTTTTTTTTCAACTATCAGATCGTAGTTGTAGCTGTTCTGATAATGCTTTGGAAAAGATTTATGTATATGACATAAGATCGATTCTTTGAATGCGAGATCACGACTCTTTACACGTGATAAACGACTGTAAGGCGGGTATCGCCTCCCTAATTTTGAATCCGGCTCGCAGGGAATTAAAGAAACATGAAGTGTTGGCTGAAGTCTGCAGGGCTTCTGTTGTTTCACGTTTTCATCGGCCGACAACTTACTCTGCGGTTTTAAGAGATCGACTTCTTTACACCTCTCACGAGACCATCCCGGTGCATACTCATGGAGGTTTCGTAAACATGGCTACGATGTTTCGCCTATTCGCTATTTGCGTCTCTTTCGTCGATTACTAAATATCTAAAACCGTTCAAGCTTTTATGCTATGAGATCAAAGTTACGATTATTACAGTGTCTCATTTACTAAAATATCCTTATTGTAAGTCATGATTTTGATATGTGCCAAAGCATTCATTCACCCTGCTGTATCTTCTAGAATTAAAAGTAACTACATTTACATTTAAGACAATGTTACTGGCGGGTTCAATTTTTTCACCCTTCGTTTTTTCTCTTTCTTGCTCCCTATATTTTTTTACGTTTGTTTGTCTGCTTAACTTTTTTTGTTGTTGTTGTATGCTGAATAATTTCCCGACATATTCTGCATCCATCTTCCCCTATCCTAAATGTGTTGTCAATTGTCACGTCATATTTTTGTTGATGTTTCTTTTCTTCCCCTGCCGTTCTCTACTCTCTATCTGTCCGTCTCCTTCCTCTCCACCCCCCCCCCCTCTCTCTCTTCTTTTTTTTTTATCTTTCTTCCTATGTCCGTGTTATTTTTCCATTCTCCACAAACGCACATTGACCCCGGAGATGTTTTCTTATGAATGACTGCACGTCATCACATATACGGTTCCCTCGCCCGTTCTCTCCTCGTCTTTTTGTTACCTCCCATTTTCCCATCGAAACTGTTTCCATTCTTGTTTTCTCCTTCTAACACTTGGCCTTAGCAGCTCCCCTCACCCCCCCCCCCCCCCCCCCATCCATACATTTTTGGGGTGGGTTAAACAATTTGTAGAAATCACAACAAAAACGCGTCTGAGGAGTGGTTGTGCGAACCAACGGAGACACGAGACAAGGTCAAGTACGGGAATGGCGGCGGATTTTATTGGAAGTAATCCCAGCTTTCAGTAGGATCCAGGGAATGGGCGCGCCAACACCGTCTAGGAATGAAAAAAAAAATATAGAAGTCTTCATGATATTGTTTGTCCCTATATTCCCGATACGTTCGTGCATCGATCTCCCTCTCCCCCTCTCTTTTACACACACACACACACACACACACAAACACAAACACACACACACACATCACATACAAAGATACATGTATACAAACAAAGAGTTTGCATGTCTCTTTTAACATTCATTATTAGTGGTTTGACAATGAGATAAAGTTTTATTTGAAACAAATTGGTCATGATCTAATTTAGTAATTTGCTTTCATCCTGACTTATTAACGAAATCAGGATAGCTATTCAGATTAAACCACATTATATCTTTACAGTGATTATGTTAACATAATACGCATGACTGTATGTAACTAACGAAATAATTGAACAAGTCAACAGTGTTTGTACTGTCCGTCATAAATATGGGGATGAGGGGGGGGCAGCATGTCGAAACTGAAACGCTCTCAGAGCTGCTTTAAGTGAAATTTATGAATCCGCGTTTGCAAACAGTGACTCGGAGAGAGAAATTAAAACAGATATTCCTCCTATACTTTTTCGAGAATACCGCACACTTTAACGGGCACATGGGGACTACCACTTGGTGCTGATTTCGAAAAGAAGGGTCTCGAGTTGAAAGGGTCATGTGTGAACTCGGGGTGTGGCACTTTAAGAAAAGACAAAGCCGACCAAACTATGCTTTCGCCGTACAGACGGTAAATCAAAATCAAATTGATGAACACTTCTCGCCAAAGACGAGACAAACAGAGAAGAGACACAGCCCTTCCAGGATTTAGTGTCCTTGCTCTCTGTAAACTGTTGTTATTGTTCTTGTTTGGGTCCTCGTTATCCTTGGCTGACCTCATTTCAACGCGGGAGAGATTAAAGTGAAACGCCATGCACTCCGTGATTTTTCAATTGATTTAACAAGAAATAATCTTAAACAAGCAGAATGGTACAAGTTTCAACTAAGTTAGACATTAAGTGAGCGTTTGTTTTTTTAATTCACATTTTTTTTTGTCAAACAGTGGTAATGGTAAAAAAAACAACACATCCATACAGAATGAGACGATGACGTCATACATTTTGTAGCCTCCCCAGTAGCTGTAACATTGACCTGCCTACAAATCGCCCCTACATTTCTCTTTGTTTAATGATATTAAAAGAAATACAAATCATACCCATCGTAATCGACATAATTAAGAGTCTTAAGGCACTCGCAATAATGACTTGCATAACGGTGAGAGGGTGGGGGGGGGGGACTTCCTAAATTAATGTGCAAACACATGATTTTGGTCATAAAATTATATTTTCATCCCTAAATTCACTTCATTCGGGTTTTGAAAGCTATTACTGCTTTCTTCTACACATAAAACTTAAAAAAAAATAACTTTTGGTGCTTCTGTTTGACCTCGCCCTCTTTGTCAAAATCAGCTTGCGCATAAAATTGCGTTTCACTTTAAATCTTTTGAATTTTAGTAAACCAATTGTTCATATTGTCTTTAAAAATCCTAATTAATCTCAGGAAGTTACCCTCATGAATAAGGAATTACTTTTTTATGTTCTTAAATTAATGTTATTTGCAGAGTAAACGTTTACAACAGTAGATTTTGTTTCTGCTCCTTGTACACAAAATTTGACATTCAAACTGACAGTTATAGGCACTTTACTCAAGGTCTGTCTCGTAATTTCCTTACAGCCATGTGCTTTTGCCTGAAAATGACTCAGCAAAAATTAAGCTTAATAATTTCAGAAATTAACTGGTATCCGGAGATAAGGAGAGAGAGTCTCCTCATCTAATTATCCTTTAGAAATGAAGGTCTTTCGCGTGTTGCAATGATTGAAATTGAAATTCTTCGTTTGATTGCTTCGGTATTCAGAGGATTTCCTTAATGACAAGAAGCATCTAATCAAAGAAGTGGAAGATGGTACACTAAATCTGATCTGAGCGTGATTCTGCCAGCTGCTGGGCTTGTTGTATATGTCTGTTTAATATTTTTAGATTTGTAAGAATTATTAGATAGCGATATGCGCGGAAATAATGTCAGTCCAAATTGAAGAGCTTGCATGACTCCATGCCAACATGAGGCGAACATTGTAGCATTTTTATGAGCTTTTCCCGCGTCTTGCATTCACGTTATTCAACGCAAGGTGGCGAAAAGAGGAAGTAACTCAACGAAAAACCTTACATTATGTTGGCGAGCAAGCATGGTAAGCAGCAGGTATTATTATGGATCTCCTCTTTCACGTCTTTCAAAGAAATCACAAAATCAGAATTTGCTGTTACACACACACACACACACACACACACACACACACACACACACAAAAAATGAATTAATAAATATCTGATTTTAGAATGTCTTTCCTTAGTCTGCTTTGCTATTTCAGTCGTTCTATTATTTACTCCGTGGTATTATAGAAGCACCGAACTTAGAAAATGATGTTGGCATCGGTCGAAAGCGGCGGGTACAGCACATTGAATATTCCCCAGATGTGTGGGTATGTTGTACTGTATACTTTATACTTGTGTTGGAAATGAAATAAAGTGAAATGATATGATATGAAATGTTTGGGTGTTTGTTTGTTTGTTTGTTTGTTTGCTTGCTTGTTTGCTTGCTTGCTTGCTTGCTTGCTTGATTCCTCTGGTCGCTTTTAATTGTTTTACATGTCAGAGCCATTTCTGACCCTAATTTGTTCCCTATAGGGTCAAGACCTTGTGCGAGCTGAGGGCGGAGAGGGCGAGCTGTTGGAAACAAGTTCAAAGGTGATAGTGAAATAAACGTGGCCGGCGTATAGCTTAGCAAAATTTCCAAATTTTCATAGGGGTGGTGATGTGTTAATAAATAATCTTTCTTGTAATGAATACACCCTGCCATCAAACATACTCGATGCGGCAATTGACAGTTGTAATCTGTTCTTCTAGAATCGATTATAGATGAAATGTATACACCATTAGATTCACAAGTCTGCCATTTTCCACGAGTTTCATCTTGCGCCTGGCGGGAACAGAAAAATAAAACAGAAGCAAAACAATGCCATCATGTGCTAAAACCCCAAAGTCTTCCTGTCTGGCAATAGGGCCTAATCCAAATTAATGTCTGTAGTATTGATGCAGGCCTAGTACTTCAATCTATATCGTCATAAACCATTGCAATTAATTTTTTTCACACAAATAGGAGTCTACGGCATATATGTAATAATAAATGAATGCTTGCGTATGCAGTTATGAGTGAGAAGAAAGAAACAAATAAAGGCGTTTTTAGAAAGCCAGTGTTCGCTTATTGTCTCGTCCCCCTTAGAAGTGAAATACCATTCAAACGGAAGTTTACTGTCGTAAGGAGTATAAAATCAATTTCGGCAGGAAATTTTTGGCAGATGTCTACAAATACAAATATTGCTACGCTTCTCAAATGCGAGAGAACAAACAAAAGGAATTGATCAGCCTTTAAGGGAGGCTATCACGGATGAGGGCGGACTAGGATGGAGGATGAGGGGCAGGATGAGAGTGAAGAGCCAAGGGATGATGTGATTATTGGAAACACGGGATGTGACGGACAGTCAACGAGTACCAAGCCAAGTCATCAAGGGTCTCCCAGGTCATAGAACCTCCTGGCCAATGGCGTCACTTAATGCCACAACCCCTTAAACGTCAGAGGTTTTGCTTCCGGGTGACATCTCGTCAGGAAAGTGGAACCTGACAGTTTTCCCCATACACAGGCCCATCCACTTCTCGCATTCCGACTTCAGCGATTCGCTGCAAAGTGCAATACGATGATGGACAAAAAACGTTAGTTTGCTCCTTTATTCTCCACTCAGAATTCTGTCTCCAAGATGATTGTGCACAATAGTTTAGTCCCCGTATTCCTGTGTCGTGTCGCATAGTTTCATGAAAAATTGTTGACATTTTTATGCCAGTTTGGTTGCCCTGCATTTAGCAACGTGTCCCTTGGCTGAATTGCATTCTTTGACAAAACACAGTGATCATACTACACGTCCCTTCTTTCACCCTGTTATCAGTGGATCTGCCAATATAAGCGGCAAAGTCGCAAATTTTCATTGTCAGACTAAATACATGTATATCCTATCATAACCTTGATGCTTGTCTACAAAGGTGGTGAAATTCCAGTCTGTGAGCAGGTTGTAGGTTTCTCAATTCAATGGTGCATGGGATGGACTTTATACTTGAGTGTGGGCATACGCGCGCACACGTGTTTGTGTGAATATGCTTGAGTGCATGTGTGAGGATTCTTTTTTTTTGTGCGTGCGTGTTTTGTTTTTTATTTTCGTTTTGTTTTGTTTTGTTTTGTTTTTGTTTTGTTCTGTTTATTTTGTTTTATTTTGTTTTTGTTTTTGTTTTGTTTTTGTTCATTATTCTGCTTGTCTGTCTGTGTATATAGGCTATCTGGCAGCTGTTTGTCTGTAGTTTCCAATGTGTTTGCATGAGTGTATCTCTCTAATACAAATAATTGGATTATTTTTTTATTTGATTTGATTTGATTTATTGATTCCTGAATTATCACTGTACATGAACATACATATACATGTTATACATACATACATTGTTGGAGCCATGGATATACATAAACGTCAGTTGTTGACAATTTTTTTTTCTTCATTGCCTTTACACAATGTACAGCAGAAACGTATCAGCAATACAACCGTACAATGAATAATACAGCAGGGATACACCTTAAGCGTGGCTTGATTTGCGTGCAGCTCTAGTACATATAATAGATATAGAAAAAATAGGATCATAAATTTATGATAACATTTATTGGATTGTGAAATAATGGTATTAAGAAAGAGTTAGTCACAATTACTCCCTCCCCCCTCTCTCTCTCTCTCTCTCTCTCTTCTATATCTTCCTAGCTGCTCTCATACACGTTGAAATGCGTTTTGATAAATAATGATTAATATAGTGCATGATGTTCAAATATCACTGCTTATAATCATAGTTCGCATGGAATTACGGTGGTTCATGTATTTTTGTACCATTTCGCAAGTGTATAAAATACATTCAAACACAGACATTACTTAAAACGAAATGGATACATCTTTAAAAACAAAACAAAACGAAACAAAACAAAACAATACAGAAAACAACCACTGATGAAAAGTGCCAATCCTTGAGTAGATTGTCCTGCTGTTTGTTTTTCTGTGTGACTGTGAGTATAAGATTTTCAAGGATTTGTGTGTGTGTGTGTGTGTGTGTGTGTGTTCCACTCGACCCCATGATTTGCTGGTAAGGAATTTCCAGAAAGACGTAAAGATAGAAATATCAAATGCACCAATGCATATCTCCTGTATACAGCCTGGGTACATGGGTGATATGGAGCAAAAGTTTTGTCTGAGTGTATGTTTGTTGTTTGTCCTTGATTGACTATTAGCTGGAAGAGAGTCATGCAAAGAATACAAGGATGCATGCAAACATAACATGCTATTACGCCAATTCCAATTTGAGGGGTTTAAAGTTGAAATTAATAGAGAATCTAGAAATATGACAAGTTTGATATCTACGGAAAGCTAAGAAGCTAGTTAACAAAACTGGATATCTTTTAGACGATGTAACTTTACCCCCAAACTGTTTTTGAGATTGAAAAAACACCCAATCTCCATGACCACGTAGCTCCGTTCGCTACAAGAAACATCGGATTTCAGTGACGTCACCAAATGTGTATGAGCTGATTTGCCGAGACCCGCTCTGGCAAAACCCGAAACTTCTCGGCAAATGTGATTTCGCGCTATAGCCCGAAAAAAGGGTCAAAAAATGACCTCAGGGACCAAATTGACATTTGGGTATCACGTTGTAGGGGAAATTATGTAGTTTCTGATGATATCAACAACATTTCGAAATACAACCTGCAAAATGTGGAATTTTCAAGAGAAAAGTGGGATGTCAATCTCGAAAATTGGCCAAAATCTTACGTCTTAAGACCAAATCGCCTTCGCTTACGGCGAAAATGACTATTCTTTTGGCGATCGTGTCTATTCTGCGTTGAACACTGACATATTTGGTACCTACAGAAAGCTCTAGGTCTGCTTACTCCAAATATGGTCATGGCATGATGTCATGCTACTCACTTTCACTCATGTCTGAAACATGCGTAAGTTTATGCAAATCGACTCCCAGACGCGTAAACAGCCTTGTGTACCAAGACACGTGATCGAAATACGTGTTCACGATTGGTCAACTGCGACGAGGACCCCCTTGTTTACAAGCATTCTACGTATTATACTATGGGGATAGCTGCAGCAGCGGTGCATGCTTGCATGCAACACGTGTATCGTGACTGCTGCTCAGCACGGACATGTTGCAGTTTCCCGCTTTGTTAGACTGTTTTTTTTTAGCAAGTTAAATGAGGTACAAATTCGGATTTAAACCAACACACAAGAGAAAAAGAAGGTCACATTTATCTAACAAACCTTCATCATGCCATTTCGAAGAAGAATCAAGCTGAAATCACGGCATCAAGGAATACCTCTCCACTGCCGATTCTGCTGGTACTGTTGTGCGAACACCTGATCACGGCGATTGCGAATCTTGAACTGATTACGGTAGGTTTTGTGCTTTTTAAACGTCGTATTTCCGTAAATTTATGGGTGTAAAAATGATTTCCAATCAATTACAGCTCTTTGACTTAGTTATCATCCTTCATGAGTATGTAAGATTACCTGAGCTATACGCAATTCCCCCACAATGATCGATTTGTTGTGTCAATAATAGCAGCAAATTGTGGCTGTACGAAGGAACAGCTGATCACGGCGATCGTGA
The DNA here is from genome assembly GCF_040938485.1 of Diadema antillarum. Classification (NCBI taxonomy): domain Eukaryota; kingdom Metazoa; phylum Echinodermata; class Echinoidea; order Diadematoida; family Diadematidae; genus Diadema; species Diadema antillarum. The sequence continues at coordinate 213,352 of NW_027271577.1, read as the reverse complement.
ATCTTGAGCTGACGATAGGTTTTGTGCTTTTAAAACTTTGCTTTTCCGTAAATTTACGGGTGTAAAAATGATTCCAATGAACACAAACAAACAAACAATTTCACGACGTGAATATATTGTTTTGGCGGACGATTTATTCTAGATTGACAATTTCCTGAAAAGTGCACACAGTTTGCCTATAGATACGTAAATCTCACTGGGTTGAGTACACATTTGGTGACGTACATAGATTTGGCACTTTTCGTAGCCGCATCGAACTTTTTCCAGTGCTCAAATCTGGTAAAAATAAAAATTCTTATATTCAGAGCAGAGACAACTTTATTGCATGATTTACGTCAGAAATTAATCAACAGTCAATTTATATGATGTTATTTCCTACAAATTTTAACTTTAACACATTCCTTGAGGTGTAAAGGTTTGAATGTGAGGCCTTGAGGAGCTTTTACTCTCCTTATTTGATTAAATCATCAGAGTTGTGGTTTAAAGCCTTAAGGTAGATTTAGTTCTATCTATGTGAACATTAGTTTCAAATTCCCTTGCTTTGCTCATGAATTATGTGGGTATTGTGTATAAAAGGAAATAGAGAAAGAGAAAGCCACAACCCGGCATCTGTCAAATGAAAAGATGACGAAGACAATATGGGGGAAATAAACCTATTTCAAGGGACTTTACAGTGCTGGTTGAGGTGAGGATTCAGCTTGTAACGTTTTGCGAGATACTTAGAAAATGAAATGTTAAAGAGCATACAATTCTAAGGGGAATCAAAAGTTTATTTGATGAAAATCGGTTGTGAAATTACTTAGCTATCTAAAAACAAGGCAAAACAAAGAGATCCTCATAAAAGTCGTGGCCTGTCAATTTTATCAGGATCGCTTTTTTAGATATCTCAGCCATTTCAAGGCCAATTTTCATCAAATAAACGTTGAATCCTTCTTGAAATTACATGCTCTTTCATATTTCATAAGAGGTTTCTCATTATCTCACCCCCCCCCCAAAAAAAAATGTATAAACCTGAATCCTCACCTCATCCAGTATTGTAAATCCCTTTCAGTGAATGTTCCGAATTTCCGGACAAAAATACACATTACCTACAGTATCCATGTTTCTCCCCTTTCTTTCTCTCTCTCTCCACCCCTCCCCCAACGCCTACTTCCCCCTACCCCCATCCCATATTATTGCTGTCACTCCAGACACGACCGATGAATAAGGGTCAGATGCAAGAGGATGGAAGGTATGCGCAGAGATACAAACATTAGTCATCACTCGGCACTTCATCCTGACCCTCGAACTCCTCCTCGCCGCCTCCTCTGGTGGGATGGGGGGGGGGGGGGGGGCGAGGCGAGAGCTCAGCCTACGGATTTATGGCTAACGCCAATATGTTTGGGGGATCCATTAGATAAATCTTTGAGAGGGTATAATCGCAAACTGCGATTTTTACGTCGTATCGAAAGACGCAGATTAGAATGATGATGTCAATATGTCGATGAGTGACAGAGGGAATAAACGAACAAGAGATGATCACAAAAACATTCCACATCATTGTTATCTACCATCCTCATACGAAAACGCGCACGCAGGCAGGCAACCAGTATAGAACAGCAACGAACAAGTTATGTACCTACATGATTGCATATAATAGCCATTAATACATTTACCTAGGGGTCGCATGCATGGTATCGTAAATAGGCCAGGATACAGGGGTTCGGCGCATGTTGCGAGAAATAGTGAGTGTGATAGGATCAATCCGCCACTTCACGCCACATGACGTCATTAAGAGTTCGTCCACGCCAGTTGAGGAGAAACGCTGGATTTAGCTATATGCATGCACGCACCGCGCTTGAACCCGCATCATATGCAGCGTCCTAGGATAACATTTAAAGGAGCACACGCGCTCCCGCGTTTAATATCTTAGTGATTTTTTGGTATCCTTTGCTTGCTACTTTCCTACTGTGAAACATTGGAAATACTGAATGATATTTTCGGAATCAAGGAGCAATGGATCCTGGGGCCCGTTTCATAAAACTTGTAATCAGTGACAAGTTGTCATAGATGTGACAAGCTACTGAAATCCTTGCATCTGATTGGCTTAGAGCAAATTTGTCATAGAAATGTGGCAGTTGTCACTTATGCCAAGTTTTATGAAACGGGCCCCTGATTGATCTTTCTCCCAGTCAGCGATACTTGTTACGTTCCCCTTTATAGCAACAGTCAAAGCGTTTTCCAATATACTCAGTAATATGGTAATAGTTTTCAAGTACTACAGGTCACAGGTGATACACGATTTAAAAGAAAAAAATGCTAAATGTCGATGACCAACGTTAGTCAAGAAAAAATCGTATGTGCTTTGGATTTATTGCTTGTTTAAATGAGAATATGTTACTATTGTTACTCCCCTTCGACATGATCTTTATAAGTAATACTGAAAGCTTCGATGTTGTTAAATGAAATAAATGTTTGCTCATGATTAAGTTCTTTTTTTCATGCAAACGAAACTGTTGTCTACTGTTCTTTTGGCTCTGCAATCCGAAGGTCAAATGATTTCACAAAATAATTTGGATCCCCGTGTTTTCTATAACTCATTAACTTGTTCATGCTTGTGAAAACAGCACATTATTTTTCCCCAACTCTAATTGGAAGTTTGAACGAGCAGGCCTATACAACTCGCAATGTTTTCGTTCCACATTTCCTCGCGCGTACAATCGCCTCTCAAGGTTGACATCTTTCTTTAAACGCATGGGAAGATACCATTTACAAACACCATGTCCTATTGTGTACAGTTCAATGCTAGCATATGTTCGACATACACACGTACCCAGTGCTTGTAGTGAATGTGAAGTTAAAGGGCGAGATCATGGGTAAAGTATGACTCTTCGCTTTGGTAGTGACTACTTTTCAAAGGTAGGCAGGCGGCATTTCTAAAGGAGCTTTCGTGCCTCGTATGTTGTACATTACATTGCTAGCAGTTGATTGACTTGTTGCCAAGCTGTTTCCATGCCAACTGCAATCATTGCCAGTTGCAATTGTTGTTAACTCTTAAAATGACAATGATGTTTAATGCTGCAGTCTGGCCGTCTAGCAAGTCTTGGCCGCTGAACGGGTTGGGAATCACGCCGAAATAAGTGAGAAATGTTCTTGGACAGCTAGACGGATTACAGGACCTCAGCTCATCAGTCAATGTTTTGCAGCAAACTTTAGTTTTACTGGAGCAGACACAAACAAGACGGGAGTGTTGATAGTTCATGCCATATCAAACACAACTCTGTCAGTCTTGCTACATTAGCTTAGCGTTAAGGCTTCTTCTAAAATTTAACAATTGTCATCCTGAGAATCATGCAAAAGTCACATGCAGCGATTATAAGCAGGCAATATTTTGTATGGTGGTAGAATGGAATCTCTTTGGTATCAATTTGTCCTATCGTGAACGTTTGGACATCGATAAAGAAAAATGAAAGGAAATGACCAATGATTACATAATGACAATAAAAAGTCTGATTCACTGCTGCAAGAAGACATTGCCAATATTTGCCACGCTCTTATCAAGCTGTCAGGACACGTATCCATATTCCATTTCATCAGTTGCCGAGGTGAGTTTCCAGAAACAGTTTTAAGATATTTGTCGAAGACTTAATGTGAAATCATATGAGTCAGATTCATGTTTATATTATCAATATCAAACAGAATTCCAATACATGTATATACTGAGTACTCCAAAAGAATTTTGTTAGCGTAGCTCGGGTCTATCGTCGCTTCATTTCGGCGTATCTAGGCCTACTCTTCCTTCAGATCCGAGCATTGTTATGGTATACGAGAAGATGCCAACAAGGTCAAATCTAATTCTATCAATATCTATCAAAGATTGTAATGAACTTCGGTATCCATATTCCCAAAATAAAAACGTCTGATACAAGGCTATCCTTATTGCATATGGCGTGGGCGACCAGGAAGCTAGTCAGAGACACCGATACTAATCGACATTCGGCTCCTTCGGTGATCGCACACGCCACCTAGAACTCGATACTTATAACAGTGCTCGAAAGTAAGGTCTCTCCTTCAGTCGCCTGAGTGAGCGATCAATGTCCCACCATTACTCAAACTCTCGTCTGTTAGCGCATCACATCTTGGGGTAAGCTTGCCTCAGAATCTATCATCTTGCTTTCACTAAAACTTGGCACCTCTGAATTCTACTGCATGATATGTATTTCAGAAAACAAACAAACAAACACAGTATTATTGTAATACCAATAGCATATCATTACTGAATTAATGGGACACGTTAATTTCATCAAATCTGCACGAAATCAGACCAAAACAAACAAAATACAAATTTGCTAATGTATGTTATCATAAAGAATAATAACTTCAATCTCTTTAAATAATATTGCCAATTTAAGGATGGTTAAGCATTTTTGTTATCCTGTAAGAGTAACACCAAAGAAAAACAGTTAAATTGTATATGATCAAAACAAATAGAAAGAGACGTTTTCACTCTACTTTGTGAAAACATCAACAACGAATAGTTTAATAAAAGGATGCACCACGGGAAAGAGATTTCTATAGACATTGCTTGACAGTAGATGACACGTTCGAGTTCCACTGGTTTCATTTTTCCGATATGTGTAAAAATTATACATCAGCAGTTGCAATCTTCAATAAAAATACAGAGGGTAACATTTTGATAGCAATCTGTTACAGCACATCTTCCCCATCTCTGCACTAATAATCTCTTTCTTTCAGTTCTGACTATTCTACAGCTCAGACTGATACTTTTATCCATCTGATTGTCCTACTGGAACAAAGTCAATGTTGGGACACTGCCCCCTTTAAGGCCGGAACGCCGAGTTCAGGTGTGCAGTCTGAGATAAGTCGGATAAAAGGCGAGTCGGGCTAGACACAGCGTGGCGTGACACCAGCCGCGGTAAACACAGACTCGAAAAAACGGATAACCAACGCTGTGTGAGTACCGAACCTTCTCGGTTGGAACCTTGGCCAGGTGAGCGACTTTAACGTTGGGTATGATTGGGTAATTGGCCCGGATATTGGCGCCTTTTGGTGGGGGATTTTTCTCTCAGTGCGGGATAGCATTTTGTTCGATGGCGAAAGTTCGTCGTCACAGCGTGTGATGAGATGTAACAAGATGTATATTTATACCGCTGTAAAATGTTGTAGGCCTACTACTGGTTATATAGGGTGGTTATCCCTTTCAAGGCTGTAGACCTCAGTTGTTCTTATTTTTTAAGCACCCAAAAATTCCTTGAGATGTCATCAGCATATTTCCACTGGCATCAGAATGCCATCTGGTTCCTGGCATTATAGTAATGGTAATTCGTCATCGAATCATCATTGATTCTGTGGAATGTGCAATATGTAATACGGTCGCTATGAATTACAGAGATGTCAACTCTTTCCAAAATATCACATTCAGCTCATGAATCATGGCATGATTATTAATGTAAATTTGTACCAGATGGTAAGATGGTATTGTAAACCGTATTAGCCGTTTATCTGTAAATGCAATGTAAACTTTTGGAAATGTCTTACATCAGCGAGTGTAGTAGCCAAGTTTCGTTGAAGTAATAATTTGAAGAATGGTGATTTCATGTTGAATCCGCATGCTTTGCACACATCTTTTTAACGTCTGACAAATTCAACGTTTGTCAATGAATTGTATTAGCCGTGTTATTCGGATAACGCTGTATAGAATATTATGTCTGTTCTTCAGAGTGTAACGTGGATATATATGTTCTCTGAGAACTGACGCACCAAAAACTCAATATAATGCAATAATATAGGTTTTCCCGGTCAATTTCATACTTTTGTCATTCAAGTTCCTATTCCGAGCATTCGATTTCACGCATTCCACGCTCGCAGCACTGAACCAGCAATCAAATTCAAAATCCGGTCATTCGAATTCACTATCCGAGCATTCAAATTCACTGTCGGAGCATTCAAATTCACTAACGGAGCATTCAAATTCACTATCGGAACGTTCAAATTCACTATCAGAGCATTTAAATTTAAGAGAGGAGCACGCATTTCATCAATAAGCATTCAAATTCATGTCAAGCTGGCGACAGAATCTCGTCGGTCATTCAAATTCGTGAATAGGCAACCATGTTCCAAATAACTGCATACAATTTAAAAGAAGTCCTGAATTTAGTTAGTTTTGGGCCGTGTATGGATGTGTTTCTCATTTGGCTTTGAATATATTGGGATTTATGATGATTATTTATTTTGCAGTAGAGGTCCACCTGTTCATTGACAATTTTGAACTCGCACTTAGCAAATAGGAATATACAGGCACATGTCCCTCTCGGATTAGACATAAAATGGAGGTCCCCTGTGTAAGAGAGTCACAACTCATGCACGTAAAAGATCCCACTTCATTTATTCATCGCAAAGAGCAGAACATCTAACTGGACCCCATACGGAAGACCAGCTTTTGCAGCTGAATATGGGTTATCCAGCCATCTCCTTTGATAGAAAAGGAAACAAACAAACAAAATTAGGCACTGTATAGGCCTACAGACGAGCATAATACGGAGGGTTGGTTGACACTTTCGAGGAAAAAAAAAAACAATTTCGACTATATTGAAACTGATACATGAACATTTTATACGTGCTGTTTGTTGTGTCAGTATTGCTGTCTTATTGATTTACTTTTGCGGGACTAAAGTGAGCTCATTGTGTGTCAGTTTGTCTTAAAGTGATGAATTGTCATTATGTGGTTGGTGTTGGGGCGTTGTCAGCATACAATGTCATCAAGAAATATGATTACTATTCGTTGTGTTGTTTGGATGCACTGCTGATTGGACATTGCAATTTGAAATTTATTGAGATGAAAAACAAAGAATACATGAACAGAGAACAATTTAGAACGTGTAAACAGTCCTAATTGCACTATATGCAAGCATTCATTGGTTGTGTTGGCCCCTTTTCCTTTCTTAAAAGTCTCCTCCATTTTCCTCGTTAAATTGATTGCACGAAGTAAGAACTTGACCGCCTAAAAATGAATTTGACTGCTCCAAACAAGCTCATTGGGACTATCACGTGACTATCGCATGAATTTGAATGCACGAGTAGGAAAATCGGTGCTCGCATTTTGAAATTGAATGCCCAATCGTGAATTTGCTTTCACGAAAACGAAATAGAACGCTCATAAATGAAATTGATCGCTCGGAATCTTAATTTGAATGCCCGAATATTTTCGCGTGCGTGCGCTGCGTGAATTTGAATGCACATTAATGAATTTGAGTGACAAAAGTATGAAATTGACCGGGAAAACCTATTATTAGCACAACTGTCTATACCCGGCTTACACGTGACGAAGCGTGACGTGGAAATAAAGTAAATTTGATTAAACGATCTGAGGCCAAAACCATACAACTGCCACCAATGCATTCTTTCCTGTTGTGTTTGCAGGGCTATAGATTCTATCACTTATCACTTGTCACGTTGCTGGTGTTGTGGAGGCAGTTACTCAAGTACAACGCCATTATAATCGCCAAGGAGAAAACAGCTGAACTGTGAATGGGCAAACACATGCTTGTCATCAGCAGTGCCAACTGGTACATCATTAAAAGTGTAGCACTACAGTTAACTCTTCACAGTTCTTTTAGAGTGTGTGTGCGTGTGTGTGTTTGTGTGCGTGCGTGTACTTGTAAATCCATGCTTTTTGAGTGGCAGTGATTACTATCGTTGCTTACTACTGTCGTTGTGCAGGGACATTGCAAGGAGTTGAGACAAATTTGTTTGTTATCACTATAAACAGCTTGTTGATCTTTTAGGTGTTGACTTTTGACTATTCGTATTCGACCTAAGAGAGCTGCGGCGTCTCGATCCTACTTGTATCATGCCCTTGACTGTGATAAAGAGACACTATATAAATGCCTCAGAATACTGTCAGCACAATAATTACCTCCCATACATAACCTACATGTAGCGACCAAAGAAACGGCTATGATGAATTGACAAGATTTTGGCATGTAACCATGGAAGTTATTTCTATTCCAAGTTACTATCATCAATAGCAAGACTTGCGTGAGGCCGATCTCTTGTCGTGGGGTATAGCTTGATCGCCATGACAACATGACCGAAGCTTTATAGCCTATTCCTCAACCTGACGATGAAAGGAGATTTACCCCACACATGGCCCACTGGGGCTTTGACGCTTGAGATGTTTTGAAGAAAAAAAGTTAGACAGGGTCTTGGGGTGTCCTGCTGAACATGATAAAAGATGAATTGAAATAGATTGTGCCTCGGTGTGACTGCGGATGTCATTGCATTGTCGCCATACAACGAATATTAATCCGTTACTTCCGAATTTTGTAATTCCCCACAAATAGTTTTGATGCACAGCATAATGGGTTGTTAGCGTAGGCAATGGTTGATATACATCATTCGGTCGTCTTGTCTGGAGATGGGCATCATCTTTCTCTATGACTCTTTATCCGGTCAAATATCTTTGTTTCGTGACCATAATGAGGCATCCATACAATGACATGAGACAACTACATTGTATATAGAAAGAGTGGAGAGTGGGTACTTCTATTAAATCTTCGTAGAGATCTTGTGAGTGCGAGATACTACTCTTTGGCGAGGCTCACCGTCTGGGATCACCGTCATTGTCTACTGTGACGTTGGTGTCAATGACATCATCGGTAGTCGTGTCAATCTCCTTGTGTTCCAGTCGCTCCTCCAGACCACCGTTGATCAACTCTTTGTCCAATTTATTGATACCTACGTACGCCTTGAAGTCGCCGAATAAAGCCTGCAAATATTATCTCGTCTGGGTCGGCGGGAAATAATCACTCAACGTGCTAAATAAGGGTCAACGCGGGCGGAAAGTTTGCTCACCCCTAATTGAGAACCTCCCCCTCCCCTTTCCTTTTTGGTGATATTCATTCACATCCTCGCCCCCCCCCCCCCCCATGTCTTTTCGCTCTTTCTCGTAATGCCCGTATCAATGCGTCAATTATCGACGTAACGCGTTATGAAAGCCAAAGGCAGTCTGGACGCGAGACACGAAACGTGTACTCATGTCTGGTGGACACGGACTGCAATTCCGCAAGACTTTAATAACATCTTCTTTACAAACACAGGATGTTGCAATTCGACAGAAATCGGTCTATCGGGATGAACAGGAAAGGAAAGAGAGAAAAGAAGAAAATAAGGTGATCTATACAGTAGAAGGCGGAAAAGAAAAAAGACGGAAAGGAACAATAGGGGAACATGGACATTAACAACAGACTGTCCTGGCTAACATAAAAGGGATTACCAACTTTCCAGAATCAAAATTTGCTACAACTGTTATAGGAATATTGGTTCCCCCTTTCCCTGTACATCTTCCAGTGCATCGATCTTCACTCAAACCAGGGAGGTGAGACGACTTCACCTCCTTGATCAGACAACAGTGAACAACCACTGAGCAGATATAGGAGAAAACGGAGGGCGAGAAGGAGGAGGAGGGTGAGATGAAGCCTGTCAATCAAGCCGTGGATGATCTTTCTCAATGGAGCACTAAACCATTTTCGATCGAGTAGTTTTTGCTCCATTAAGGAACTGGAATCCGTAACGGCAGAACCTAATCCCGGGACACGCTAGAATCATACATGAAGCACGCTCCTCGGCAACAAAAATGCTTAACACCGGCTACATGATACCTGAGCAATGTCGTCTTAGAAGCACTAATAGGATGTGTTTGTCGTTTAGCGACTCTTCCTCTATTCAATAGCTGATCGCTCTTTTCAAGAACTCGGAAGTTGTTAGAACGGCTTAGACGATTCATGCAAGTTCCCCTTAAAAGCACGACAGTAATGTTTTCGTTTTTCTTAACCTCGAGTTCCATTCAGTTAATTGTGTGTGCCCTCGTGCGGTTTCCCGAGAGATACACATGAATGCATTGCAATAATTGATCAACAGGTTGCACAGTAAAGGATTACAGAATAGACTACAAGATAAGATTAAAAAGCATCTTTCTTTCGTAAATAGAATGCTTTTTTTAGATCCTCTTCAGTTTCTTTCGATCTAATTTTCGTTGGAAGTGGCAAGGGGGGGGGGGTGAATGCCAACTTAATCCGTCTCACCATTTAAATTAATAATTGACACATATTCTCGACAAAGGTTTTTAATTTTCGTTCTTTTTTCTGAAATGTGATGAAGGAGAAGAAAGTTGGGTTGGGTGTCTTCTTGCATCCCGTTTTCTAAAATTAACAAATTGTACAAATTGTAATATGTTCATTCATCTATTATTCCTTGATATATTTTTTTTTTTCATTCGTCTTGGGGATCTTTCCCCATTGTAATATCCTTCTCTACTAGTTCTTTCCAGTCTTAATCGTCTATTTTGACTTTCTGTTCTCCATAGCACTGCTCTCGACTGGACACAGAAGCCCTCCAATCCCCCCCCCCCCCAAGCCGACATGCTTCCGACGTCACACCAAGGGGTTAATGGCAGGTATCGACAATAATCCTTGAATCCCACGAGTATTCTGCCAAAAAGAGGAAAATTTTGCCGCAACGATCAGGCGCCAAATGTCCTCAATGTAGAGTCTGCTTCTGCCCCTTTTTCAAACACTATACTAAAATGTCATTTGTAATTCATAACGGACTCGTGTATTTCAGGATCTGTGAGAGATAATCTAATTTCTTTTCACTAAAACTGCGAGAGGAACCCAAACATGTAGCGTTTCGGAAATTTATATTTCTCTCTCTCTCCATCTCTCTGTGATCGCCATATCATCAAAGCTCCATTGTGCGCGCCAACTTTCTGTGTATACCAGCCACGAGTGGATGACCTTTTCGTCTAAAGAAGATGACGTACATCTCGGAAAGTGGCGCTTTCTCCCGGACATCTTTTAAGTTAAAGTGGGAAAGGAATTCATCCTTGATTTCTTCATATCTTTTCTGTTGATCTTTTTTGTCGGAGCCTTTTCTTGAAATCCAGTCGGTCACGCCTCAGATACTACAAAGTGGCAAAACAGACCTCATTGTTTCGCGCCAAAGTGGAAATTTCTATCACGGAGAGTCGAGATTCGACAGGATCGAGGGTAGGAAAAGGAGGGTGGGGTAGGAGTTAAGGAGAAAGTGCACATGCGGGGATTCAATTAACCTTCCAATACTCCTAGTTCGTCTGATGACCCGCTAGTTATGTGTAGGGAACCTCAGACATGAATGGTTCAAAGCGAGGCTGAAGGTGATAATCGATCGGCATGTTCAGGCAGGATTCTTGACCTTGTGGTAGAGGGGCGTGGCAAACCAATCACTGTAAAATAAGACGGGTTTCACTTCACACATCAACTCCTTCTCTTCTTCAACTTCGTACTATCGTTCTTTATTCCATTCCTCTTCCTCTTCTCGATCTATGTCACTATTAACATATATTATTACCATCTATGATACAATAACTCGACCACAAGCGTATCCTTCCATCGCTTTATCGGAGCTAAACTTATATCGTTAAACGCTCTGGCGTTTGAAATCATATCTACTCCATTTTTTTTTTTCTGACGAAACAATTGAGAAACTGAAAATGAGAGATGAAGTTAATCAGAAATATTTGTATCTATACGGAGCTGTGTATCTCTTGTTTCTGGCATACGCATTCAGGGAAAAAAGCCATTGTTATTCCTTCGCAGGCATGGTCCACTTAATTATTTAACCATGGAGATACTGCACCTCCATGCTGTAACGGATCGTTTATAGCTCCCGTTTACCTTTGGGAGCAGTGATTTAAAAGATATGCAAGACATCACTTTTGATGCAAAACGTCCTACCATATAAAACTTTTGCTTTTACAATAAAGCATGAAATATAAAGAGATATCACTATTTTTCTCGTTAAACCACAACTGTAGACGGTTTAGTCTGGAAACATTTTTATTATACATATTGTTCACATGTTGTGTATTTCAAAATACTTAACATAGATTATACTGGTTCAAATATTTACACTGGTTGTTTCTATCACTAACTCACATTTTTAGAACTATTTGAAGCACTAATGCCGGATTTTTGTTTCATCTGCAAATGGTAAACTATGCCTTTAACCATGGAGCTATTTCAGTTCCATGGTGTAACGGGTCACTTCGTCCAACCAAGGAGCTACTAAGTTAGTAGCTCCATGGTCCAACCATTTCACTCTATATACACCTCTTCTTCTTTTTTGTCTCAAGTCTCCTTTCATTCCCTCTCAGTGGAGTGTTGCCATCGTTCTCCCATCTGACAGACTTCTTGCTGAATGTTCTTTTTGAGTATTCTACCCCATTATCGATGTATTAAGGTCGATTGCCTTGCTTCATTATCCGCAGACCATGACAATCTTGTGGGAAACGGGTAATTACCTCTATTGATCACCCTTTTCAGTACGAGGGCAGATACCTACAAGTCTATTGAGGATCAATTTCGTTACATAACTCCTCTGTCTCAAAAATCCCATTTCCACGGCGTTGCGGTGACTATATGCAGCTAAAACTGGCTGAGAAGACCGTTATGTCTTTCCGGTCGAGAAGCGCAGACAAAAACGAGACTAATTCTTATGGTCCTGTTCAAACAGCTTTACAGAGGGACGCGTAATCTCGACTCTTTGTGCTAATTTTGGTGACTCCAGCCAGCCAACTTTTTTTTTTCTGAACCTACGGCTTACAATGAAGAGCCATGGATATTATTATGTTGGAAGGAATTAGATGGTCACTTACACGTTAATCGCCATTCATGACAAAAAGACTGCCACTTTTAGATCGATACGCAGTATTTCGTCTTTTCTTCTTCACACTGTCTTTTTCCATCTTAATTCACCTTCCCCTGCCCCCCCCCCATTCCCTCTCACTCCTCTTCCTCTGTTAAGCAAACACAGATGCTCACAAACACTCATACACATATGTAATCTACTACAAACCTTGGTTCCTTATTCAATGCGTTGCTCTTTCTTTAATTTCAGCGAGTGAAACACCCGTACAACCCTATAGCATAAGCTGCCCCTTGCTTGCGTGTCCTTCTGGCTAAAATCATCACTCTCTTTGAAAGTAAAATTCAGAGAGGAAAAAAAAATCCAGGACACCATAGTTCGACGACTTCCCTGGGTCTATTTTGACCTCATGATTGAGTCACTGCCAGCGAACCTCATATAAAATTCTAGTGTGTATGTGCTGGGCAATCAGCATTTGCGTCACACATGCACACACCACTTGAAGAACGGCAAAAGTGGCGTGTCACATAGTTGCAAACATTGTAAAGTACTTAGGCGCAAGAATGCAACACGGAATGCAAACACATTCTTCGAGACGTCTGTTAAAGGCCCCCACGTACCCTGCCCCTGTACTGTCTACACATCCGTGAGCCATAACTCAGAAACTGAACACTTGTTTTGAACTAAAGGAAATTGTTAATGGCTCATCATATTAAAGAGTGATCTCTAACCAAAGTGGCAAAAGAAAAAACATCCACCTGTATCATTCCAGCTCGACGTACGCTACAGGCAGAATTCTGTAAACTTAAAATTCTCATGAACAAACGATTGCAATTAATTTTGTCATATTCTGCACAGTAAATATAATTCTACCGCTACATCCTGGAAGATACTGTCTTGGATTTTGGGCACCCCCATTGTAAAATTGGAACTACTGATTGTTATACTCACTCAGTTGAAGCTAGGATGACGTAGTTTTTAATTCCTATGAAAGTAAAGAGTATGAACATCCTCTCAGCGATCCACAATTCATCCATAAATATGATAGTGGGACAAACTACTATACCGTAACTAAAACAACGTTCAGAAATGCTTGCTTTTCTTGCATAGAAATCATCTTATTTCGAGATGAGCAATCTTCTCTATCGTACTTTGGTAAGTTCGATAACCCAGCAACCCATACAGAGAGGGATAGAGTGCGACAGTCATACAGACAGGTAATTCTACTGCTACATCTTCGAAGAGACTGGTTATGTTCATGGCAGAAGTTCATTTCGCTACCTCCACCCGAAAATTGGGGCGTTCCGGCAAAAACCAGAATCTGAAGGGAAAATCTCGACAGTTCAAGAACACGTAGCCTTCACGATGTAGAAAATATTGTCACTTGATACATCCTGTTATTCGTGAAAATGTCCATCCTCTCTCTCTCCTTTTTCCCCCGCTCTCTCTCCCTCTCCCTCTATCACTTTATGTTTTCAAAGACACACACACATACGCACACAGACGCACGGACACATATATAACATAATGATCCCGTATCATTTTCTTGTACATCATTAGGAATGTTCGTTAAAAAAAGGAAGCAGTCAACACACGCAACTATTACTCCAGAAATTCAACGCCAAAGCCACGTCATTATATACTTCGACACCTAAAACCAAGTATCCATTTCATTATCAACACCTACCCGTACATATTGCAAGGTGGTAGATACTATCATGATCATCACAATGATATGACGACCGGTTTGTCCCATTATTACCACTCTTCCTCGCGGCAGTTTTATCAAACATTTAGTTCATAGCTATCATCTAGTTTGATTTATTGCCTAGAGGATGTACCATCAATTCCAACCATGTGCATGAATGTCATTGCGAAGAAGTGTTGGTAATCTATAGGCAAGTAATAACAAGTAGTCAAGAACAACGTTACCTCTGAATACGGGAAAATGAAAGTGAAGATAATGACCATGAAAGTCGACAATCGTCAAAAACACACATCTTTCTACAAAATAAATCCCCATCAGTAAACCATATAGGTTTATCTGTCAACTCCCTCCCCCGCCTCCCCCCATCTCTCTCTCTCTCTCTCTCTCTCTCTCTCTCCCTGTCCTGATAACGATAATCAAAATGGTCATCAGCGACATAGTGGCCTTATGTTACGAACAGTCAACGCAAGTGGTGAGGTCAAGATTCGGACATTATACCGAGTGTCCGCTGATATAAGTTTATCAATTGTGAATAATCTGAGACAGCATGTGGTATTAATGTGCAGACGCGAAATCAGGGAGGGGTTCTTGGGTTGGTTACAGCTCGTTATTCCGAAGTTTCGTTATTCCGAAGGCTCTTCAGTCCGAAGATTCGTTATTCCGAAGGTTCGTTATCCCGAATTTCATTTTCGGATCAAAAATCATCGGAATAACGAACCTTCGGAATAACGCCACAAATGTTCGGATTAACGAACCCCTCTTCATTTTCGGATTAACAAACCTCTAGGTATAGGGAATTTGTGTGTTACGGATTAACGAACCTTCGGAATAACGAACCTTCGGAATAGCGAACCTTCGGAATAACGAACAGCACTGACCCCTTGGGTTTGGGACCATGCAACCATAATTATCCCTCCTTACCCAGGTAGAGTATAACATATAAAAATAGTAGTATAGTTGTAAAGCATACCTGACAATTCTAGGGGATGATAATGTCAAAGTGGAGCTTTACATACAAAAATAGGCTATCCTGTGTAAGACAAAGTACTATTGATATCACTATTATCAACATTGTCATTATTAACATTACTCTCATTAACCAGTGTTATATCCATTATTAAGAATGTGATCTTTGTTCCCATAAAGTATACTGGAAGTAATAATTTTCATTTTCCTTTTATTTCTCCACAAGGTAACATAATCTTCCTTGTTCTGGCTTAGATGCTTTGACATTCGACAATATTCAATCGTGTCCACCTGGTCACCAAAACCATTGTACAGGGGGATCCATCACTGCTAATTTTCTAATCAGACGTGACGAATGTGTTCATATTTTAGGGGAGGATATGTTATCAACGTTTAGTTCTGTGTAGTTTTGAGATGACAAAATCAGAGCGTTTTGTTCATAGGGGATGACATAATTATTACATCAATATCAGCGATTATCCTGAATATACTAGCTACAACGGCCAGGGAATTCCCGCCTAATAGGGTACAGTAAGTTGCGGACATATCCCTGGATATTGCGCATCGTGAAAACGAGAGAGATAAATAATTATATAGAGAAGCAACGCTACATGTGAACACACGTCACAGGTTGGATACAGGGTTATAAGATTATGCAAACAACATAATAAACACACCAGCCAATAGACTCTCTCAGATAAGTCGTTTTAAGCAATCAAACAACGCAATTTCATTTTTATCTGTCAGTTTATGGGGTCAGTTATAGACTGTGGTATGATCCATTGCCAGATGACGCAATGAATAGAAACCAAGTATGGAAAGAAAGGAGAGGAACAAATTATTACCAGATTTTTCTACCGAGTCCGTAATATTGGTAACCACGGTCAATGTTATACCTAAAACAGTAGCCGCGATATTGCGGACTATAATATAGAGGAAATAGACTCAAGGGATATTACTCAAGCATTTACATCACTGTACCATATATATATATATATATATATATATATATATATATATATATATATATATATATATACATTTATATATTCATCTTGGAATTTTCCACGTGTTGGACTTCGAATGTTATGATTAATAGAAGAATGAGTCTCAAATACGCCATCTGTAGATCCAGCAAGAAGGTTACACTACACTGACGAAGGCCTGAGGCAGGCTGAAAATTTTGTGAATAAAAACCTTCTTGTTGGATCTACAGATGGCGTAATTTGAGACTCATTCTTATATTTATACGAATATATACAGCTGTGTTATTCATGTGTGTGAGTGTGCGTTTGGAGGAGAAATGGGAAAAAATTACACAATAAAAGTTCTTGTTTATGTGTACGTGCAGGTCAGTGTCGGTTGTATAAGTTCGTCACAAACAGATTCGCCATGGTATTTGCAGATGTAGACTGTGTTCATGACTTCGATATACTGTATAACTATAGAAGCCTAATCTTATGGTTAAACAAGTACCAGCCAGTTTCAAAATCAAAGGGAAAAAGAAGATTACAATAGCTGGCGGAACCGTTATTCTGTCAACCGTTTCTTTCTTTGAACACCATAAATGTTTGATTAATGAAGTCATAACATCAGCCATGCCCCTATAAAGCTTTCCCCCCCCCCCCTAGCAGTGTAATATGCATTCCAGCACCCATAATATGCATTCCAGCACCCATGAAATATCTTTGCAGTCCACCCACGTAACTGGTTTGTGTTTAGTGAAGTGGATATTCACCATAATTCAACATGCAACATTGAACTGCTGTTGAAGCGTGTGAACATCACTCCAAGCCCAATCAAAGTGTGATGCAAATGGAAGAAGATTGAGGTCTCTCCGAGCTCAGTCGATGGGCACGATTTACATTTTTCGTGTACTCTTTAAAGAAATGTCAGCGTGGTGCTTGATTCGTGGGGCACCCATGACAAATGAGGCAACTTTGGCTGTATATTGAATGAGGATTTCTAATTGTGAACTGACGTAGATTATCTGCTTGTCTTTCGAAACCTTCAAAGTGTACTCTGCTGGCCTTCGCAGACCGGAACTGCGGGGCCCCACAGAAAGAGCGAAGGATGGCGAGAAGAGGCACACAAGTACTGGCAAACTTATGACAGGTGCAGGCTGACCATTGTGCAACACAAAAATGAATATTCCGGAGAATAAGGAACTCGCTAGCCAAGAAATAACGTGAAGTCTTGATGTATTGAATCTTTTCTCTCTTTTTCTTTTAATTCTTCTCTCTATATCAAGTCAACTCGATGTTAAAATGACTCCCAGTTGTGAATATGATAAGTGTAGAAGAATTGTCAGGACCAATGGAATTCATATAGGTGAACCACTGGGGATGAAATGATAATAAAGAAAAAAAATGTTTCTGTCACACTAGAGAACAGAGAACTGAAGTTTTGACTGACTACAATGAACTTCTCCTGTATGGGAGATGATGTTCTGAGTTTATTTGCATCGCTGACCTTCTGATAATCCTCGCAAACATGACTTCATCATTGCTCGTTGGTAATCATAATTGACAACTGTCAAATTCTAGTTTGAACATTTATTTGTTTGTTTTCGCTCTGCTTTGTTTTTGTTTTTGTTTTTCGCTTTCTGCTTTTTTGTATTTTTTGTTGTTATTATCTTTTTTTACTTCAGCCTGAAACCAGGGAGTGATCCAAGTTTGGAAGCATGATAAGAAAACGGTAATGAAATTTCAGTTCCCGTGTCACGTTCGCTCTTTTCTTTTTCTTCAAAATTCAGACATTGTCAGAGGTATGGTCTGTGTCTGTTGAATCCCCTCAGACTGAAGCAGATCGCAGTAACAGATGAAAAGCATGAAAATTGTATTACTTCTAGCTTTCACCCCCCAAAAAAACATTATTGAAAATGAAACTTTTCTGTCCGATAAGGTTAATGCAAAACGCTGCCTCGTCAGGCTCGAATTACGCCGAGAAAATAGCCTACTTACTCGACATGATTGAGAAACAAATCACAGAGCCGGGCTCATGTTTGAAATTGAGATTTGACTCATATTACAGAAGGCTTTATTTATACAACGCATCACCGCTGGAATATGAATGTACGGAGCACAATCTGGTCCGTGTACACTGTATGTCTTCCGCTCTATTTGCCTAGCCTTCGAACAAATATTGATCTATTTGTTTGCGAAAGAGTTTATCTGAAGGTGAATGGATTTTGTATGGTACAAAGTATTGTGTAGACATGTATTATTATGTGAAGCTAACAGGAAGCTCAAAGATATGAAGAAATATGAACGCATAAGGCAGCCATATCTCCCCCATCTTTTTGTCAACATACCTGACATTTTGGGTGAAATGAAGAAAAAAAGGACAGGAATTCCGGGGGCGTGTGAATATGTATAAAACACATTGCTTTGCATGCGCAGGGTATCTGTCTCGAAAAAGAAACGTATAAAACTCATCACAATGATATGAATAAATACCTCGAGAAGAGACATCGGACAGTGCTATTTCGTAAACATCTGCTTCGATGCGGAACGTTAAAGACTTGTAGTATCAATGCTATATACTTCGTAAACATCTGATTCGATACGGAACTTTAAATACTTGGACTAATGCTTGTATTACTGTTGTTTGGTATCCTGGTCATCAACTCGCGGGCTAGAAACTCCCGGCCCGGTAATGTGGTCGTATAGGCCTATAGTGTCACTAGTAATTAGGCCATTGACGTTCATTTAAGATTCCGGCCTTAGTGTTTGAGCTACCATTGTATGCAACTCGCTGCTCAAACAATGTTTGAATTCCACACGTCGCTGTCTTTCCGACTGGCTGCTCGGTTGCTCGTCTTTACATTTCTTTTTTGTAGGTGCTATGCACGAACATACGATTTCTCAAGCGTTATCCAAGATATCATCGGAATTTTCCATTGTTTTGAGGAGCACGTTGTGGCCATTTTTAGAGGTACAGCGTCATTTATGCCATTTGCATATCTTGCTACCGAATCTCCGACCTCTGCATAGCGTGCTTGAAATAATGTAGATATACTGACGCAAAATACTCCTTCATTGCCTTTTATCTACATAGGCTTGATTATGCATAATACACTATTATGTCATCCGTAGGGCATGAGCAAAATAACAAATTAAAATGTATTGATTTCGATTCAATTCGTAATGAATATCGTCTACGTTGATGAGACATGATAACAATTGAGTTAGATTTTAGAGGTATAAAGAATAAAAGATCCGCTGCAGAAGATATTGTTTGCCAATGAAAATGAGAAAGATCTCAGACTGATGTTGCATGCGGTTATAAATGCTTGAATAATACACTTGACGTGTGTTACATCTCCTATTTACGTACTGAATGAGCATGAGCAACTGTGCGCATAGCTCCCTTGGCGTTGATTTCACCGAAAGCTTATGTGTAAGTACCTTACTTATGGTGTAAGGGCGTGAAACCCCCTCGAACTTTGCCATGTTTACTCGCATCATCTGTGGATGACATGGAAATCGTATGTAGTCTATATCTAAGGTAAATACAGCACTGCTGTTGTAACTAAACGTGCACAACATGTTGGTTTCGATTTGATGTAACTTATCTAAAGATATCTGTTTGGAATTATTCTTTGGACTTGATGTTGATACTTTTCCTTTACATCAAGAAATGAATCAACAACTTCCATCGTAGGCTTGGAAAGAAAGATGACACTTCAGATTAGCGAGAAACGAACTCTGGGGTGCTGTGATTTAATTTAATTTAAGCAATGTTTGGAATTATTCTTTGAATTAGATGTTATTATTTTTCCTTTACATCACGAAATGGATTAACAACTGCCAGTAAGCTTGGAAAGAAAGATGGCGCATCAGACTAGCGGGAAATGAACTCTGGGGTGCTGCTATTATACCATGTATACAGAGATGTGATCATTCTTCTTGGAAAAGTATCACTAGGGTAAGTGGGTATAATAAATTATGTCGACCTGGAAGTTCCGATGTCTAATAGTGCTTGTAGTATGGCGATGAAAGCTTTGGGCTCATGAATTAGAGATTTTGAGCTTCGTCTGCATGATCCATCAACGACATTTACCCATGCCGTTACATTTTGACTCAGGTGCACATAACGAGGATTGTGACCAGTGACGATAATGTCAGGACCCTGTTTCTCAGAGAGGCGCTCACACTCTCCGATGAGGCCACTCCGGCTCAATTAAAGTACATCATCATTATGATCGCTATTACAATTATCATAATCATAATTATCATTATGATTACCACCATCATCATCATCATCATCATTGCAACAACGTGCAGATTATCACAAAATTATTAGCATAAAACTGCTTCCCTTTTGTACTATTCCACTATTTAAGACCGGCATGGCGATCATATATTAGTGAGGATAAAGTTGAGGTGTGAGTTCCCTTCATTTTTTTTTCTCCCTCTACAATGAAATTACTAAGATCGCAACTCCTGATCTAATTTAAACAAACATGTCGGAAAAAAGGAACCAGGTATATCCTGGTGGTAATGTCGCTGCCCGGCAGCAGTAGATGACAGGTTCCAATCCCACTAGTTCTTTTTTTTTTTTCTAGACGTGTTTGTTAAAATTGCAGATCAGCAGTGTGTTGTGATATTTCAAATTTCACTTATAGAGGAAGAAAAAATTGAAGAAAACTCACACCTCAACCTTCACCCTCTGCTTAATAAATATCTTGCTTTCAATGACAAAGTTGTCTGGAACATAAGAAAATGACAATAATGATTATTACTGCATTTTATTTATTTATTTATTTATTTTGGGGGGTAAAGTGTATTCTCTTCAGTATTCAAATGTTCCCCAACAAGGGCCTGCAAATACTATGGCTCTGACGTTTTATACTCATTAACGTATGTATAATAGGTCATAATAATAATGGGAAAGCCAGTGGGTTTAACGTCATGTTGAGGTTGCACCCTATAGAGGAGGAGTCTAGGGCCTCATCCTCTGTGATACAGCTCTCCCATTGCAGTCACAGGCAGAAATTACGCATGAAACAAGATGTTCATGGCTCACCTCGGAGCTGTAACGCCTCCCCGAAATCTTCGGACATGTGATTTCTCGTGTTGAATCCAGGTGGTAGAAGCAGCATGAGGAAGAGGAAGAAGTAGACATAGATCCATTTTAAGGAGTCCATCAAGGTCTGCCCAGTGGAAGACATGATCGGCAATGGTTCAGGTCGCACCACTGGTCCAGGCGCCCGTCTGACTTTGCAAAATCGGCAGGTGCTGGTGCTGCTCATAACGTTAACAGTTGCCCTGCCAATCAAAGTATGTTCGTCTTTATCGATTGACAGAGCTATACACGTTGTTGGGAGCTGTTAGCATACACTAGGACCACAACAGGTAAGGGCAAGCGAGCTTATACCGCAAAAGTATGAATCACTCTACTAAAGGGCTCCGCTTCTGTTGACATGGAGTTCATGCGTTTGCTTTTTAATATACACCTTTGACTTTACACACCGATAGTCGCCCGAGTCAAATTCCAGTAGCACACCTCGATTGTGCCCTGGGAGGTTCTCCGCTCCTTGGATTACAGGGGCTGCTCGAAGTTGGACGATTATCTCTCTTAATGGGATGGAATGATCGGCATATTTGTACGTGTCGACCTAACAAACATCGCCTTCCGTCTCTACGCCACAGCTACGAGGTCGCGGACAAAATGAAATTTGCGATGCCCTGCGTGATAGATCCAACGCACCAAGGTGAAGAGCAGACAAACAAACGGGGGGAAAATGGAGGGACCTCTCGTCAAAAAAAAAAAAAATCAACAAATTCGAGGCACACTTGTAGTACAATATTGTCTGGCTTCTCTGTTTTTTTTTCCTCATCAAACAAGAACTCCCTCCACACAAGAAAAAAAAAACAACAACAAACAAACAAAATGTTAGGCTTGGATTCCCGGCTGATCCACAATCAGTGAGATAAGCCAAGAGCGAACTCAGGAAAAGGCTAAAAAGGGATGTCCCTCCTGATCCCTTCTCGATCTCGCTGAGATATCATTTCGCTCCCTGCGGGACGCTATTTCAATCTTCGGCTGGGGCTTATTGTGTGCAGCAAACCGGGTTATAACTAATCAGCGTTATACCGCCCCCATTTGGCACGGACCCTAAATCTCCGGCTCCGTCTGATCTCACACCTGTAAATGATTTTTTCATGGAGACGCACACTATATTCTTTTTTTTTTTCTTCTTCTTCTTCTTTGTTTTTAATTGACCTAAAAGTACGAGGTATGTATTATCTGCTGCGCGTTTTGTTTAGTTGACTGTATAAACTCACTTCTTTTGTTTCCAATCATACAATTTGCATGTGGGCAGGCGCTGATGCTTTAATGAGAATATACTGGAGACAAACCGCAGTCATATTCCGCTCCAAATCACTCAAAAACATCTTCATGCTTTGTGAATGAAAAAGAAACGATAAGGTCCCCAAATAATTCCAAGGAGAGAATATATATCCTTCGAGGTAGAAGGAATTTCCAAAGAGTTCACCTTCGTAAACAACAATCAATTAAGTCTCGTCGAACTGGTATTTTAGTTTGTTTTTAATACTTTTAACATAGTGCCTTTTCTCTGAGACAAATTAAAGGGACATTGTAGACGATTTACACAATTTTAGATTAGGTAGGACTGTACATAAAGTGATAGTGCCACGTATGGATTTGTGGAACTTATTGGGGTTCTTGATCAAACAAACCAATACTCTGAAAAACTCAAATCATATGTTTATACATTGAATAAGGATGATGACAGAGACATAGACATAGAGACATAGAGACCCATAGAGACTCAATCCAGTAAAGTAACAAGAAACAACATAATTCATTACAATACCATAATGTTCAACAAGTTCAACAAGTTCACCTGTGTTTTCTTCTATTGTTCTATCTGCTTGCATGGGCACCCAGTCATGCTTACTGATATGAAGTTGCTACACGCTATATGTCATCATTCTTGTTCACTGTGATTTGTTATGAATTTTGAAAACATTCTTATTTCTTATCCCAATCTCTGTATATCAAATTATGTGTCTTTGTGCCCAGTACAATCAGTTTGTAGGTGTTCAAATGCAAAAGCCTGAAAATCATCCGGAGTTCTCCTTTGAAAGGGGCTCCGGAAACTCCATTTCAATAGCAGGTACGTGCGAGACCTTCTTGGTTCCACTCTCATCGTTTCATCATCCATTGTTTTATAGAGGCAATTGTCTTTTGTCCTGAAATCTTTTGACTGTCAGCGAACCGTAATTCTTTCTCTCTTACATAAAAAAGCAAAGAATAGAACCATTCTCTCACCATCGCTGAATTAAATTCACTGGATGGAGTTAAAACACTGCTTTTGCTATAGTAAAAAAAAAAAAAGAATGAAAAAAAAAGAATAATAACTTTAAACGCCCGCACTGCAGACATACTGGTTATGACGGGCTGATTGCTATTATGTGGGCGTGCTTTGAACATTGAATAAACGGTCTATCCTTGTGGCTGCTCACAATTTTCAGAATTGTAGAACTTTGCTGATTGAGGTGTATCGTTATGTTTGTTTCTTTGTTCATTCGTTTTCCATCTAATTAGATGTCTAGATGACCCATTTTCAGCTGCACTAGCTGGTCTTTTATGGGGTCCAGTTGGATATATGAGGCGGACCATCTCACCGGATTATGCTCCCTGCTCTTTGAAATGAATGAATGAAGAGGAATCTCTTACGTGCATTGAGTTGTGTCTCTCTATAACACGGGACCTCCATTTTATGTCTTATTAAGGGACAGCTAGTGTTTTGCCTCTTCCAGAGGAGAAGGTATGAATGTTAATACGCACAACATCAAGACTCGGAAATCGAACCTGGGTCATACAACTGTCATATGGGGTGGGAGGTACCGCCCAATGTTCAAATACATGGAAAAAAATCATACCTAACAATATCACCATGCCGATAAACAACTGTCCCTTAAATGGTTTATTCTAACTTGTTTGTTTATAATCCTAGCAAATGTTGAGAATAATTGGTTTGAAGCAGATTGATTTGCATCTCAGATTTTTTCACACTGGAAACATTATGTAAGAGTTTCTTTATTAATGTCCATGCCGTGAGTCTAATTGGCTTCCTATTCTACGATGAGTGATTTCACTAGACTGGCCCTCTCAATTACGAAATCGTAATTATCTCCCCTCAGCCTTGCTCATTTTGAATATCCCATCGACAGAAATCCCCTTCATACATGTACTTGCCGATTCGTTTCGCAACCATAATGGTAGTCGATGAGCCATCGAACGCAAATGTTTGATCGTTGGCGACGTACTGTCTTCTTGGCCTCGCGCGCTAGGGTCTTCGCGAAAACAATGCTGGTCTTTCTAGACGGGCAACCTCCAGTCGCAAAGGAAAACTTAGCTCGGAATCTTCCTGCAAGAAGGCTACTGTCGTGCTGCTTTGTGTACTGCATAAAGGAAAAAAAAAAACCCGGCCTTCATTGGTGAAGCCAGCGCATTATGCTTAGAAGCTCCACGTGATCAGCTTAAAAGCAGGAGGGCGTTAACAGCACTTTTCAGTTTGCTCGTTCACTGGTGTCGCGGTCTTGAGGGAGATTTACACGCGGAAAGGATTAGAGCAGGTCGCAGGCCGATACACTTGGCAATGTGGGATGGGGGAGGGGAACGAAATACTGTGGGCTAGCGCACTTAAGGCGTGATTCCACATCATGTACATTGGCTTTTATGACAAGAGTAGGCCTACTATCAGACAAACAGAAAAGTAAAGTTTCGTGACAATCGACAAAAAATAAGAAACTTCATAGACTTTTAAAGTTCTTTATGTTTCGTCATACTCAATGATAATAGTCGCAACAACAAACTCATGTTAATAAAGGTGATGATACCATATATGTCACCAAGATTACTAAGTTTCCTCGTTTTCATGAAATCAGTATACACATTGTTTAGTGAGATTGTAGCCATTTTAAAACCAAGCAACAGGATAGAGAAGACAGCGGTTGGAATTGCTGAGTAATCGATCAAAAACATGGTCATTTTTCTTTTGTTTCTTTTGCAAACCAAAGAAAGAGTAACTGAGAGGGAATTACATCGTCGCCTTTTTCTCCCATCTGCGTGCCTAAATTCGATCCAAACACACAACTTTAAGATGTCATAACTTTCTTATTACAACATCCGATGTTGGTTAGACCTCTACCAAAGTGTCTGTCTGTTTTTACTCTGTGTATTTATCTGATTAAAAGTCAACTTAGACATGGAAAGCCACTGCACTTTACGTCACCTTTGAAATAATCTCAGGAGACTGTATTTGATGACATGCTATAGGATGAGTCGGCACATTTTTCTTTTCTTTTTGTTTTGGTCAGACAAGTGAGACAAATTTGTCAGCAGGGACCCTGCAACTTCTGTTGTTTCTTGGCGCTCACCCTTAGTGTGTCAAAATGAAGTATTTCCTCCGAAGGACCGGGAGAAAGTTCTCCTGGTCCAGTCTGAAGTATATTATGATAATACTCAAAGGTAAGATTAAAAAAAAGAAAAAAAGCTGAGACGCGGACTGCAGAAGGACTTAACTCACCGGATTCCATTATTACCATCAGCACGTGATCAGCAAGTTGGAGCCAAGTAACTCCCACCCAGTAACGAAGAGATTTCTTTTCTTAACAGAAGTCCTTAGAATAACGTCATCCGCTGAAGCGAATATTTCCCTCAGCTACAGACGTGTGCCGTGTGTTACTTTCTCTCTCTTTTTTTTTTAACTTAGAGATAATTCAACTCATCTAAAGATGGGAAAATGATATGTTAACATCTTGCAAACACGAGGTTAGATAATTTGTTTTAACATTTCGGTTTCTTCAAGCACTCGATTGTGTAAATAGAAAACCCATCATATCAATCTTTACAAGAACAGCAAACAACAACTGATTACTGGGATATAAGTTGACAAAAAAAGAGACTACGAAATCGTGCGGTTGGGTCCAAGGTAACTGCTAAAATATTATAGGTACAGGACACAACCTTGTCTTGTCAGCAACCCCCATCCCACACACTTCCCGCCACACTTCTTCCGACGACATTCTGTATCTAGAGTATATAGCGGGCGGTAATTTTAGCGCACATCACCTCCGCAACTTGTTAGGAGATTGAAGCCAAGAGCTCTTTAAATAACCTTGAAGTGCCAAGGGTGTTTGCCAAGGTTCCATCAAGGAAGTAGGATGTGATTCGTCAGGTAAGTTCTGTCTACATTTTTATCGTCGAGATCATGCCTTTTAATGACAGAAAAAGATGATAATGTGACACTTCCTTATAGATTAAGAAACAGAGGCCATCAAGGGATTGATGTTGGAAATAATAACGTACACATCATGGCATAAATTTTAGTGTTGCATCTGCGATTCCCAATTCTGCTTTCATTTCCTAAGATGCACCAATAATTTGATTTTAACCTCTATGAGCTTATAAAAATTAATGTGTTCTGATGAGATGAATGCCTTTTTTTTCAAAGACAACATACGAAAAAAAGCATACCAGACAAGATAATAAAACACTACAGTGACGCAGATGCATTCATAGGTGTACAAGACGATACTAGTGTAAAATGTTATGAGTACGACGTGACTTGAGAATGATTGATTTGTACAAGAAGATGTTCTTGTCATCTATTTAATGCCCCTGCGTAGTCTGTTAGGATGGTTTTACATGTGAGAAATCTAGGGGCCAAAGACAGATAAGAAGAAGAAGAAGAAGAAGAAGAAGAAGAAGAAGAAGAAGAAAATTCCCTCAGCGTTAAACATTAAACCTAAACATTCTTGATTCGAGAAATTTATTTCTGGTACGAGAGGAGCGAAGTGTCAGAAAATGTAAGTAAGTGTCTGATATATTGCCAGTACTGGATGAACATCGAATGCCGTTCCTTCATTTCATCGTAACGTTGTGGCGAGGGAGCCATAAACAGATCAGATGCGTCACTAAGAAAATAGGGAGTAATTCAAGGCAGCCAAGGTGAGTTAGGGCCGCCTGTCATATGGCAAGCCAAATGTCCCATAAATCGAAAAACTTGGTTTATCGACCGATGAATTAAAAAAAAAAAACAAACAAACAAATAAACAAACAAAATTAGTTTATCAATATTTTTTTTTGTAGAGTGAAAACTACACTTTATCGAGCGAAAGTTCATCCTGTTAAACCTAGTTATCCACGGATAATCTAAGTATTTTGACAATAAATCAAGTTTATAGAGCGACGAACTAAGTTTCTTTCGAGCGATATACTGAGTTTAACGCCGACAAGTCTAAACTCAGCTTATCGCCTTTCTGGGACATTTGGCTTGCCATACTGTCATACCGGCAGGAACGTCGAGGAGGAGGGAAGGGGCTAACCCAGTGACCGTAACGACCTTGAATGACAGACAGAGAATGGGATGGGGGCGCTCCAACGAGAGATATCAATTAACCTTCAACCCCCTTGAGACTTCTAACGACACCAATGTCAGACTTTGTAGCCTTAGCGAAATAATAATTGTGATCGTTGTGGCATAATCATGGTATAGCCTTACGATTACTTTATGAAACATTAATACATCACGTTTTACGACGTGTTGATAATTCATCTTACTTTGTAATCCTTGCAAGTCAAATGCATGTGACACGTAGAATTGATGTTTCAGTTCATATCACATTATTTTAGTTATCATTGTTCTTTTAAAGATTAAATTGGTAAACAAGACAGGTTTCACTTGCTATCAATTTCTGAGCAACTGAGTAAGTCAGCACATCGTCTTCATCGGTTGCAAAAAGTATATATTTTTTTCTTTTCTTTCTTTCTTCACATTCAGGTGAGGATGCAGCTCTTAGGAGTCAAATGATACGATGAATAAGTCTTTACTTCACGTGTATTGATGCCTGTGGTACTAGATTACCGTTCTTCTTTTCTTCATGTTGTATTTCATGATTTGGTCGCTCATCGCAGAAACGCATACGATACAAGACGAGTATAGTCTTTTCCTCCAGTCACCTGCTGATTCGGTTCTGGGAATTCTAAAGAGGTTGTTGAACGGAGGCGTACTAAAAGTCAGGGACGCGTTTGGGTATGAACAACCAATGAGATGAGTTTTAACTTTCCCTTCCGATATTTTATTTTTTGTTGTTGTTGCTGCTGCTGCAGTTGTTGTTGCTATTGTTGTTGTTATTTTCCCCACTATCCTATTTCTTTGAGTTGCACTTTTCATTCTATCTTTCAAGGCACCGGGGCCTCTCTGGATTATTAACAATCCTCAAAAGCCCAATCAGAGTATCATTTGCTTCTTGTGCCTTACACTTTGGGAGATATATTGGTCGCATATGAGGGCCATCAAACTGTGGGAAGACGAGAAAAACAAGAGATGACAGACGAATGAAAGAAACAAGGGACGTGCAGCTACATTAGAATTACAAGAACAAGGACCCTGGGACTGACGCACAGAAGTATGACGATTCTTTGCAGCAAAATAACATTGTGAACAAATCCAGTGGTGTTTTACATACATGTTCCAGGGTTGTAGAGGGCAGAACAGTTGACTGCGGCATCTGTAGATTCAGTGTTCCGAGATGACGGTCTTGATAGGGTTAGTTGAATTCTACCAACAACAAAAAAAGAATTCAGTCTTAATTCGATAATGGCTTGAGTTTTCTGACTACGAAAGAACTATTTGATTGTGGAGGATGATAAGCCATTCATCCTAATTGGTTCTTGAAAAAGATTGATATTGCTTACAAGTCAAATAGCCTTTAGTCAAGTGTCCCTTTAATATTACATGCTAGAAAATTTCTTTCATATCTTTGCCCTACTGTGACATCACATTTTTTTAGAAACCTTCTTATCTAGCGATGAGGGGAACATGGATTAACCAAAGTCTTGAAATTTCATAACATTTGAAGGAACTGTCCTTTTTTTTTCTTCAGCTTCACTAAGGTGTACTGCGTTCAAAAGATCCGAATGTATTCCGCAAATGTCCTCTTTTTTAAAATCATTTTCATCATTAGGTATGGAGATGGGCACATAATTGCATTTGCTCTTTCAAATAGGGCCTACTTGAACTTGTTTCCCCTGGATTCCCCCTCACACCCCCTACCCCCCCCCCCCCCCCTCACACCCCCTACCCCCCCCACACACACACACACACACACATTGCAAAACATTCCGCGGCCCCAGTGGCGAGCAGTAGTACGCGCTCACAGCATGACAAGACACATCTTCAAACGAGTGCCAAGTGCCTGTCGATAACACTTTTTCTTAACAATGTGTCCATGTTCCTAATTTCCTCCCCTCTCCTCCCCCTCTTTCTCCCACTGTCCCTATCTCATATGACAGAAAACAAAGATGATGACTGCTTTTCTACTACACTATAGATTCTACACGACTTTCATATTGAAACAGGATACAGAAGAGTTTTTGAAAGAAAGTGCTTTTTCAATGCTGCAAATCGACAAACTTTCCAGTGAGCAACCGAACATGTGATAACATGTCACTTGCAGTATCGGTTATCATATCATCGATGGCATCGATAGACTCACTGTCATACACATGAACTTGCACTGAGGGATATCATACATCCCCCCCCCCCCGTATTCTTTTAGAAATTATCATTCCTCGTACTAATCACTGTCATATCCATTCCATTTAAATGTACAAATGTAAAAAAAGAGGACTTAAAACATAACATCTCATGTCAAAGAATGCAATAAACAGATGTGAAAGAAGTTTGAAAGTATTAACAACATGACTCCCCTCCCCTCCCAACTATGCACAGTAAGTCATAATTATTACCCATAATAAATATCTTTCCGAACATAAGTGAGCAGTAAACTGAAAACGAACAAAATTTTTGAAATAGGCGAACGCATACACTGACACATAGACACACATGCACACACACACACACACACACACACACACACACACACACACACACACAAGCACATAATGCACTCAATCACTTACAAAATGGATCAAAATTGTACATTGCAAGCAATTAGATACTAAAGTTAGTCGTTATTCTACATTTAAAATAATAAAATCACGGCTCTGCAGCGCAAAAGCGTGCGATGAACTTGAAGGATGTCCCTTTGTCTCAACAGGGCAAGTCAGTAGTCTTGCGTCAGAAAGGATTGTGTTGCTTTATCTTCTGTGGGTGCCACCAGTTTTATCGCCCACTTTTCGGAAGTCCGAGAACTTGACAAATTTTGCGACGAAAGAGGACTAACTAATAACTCGTTTAACTTTGGGGGAAGGGGAGGGGATGGGGAGGGGGAGGGGATCGGAGGGGAGCAATGTGTTTAATACTGTCGAGTGCGTTTTTGTTTTTGTTTTTACATTCTTTCTGAATACATCTCGAAGCATCATTCGTCATGACGCAATTTTTTTTTCTGAGATAAAGTATTTCTTATTTTACAGATAAGCCTGCCTCATTGAATGGTGAATAATTCGCAACGTGGCTCCCAGAAATAACTACATGTTATCAGCACATAAAAGATCACGAAGCCGAGTAGAACACCTGTTTAAGCGTGGTGAGGTGTTATCCTTTTTCTTTCAGTTAAAGGTCAGAAGAATAACAGGTACATCAAAAACGGAAAGGAATAGGGTGGGGACCGAAAGGGGGCTTCTTATAATCCGTTCTGTTCCACGGCCCCCAACAACTATCTAAGTATTAACAACAGGGGGAAGGTGTGGAAAGATAACGCGGTAAGAAATTGGGCAGGTATTCTCTGAAACCTTAGCACGACGTTCGCCCACGTGTTCAGAATTAATTCTCAATCAAAAGTGTGCTGGTTTCACCTGTATCAATTGCAATTATAGTAACGACCCTGCCGCCATATTTCAGAAATATTTTATAGAATCGTGTGCACTGCAGAAGTATAGTACTAGCAGGATTTGTAGTAACATTACAAAGTATAGATAGTAGCAGCAGCAGTAGTAGTAGTAGCGAGAGTATATAGTATCTGAAGCAGTAGAAGTGATGGTTGTAATACAGTGTGTTCACGATTAAATGGGAAGAGATTATTTTTGTCTCTTCTAATATCCTACTGAATATCACGCTAACGGATCTTGAAACCCCTGTCGGACGGCGACGGCATTGTTCAAAGGAAGAACATTATTATTGTGTGTGCGAAAAGATGTCCCTGATAGTTAGAGGCAGCGATGCCAAGATGGCGGTAATATGTGCAGAAAAACATAAACAAAAGCGTCAGTTGTCCCAGTGAGAGATAATTGATCAACCAACCGTGTTTCGATCACGCGTCCAATCTCTCCATCTCTTTCATACTTTTAGCTTGCCAGGAAAAAAAGAAAAGAAAAAAAAAAGCGACTAATCATTTCTGAAATGTGAGCAGACGGCAATGCACTTGCGTGGTTGTTGACTGTTGTTATTATGACGTCATTGCACTTGTTGGAGAGATTATGTCATTGCACCAAAAGGTATATATGTGACATATTGCCGAATTTGTCCTCATAAGATATGCCCATTTATATGTTGCTTGTCGAGGCGCCGAGTTAGTAAGTCATCTACCTGAAGTGAAAAACAATGCCGTTCGATATATGTCTGAGCTTCAATGTACAGAACCCTTTTGAAAAGCTGATATAGCTTGAAATACGTAGGTCGCGGAGGGGGGGGGGGGGATTGAAGAAGACAGAGCGACTTGAAAACAAACAAAAATAAACACACACGCACACACACACACACACACACAAACTTCGGGGAGGGATAGAAGATTGTGCCTGCCTGCATGTGTGTCCGTATAATTGTGATTATAGATTATTTCTCCTTATTTTTTCTTTGAAAAAAAAAAGAGTTGTAACGAACGCAATAAATATTCTGTGTCTTCATCCCCCAATCCCGCACTTTGAAAGTGCAATGGAATTTATTACGATGAAATGATGAGAGTCCTCTCACACAGAGATCGTTGTGAGCGTCGTTATTCCGCTAGATGGCGCTGTTCAATTACAGCCTGCATACAACGAGTTTCGAGAACTGAGTGCCAATAACCGATCCCCAACAAACAATGATAACAAATGCTTGCGTCAACGTCCACCCCCTCACAATTCCTGCCTGTCTTGTCACTTATGATATATCGTAGAACATAAGGGATAAAATTTCTTCAAATTAATTACAGACGGCAGTATTCCATGATCTAATATTAAACCACCAAGAGAAAGCATAATGTAGTTGATGATGGAGCAATGTCTTTATTTTTATTGTCCTCTGTTCATTTATTAAGCCTTAATAAACAAAATATCTTTCATTCTTTTGTTCTTTTGTCCAGAGGATTAAAGTTAAGGGAGTATGAAATCCAAATATACATGTCGATTGAGGATGTAGTAGAACAGATCGATGCAGTTTTCTCATCCAGCAATGGCGTCACCCAAGCTTTAAAAAAAATCATAACTTTTCAAAAAATTATTGTCTAAAACTTCGCTGATAAGTTTTACTATTAGAAAATAGCTGCATTCATTTAAACAGCATAGTTATGCATTAAGGTTTCATTCTCCCTTTTAAACTTGTTCATTAATTTGCTGCCACATTTTATTACCACTGAGTCGGTGTAATTATGATTTACTTGACTGGCTCATTATTCAACTCTTTTATTCATCCATTTCTTCTCTTTATATTTTTTATCCACTCTTTCTTTCGCACTTTTATAAGGGTCACGTGTAAAGCAATTGTCGCATTTACGTTGTTGTTGCTGCTGCTGTTTTGTTTGTGTGTGTGGGGGGGGTCATCGAGATTCGTCTTCTTTTAGTCTATTATGTTTGTTGTTTCTTTCTGCATACCTCGTCGAACCGCCATGTGATGAACACAGGCGTACACATTGCTTTTCTGCATGTTTTTCGACAAGAAATGCTGAGTCACGCTTAATGAGCTATACTAGCTTTACTTATCTCGATCGACATTCATAATAGCACGATAAGCAAACTTGTTTCCATTCAATGGAATGCCATAGTTGATTCGAAATCTCCCAGACATGACAAAATACACGAGTGGCAGAGATGAGCAAATCAAGAATCCCATTGCAATGAAACTTGACTCTGCATTCGCTATAAAAGTTGTATGTTTAACCCTAAGTTATCTCAATAATTACGTGAACCTAGACTGAAATTTCACTTGTCACTTGAAACGAAGTGAACAGAGATATAACCAACGCAGTATTCCTTCATATCACAAAGTTGCCTTTATTTCGGTGGTATGATTGAAATGTTCACTGTATTATTCAGTCGTATCGTTGGACAGGTAACAGCAAACTTTAGTGAAGGCTATGCCTAACGATTTAGGCGAAGAACAATGAGAGATGTCATGTCTTGAATTCAAGAAGAAGTCAAAACTGACGTCCGGCGGCCTCTGACTCATGCCTGGAAATGTCTCTTCGAATGTGCAGGCGACTAGGTGATGACAACTGAGATTATAGGGTTACATCCTATGTTAACCTTTAAGGATCACTATACCGTATGATACCATTCACATCCAGCGGAGCTTCGATGGCTGTGAGAATGAAAGGGGAAGAGCTTTCTCACCTACTTATACTTGTCGTGCTTGTGGGCGGATGACAAATCACATTGCGTGGCACACCATAAGTGGAAATGTTCTTTCATCTTACTTCATCTCCCACAAGTCATTTGGTTTGGCACACAAGGACCTGAATGTTCTTTTCTCTTTAATTGCGTCATCTTAACGTCATAACTATTCATACTGACTTGAACGACCTTTCATTTCGTGGTGTGTATTCAATTAACCGAAACATTACATCGACGGTCAGAGTAAAATCCGTCTTTCTCTGTACAAGGGCGTAACTTCCTGGAACTTGCTTTGCAGACATATGTTCCCTATATTAATGACAAATAAGAAGATTGCGTGATGAAAAGTTGGCTGATTTCGCAGTGGAGATTATTCTTCTTTAACAACTGTGAAAATGATCCTTGAACATGATTTGACCTGTGATTACGAACAATTCATCTCCTAACGGTATATGTTCAGGGAAGCACGTTTCATCATGTCGAATAAATGTGATATTAATCCACAAAAACAACAAACGAAAAATGTGTTTTCCTCTAAAAGTATCATTCGGAATCGGCTTAAAGTTTTCACCTTCTTGTACAAATCGATTATGCAACTTTGCAATTATTTTATATTATTTGGATATGGAAGTAATTGAAATGAAATGAAATGAGGTAGAGTGTGCTATGAGAATTACAAAAAAAAACCGTGTGTTGAGCTTACAACACTTATGCATGTATAGTTTGCTTGAACGATGATTGAAGATTGAATCGATGTTATCATGTTCTAATAAAAGTTTGAGTCATAAGTCACAGTTTTATCTGTGTTCATTGTTTATTACTTGTCCTTTCAATAAGATTCAGTTGTAAATTATTTTCAATTCCACGTGAACGATCCCTACCATGTGTAGGATTTTGTTTGTAAAGCATGTGAATAATAATGATGTGATTTAAATGACTAAAATTACTGCTCTCCACCTTAATCAAAATGTGATGATTTTATATTATCATGTGCGGATGGTCAAATCACAAAACTACCTTAAAAGGAAGCGAGAATATCAATTAGACCCCTAGTGAAATGGTTATAAATAGAAGAACATTTTGCACTTTCACCAAGACGAGAGAAGAATCCATTCTTCTTCAAATGAAAGGACAGAAAAGCCATAAGCGCTGTTTTCCAAGTGTATTAAGCGACAGAACCCTAATAGAGTGTCGGAGGAGTGAAGAAACCCATAAGACTTTATAGTTTGTCTTGTATAATATTTAAAATAAATATGGACACCCGACTGACTCATTGATATACACTGTACATCTAATGAAACTTCTCTTTTTCAAACTTTGCGTTTACACAAATTCCTGATTGGCAAGATACATTCGGTTTATAAACCCAAATCAGAGGGTGGTGATTATCTTTGCACTATTTTGTGCCAGACAAAGTAAAGGACTCATTAACTCAACACACAATGACTAATTGCTTGGCAAAGAAGAAGGTAGTGATTATGAATAATGGGCACAGGTTATATTGACCTGTGCTATATACCACAAGCTACTGTGGACTCAGATGGACAAAGACATAATAAAGAAAGAAAAAAACTTTTGACAAGGTCAAAGCGGTCAGAACAGACGGTAATCCATGCCAGACCTGGGTATTTGGATATCCGTGTGGCTAAAGGTATGTCATCTGCTATAGGAAGCATCATATCAAGTGATACCTACTCCGACCATAGCTTAAAGTGGAACTCCCCTCCATGTTCAAGTTAACGATATTAAAAGAGAGTAAAGTTAGAAATATGAACCAGCGAAAGATACTGCTCATGAGGGGACTGCATTCTACAAGCAAGGCAATTTAGCAGTTCCCTCCGTTTCCGACAACCTTTCCTTGATACGATTCACAGTTTGCCTATATGCACCTGTATGCATTTCCTTCTTTTAAGAACTGATATAGCCATTGTCAAAATCTAGCAGCAATTAACTCATCTTGTATGTATGTATCGTATGTATATTGCATGTATGCATTACATGTATTACTGTACAAAATAATAATGGCATTAGTACGTAAAGCGGTTTTAAAATTACTTGCAAAAACAACACTTGTGGACATCAGTTCTTGTTGTTGCTGCTGCTGCTGCTGCTGTTTTCTTCTCAAAGTCTATTAAGGGATGGAGAAAGAATTTTGGTGGGAAGTAATATTTTTAAGAATAATAGTAATTAAAAAAATGCCATATAACCACTTATAACCGCTAGTATCTAATTGCGGTCAATCTGACATTTGCCCATTGATCTTCATTCTGTCTTCTTCTTATTTCGTTCGATTTTGTGAAATGGCTTGGAAATTTACATTAGGGGTAAAGTTTGTATCTACAAGTGAAAAAGAAAAAAACTACGTCATTGTCGAAGAAGGAGCGATATTCCACAAATATATTCGCTTGTTTTATACTGACACGTCGCCATTGGTAATATTTCTTACTTAACTTATCTGAAACAAAAGAATTGAATTCTCAACCAAATTGTTCATGGCACAAACAAGTGTTTTGGATTTTGATCTGTTTTGCTGCTTTTTATAGAAAGTGTACCGATAAGTCGCTTAACTGAGTAAAAACTGGAAATTACGTGATCAATCCATTAACAATGATTAATAGTGGTTTATCATTATTGTTTGTCTCCAATTTGCTAGAGGTTTGTTTTTGAGAAACAATTTTTGTGTTAAGATTGAACAAGATGTTTGATGTTTGACAGACGCATTTTTGTGAGCTCTTGCGTGTCCGTGTTTGAGCAAAAAATTACCTTGAAAATACGAGGGTAATTAAGGTAAGGTAAATTATTATCAATTGTCATTCACTTTCCAATCTATAGTTTGATTAGAAGACATTTCTATAATTGTTGATGTGATCATAAAGTATGCATGCTATTTCAAATGCATGATGTGTATAGAACTTCACATAATCAAATGAAGCATGCACCGACTCACCATTTCTAAGTGAGAGGGACATCATGGGACTCAAGTTTCAGCAGTCACTATGGAAATTTGTTTAATAAGTAAAACAAGTTTACACAGTCAACGAAATATATTGTAAATCCTACGTAAACTAAGATGTTTTGGGGACCCAAATACTGATCATTAATTTTGTCCAAACATTTTATTCGGTTACGTTTTTGACTGTCTGTTGTTTTGTTTTGTTTTGTGCGCATGTTTGTCATGCTTGCATGCTTGCGTATTTCCTCGTTTCTCGTCACTTCATTAGATATGCTTAAAATGGGTTACTTTAAACCAGGTGCATGCACACCCCCTGACAGGCCCACAGCCACATCGCTTGTAGCGAGATCAAAATGTTGGCAACGCTATAAACATGAAGCACACTTTAGTACAATGACTTTTGGCCTCGAATTCAATTTTTTTTTTAAGTTAAACGCCTAAGGTACGAAGAAACAGATCTTCCGCAGACTGTACCTGATCCTACAAATTAGTTAATCTTTTATTTTCTTGCCTGCTTGTTTGATTTTTGTACTGCATGTTAAGCCATTATCCTCCCGACCCCGTGTTCAAGTTGAGTTTATTACCCCTTTTGTGCCATGAACTTTAGACAGTGCATGTGTACAGTTTTATAGCTCAGGGTTTTCTGTTGCAATCAGCCTTCAAAGCACACAAAGGGAGAGGAAAGTAATGGAAGACAAAATAGTGCATGTCAGTGACAGTTAAAGTGGAATTGGACGAAAGAGAAGAACTTTGTGGACTTTTAAAATTTCTCTTTTCTCTACTCACTCATCTTGAATATTAATCCCATTTTATATGAATTCATTAAGCCAACGGGGAAAAGAAATAGTTTCTATCCCCACAGCAGTTTATCAGAGATTTTCAACGCTATTAAGATTTCAATCATTGACAAAGAGAATCATTTGTTTATGTTCACGTGCACAAATTAATGACGAGTTCTGAAGCGATAACTTCAGCTTACTTTCTTTGCTTGATAACCTAATTATTGTGACAGATTTCCCTCTTTCATGAAACCACATTAAAGTGACAATTTCATTAACTTTGCTATTCATTCGTTAGATGTTTAAGAAATCTGTCCAAAGTGAATTTCGAGCAAGGAATCTCACTTTAAATACGTTGTTGTTATTATTGTTCTTTACTTTTAAAAAAGACTGTTTAATGACTGTTCACCTGCACCAGAAAGATCATGTTTAAAAATGGGTTTCTGTGTCAGCCGCATCAAACTCTGTTAGCCTTGATCAACGTCAAGATTAGGAACACGTAACGACAGGGGGTGTAGGCCTCCGGATCGAACCCATGCATAGTGACGAGTGCTCTCTCTCATCACCCTGAGATGCACATCGTATAGCAAAGCTCAGTAAACCAGAATAAAAGAAAAGAAACATGAATGATCGGCAAACTCGTCATAATAATAGTTACTTTCTCAAAACGTTCAGACCATTTGATG
The DNA here is from genome assembly GCF_040938485.1 of Diadema antillarum. Lineage (NCBI taxonomy): Eukaryota > Metazoa > Echinodermata > Echinoidea > Diadematoida > Diadematidae > Diadema > Diadema antillarum. Next base: position 175,048 of record NW_027271577.1, on the reverse strand, counting down.
AGCTCGTCCAATTTAGAGAATATACGTTCATAAAGACTAAGAAAAAATGAAAGAAAACAACACCTGATTCTTTTTCCCGTTTTGGCAAGAACAGATTTACTCTCCCCTAATTTAACACCTCAGTGACTGTCATTCGTATTTTGGTCTCAAAAATATTTATTTTCCACCATCTGGCAGTTGTTTCTTTTTTTTTCAAATAATGCATAAGCAATGCCCGCTTCTCTATACGTGGTGGGTCATTCAGAAAACATATCTTGTAAACTTCGAAAGCGGTGCATATAAAGGATCTTGCTTTTAAGATAATTCTTTCTTCCCTTACATCGAATTTCAACGAAAAGAGGAAACGAAGAGAAAGTAGATTATGAGTCTCTAACTAAAAATTGAGAGCGATGAGTTGCTAAACATTCATCAACGGCGTCACTGAAGTGTCGCTGGCGTGAATTTGTGCACTAATTCAATTCATTTATTTTTTCATACTTCTCATTTATGAACATTACAACAGAAACCAGACAAGTTCTTTTACCTTGTGAACAATGTGCAGAAAACAAACAATATACATGGTGATAACACAGTAATTACATGTAATGATAACTGGTCAAAATCGAAATCGAAATGGGGTTGATCAAAGAGAAGTATGACGGGACCTACATGAAAGCTAGCTTGTTTGGCTGTAAGCCCCGAGTAATCAGTGTTTGTGAAAAAGAAACGGAGAACGGATAGAAGATAAGACCAGAATGATGATGTAAGGTTGCCAAATTTTATGTAATAAAAAAGAAGAAGAAAAAGAAGAAGAAGAAAAACAATAATAATAAGAAAAATAATAATACTTCAGTCACTATAAATGATATAACAAAATATAAATATGAGTCACTGTCGTAATAAAAACACTGGCAGCTGCAAAACACCGGATATTTCAAGAGCAAAACGATAATACACTAAAGCTTAGGGACACTATTTGTCACATGACTTAAATGGTTGACTGTCTTTTGAAAAAAAAGAGAGAAATAAACAAGCAAAGATAAACATCTTGATAAGACAAAGATTTGACAACATAGAATTAACTGGTCTGCCTGTAAGAAATTCCTCCATACACTGAAGACGGACTTAATCCCTAGCACCCTAGCACTCAAAATGGTCCTCACCATTCTTATTGTCTTGTTCCGTCCTCGCCAAACTTTGCCCTACTTCTCCCTCCCACCGTACTGTACTTCTTCTCTTCAACTTTCGTTTAACCACTTTCTTCTGATTTCATCTACCAATTGACCGTGCAATGACCACATAAATGACTATAGTAAGCCTCCGGCTCCGACTGTGAAACCTCCTTTAAAAGTGGCATCCAAGCCGCCTAGGATGACTTTCTCTCCAAGTTAAAACTTTCTTACTCCATTTCTGCCATTCATTTCATCTATCAATATCTGATATCTGAACCTTTTGTAAGGAGACCACTGTAATCATATTTTAGTCGTACAAGGTGTAAAACAGCGGTGGTTACGAGACTGGCTTTTCAAACAGCAGAGTTTGGGTTCGAATTCCACCTGGTGTATTCATCCTTGAATGAGTTTGAGTTTGAGTTTGAGTTTATTTTATTTCACCACGGGTCACTCACTTCAGCCAATGGCTGTTCTTCTGTGAGTCCGTGAAGTAAAAAATCATACAATTACAAAATACAACATTTTATACATAGTATAGGAAACTTTCAAAAAAAAAGTAACAAAAAAGAAAAAAAAAGAAAAAATTAAATACAAAAATCAAACAAACAGACACTCAAAAACAAATCATAGGAAATCATGCATACTACATAAAGAAAATGAGAATTAAGATACTGAAAAAAAGATGTTTTGCCCACAATGTCCTTCAAGACCAAGTTATCAATCTGGCATCCCCACCCTTTTGTACTACCTGTTGCTTCCCTGAATATGGGCGCCCTCTAACGACGAAAGAAGTAGCAGGTTGACCTGGTTGGTCCTGCAGATGACTTCGGCAAGGGGCGACAACTTCATCGGGCATATCGGGGGCGACGAGTCGCCGCGGAGGGTCCATTTTGTGGAAGTGACTGCTTGGCAATGGGTCTGGAAACCAAACTACCAAGTTATAGGCCTATAAAGGAGTACAGCCTACCTGTCGATGCTAGGATGGTAGTGTTAAAGATACGAGGGAATCATGGGTAAATATGATCATAATTATTTATCATAATGATATTAGGCCTACTCCACTCGGGACATGCCGTCAAAGGACAATATGAACCACTGAATTTTGTCAGTGTCTGGATTGGCGGCCGGCTATATATAAACCATTGAGAAAGCTTACCCTAAGACATCATTCATACAGTGAAGTTAATTGGAATTTTATTATATTGGAGCTTTTTGGCATTTAAAGACTATGAATCATTCATTGGTTCCTTCAGTACGCATGGTATCGTGAAAATTAATGAAATGTCATATCGCCATTTGTAGAAGCCAGCTGGTGTGGAAAGAAAACGTAAGGCAAAAGATTGCTGTGCAGTTTACTAATGTCGCCTTGCATCCAGAATAAATGCAATCAAATTGGACATAGTTTGCGTTTAAACTGGATTTAGGACTTTATTCTTCTTAGGTTGTGATACTAAGAAAGTAGTTTGGTGAATTTAAAACCAGCAAACACAAGACTTACGTCTGTTATTCGGCTTCGAAGGACTGGGAATGAAAATACAGTGTCTTGGCAAAAGATGGATTGCCGGATCACAATAAACTCGAACCCGGAGTCTCAAGATGATAAGGCTCATGGCCGTAACCATTAGCGGCTTAGCCTCCTCAAATTGTTGGGATTGAAGAAGTACATGTGTAGCGGGTGTAATAGTTGCGTTTTTAATCTTATCAAAGTGTTGAATCTTACGAGATCGGTATAGTCTACACAATAATTGTATGTCAGTGTATTGCAATGTATTCGTAACACTATCATTGCACCTTTCGATTTCAGCTTTTATCAAATTACAGCACAAGGAATTACACGGAAGTTGACTCTTTGGAATCGTTTTACTCGCTTGAGACAGTGCGTCAATTGACAGTTTGCGTATCAATTCACAGTATGTTTACAAATAAATCTTATGTGCACTAATTGACAATTTATATATTTCAGTATAAGTTGTAATGTCACAGTTGTAGGGTTACTGTAGTATAACAAGTCATGCTGAGTACAACATTAGATGGGCGTCGTGTGGAGAATCAAAAAGCGAAGGATGCTCTGAACTCTTGGAAAGTCTCTATGATTATGAATAGATGCGTCATACTGTTCCCTTTGACCCAGGGGTAAATAAATGAGAACCGCCTGTCGACGAATGGGTGAATGAACTAAATGGCAGATATGGCCCTCATGAATTGTAGTGATCACTTTCATTGTTTTATCCAGGGTTGATAGAATGCGTCATTTTCATACATATAAGAAGATAATGTACGAATAAATCATCGCTAGTAGACGAAGCATTACATTGGGCAATGAGAATCACGTGATAAACTTCGACTGATAGGCACCCCACTAGACAAGCAGACAAAGAATCGCTTTGCAGCACCCTCGGGAATCTACAAAGGGAAAACTCTGCTCTGAATTATCGTCCATGACCTTTTACATCCAAACAAACAATGCATTTTCTATCTGACATGTATACGTCCTTGAACAGTATTTCGCTCCTGCAATGAATTTCTCTGTTGACTCTGTTTATGCTCGGTATCATATGAAAACTATAAAAAATGAACATTTTCACAGTGATATTCATCTTTCCAGTATTGTTTGAATAGCCTTTCCCCATGACATGGATAAATCATGACATTACAAATCGTTACCTGAGATGTAAAACCGTGTCATATTTCTACCGATTTGTGAAATAGGGCCGAGAACTACGCTCTCTTTTTTTTTCGCTCTTTCAAACCTATAATCATTGATGTGAGCAGGTGAGCTTTGTATGAAAAGTTTATGTGCTTGGGCATGTGCCAAAATTTTGAACAGACAATGCCAACGTTACTTTCGACAAAAGGGGAACAGCAGACAACTTGAAGCGAACACGTGGTCATTATTAACTGGTTGACTATTGGCAAAAGATGATTGAATTAGAAGCCTACCGATCTCTCTCTCTCTCTCTCTCTCTCTCTCTCTCTCTCTCCCGTTTTAACTATGGACGATTTTGTCTGGCTTGTGTGCTAAATATGTTTGTTTCCCTGAAAAACATTCGTTTAAGTAAGATATCAGAGATTTCCCCAATCACGGAATTATTCCTTAGAAGTTGCATGATGTATTAATCATGTTGTGTTCCCGTTTTGTAACATTTTCGTCATCAGCCTGCAAACTATACGCTAATGCATATTATGCATTAGCGTATAGTTTGCAGGCTGAGTCGGTGTGGTGTTTAATTGTATTTACGCGAGGGTGGTTTTGCAATTCATATTTTCACTTTGATTTGTTTTTCCCTTTATCAATCGAAATGCGAACGTGAACAATATCGTATGTTTCTAGCCTGGGTTTGCGTAATGAGAGGGTTTAAAACGTTGTGAATGCTTGGGTAAGATTAGACTCATCGAGGTCATTTTATAAAAATTATGACTTTCGTGACTTGAAAACGTCTAGTCCTCATTCGTGACTTTAACACACCTAGAACACAAGCTAACGGCAACAGCTGAGTAACATATCCAATCCTAAATCCAAATTCAGATTCTGTGCCATCCCGCACGCTGGCATTGCTCATGTGTTATTTCAATCATTATTGAGCTTCTGTTGGTCTTATACCTTGAAATGCATGATCACTTCTACAAGAAAAAAAAAATGAGTGAAATGCACAGTTATAGCAATTTCTTCCTTTTTTCTCGTCAGCCTTGACATCTTCTCCGAGAAAGTTTTTCAGTTCAATTCCCGCTTATGGGGTCATTTAGGGAAAGACTGTAGTATTATTTGGCTTGTGTGCTTCTTTGTATTTCACGCATGAAATAATAGCATAATGTTTGGTGAACCTATCTCATATTCATTTCATTTCATTCATTTCATTTTTATTTTATTCTTCTCCTTTTTCCAACAGAACGTAACACAGTATAAATTAGGAATCATATCACAATCGTATACATACAACTTGCAAATGATATCAAATGATACAATGATAAAGTTACATATATATGTATGTATACGCAAAATAATATAAGGTTATGTTTCAGTTGGGAAAAAAAAAGAACTGAGAGGTCCACTAAAAAGCAAGCTTGTAGACTGTGAGCCACTCAAGAAAAATCTAATGAAATACTTCTATTATTTGCATATGCTTAACACAAGTATAATTTAAGACAAGACGGAACAAAATAGGAGACACACAGCAACATGACACGACTCGACAGAATAGATGGAAAAATGGAAGGAAGGAAGGAAGGAAGAGAATGCCTACACGCTGCTCAAGGAAACGATAAAGGATTGTCCCGGTATATTTGAAGGACATCACGTCCAGCCCCCACATAAGGTTTCTGTTCTGTTCGAGAAATTACCCATTCATGAAAATATAAAAGTCAGTTATTTTCGGGGTTTTTTTTTTCTTTTCACCTTCATTTTTATTCAAATATGACAGGGCTTCACGATTGGGTCAAGATGAGTTCATATTTATGAATGTAAAATGTGCAGTACATGATATGCCTTGGTACGTAGGCCTATAGGCCTACAACGGGAGAACGAATCAATTTCAATATCAATACCAATATATCGCACTAACAAGAAAAACCCAAACTGAGTTGGGTGTAAATCGACGACGCCTCTTGAAAAAGAAAAGTGAGACTAAAGAGGTTTAGTCATCTTTTAAGTTCCAATTCATGTTGTTGATTATCTCCAACAAAATATAAATACAATGAAACGTTTGAATACACGTAGATTTGAATACATGATGACATGAAATCATTTTTTTAGGCCTACAACAATTTATTAAAAACACAGTGCAGCAATAATTAAAAAAAAAATCTTTGCATCGAGTTTTCACACCTTGCCAAAGTTATTGTATTCATGAAACACAAAATTATAGGAGCTGGTCTTTTCTTAACTTATCGCGTAATATTGTAATAATAGATAATGATAACATTATTATCATTATCTATTTTGCAGGTAAAAGAACAATCAAATCTATACATTTCTCCACGCCGATGCATCATGTGACCATAATCATATATGCCCATCTGATCTTTGTCTCGGTTTTAGTTTAATTCACCACGTGATATATCATCGGATGTTCATTTCCCTTTTAAATAAAGAATTTGATCAGCGAGTTTGATTTCATTGGGAAGATGTCGAGAATGTATATTATTTCATCATGTCACACTGTCATCTGCTTTGTGTGTACTCCTTAATACAGGTGAATTACAATCTCCTGAAAACCAAATTCGTATAAGCAACGATAAGGATTCAAAGGATATTATAGTTGTATCCTGCCTATACATGTATTGGTCATTTCTGTTAATTCAAACAGCCAGATATTTCGTTTCAGAGCCCGTGATTTCGTTGGTTACAGCTCGTTATTCCGAAGGTTCATTATTCCGAATTTCATTTTCGGATTAACGAACCTCTTTTCATTCTCGGATTAACGAACCTCTGGGTATGGAGAATTTGTGTGTTTCGGATTAACGACCCTTCGGAATAACGAACCTTTGGAATAGCGAACCTTCGGAATAACGAATAGCACCCATTTCGTTTTTGCGCCACCAATTAATGTTGATTGCAAAACGTTTTCGTGTATGCGCGATTAAATCAGACATGTCTGCAATAACCTAAAGAAATCATTATAATGGTTTATGAGCATGAAACATTCTTTATTTGGAGGTCGATTTGCTGGCTCTTTCATCCAAAGTAGAATCATTGCAAACAGTGTATCCGCATCGGCACAACAGACATTTCGATCCAGCATGCGTACATAGACAAACGTACACGCCAATCGTCGGAATTGAAACATTTTCTCAATCATTTTTAGAATACGATGTAATAAAGCTAAGTTGGAGTTATCAAGTATAATGGTGAATGCAGTTTCAAGTTCGTAAATTTCACACCAGGGACGCCCCCTTGGTGCCCTGTCTGCATGGGACAAAATTTGGGGCCATTTTCTTTTCCTTTTTTATATTTTCATTTCGGGAAAACGCATGGTCAAAACTGTTACCATGCACAGTTACTAGCATTTCGTTCGCATTTATTCTGCTTCTCAAATCAAATAAAAATGCAATTGCAGGGATGCGAAAACTTTCAGGAAAGTATAACCAAATGTTTATCTATGTATTTGTTTATATTTTTGAGGATGACAAAAAAAATCATCTTTATTTATGTGTTTGTTTGTTTTTTTTTTGATAATGACAAAAAATATTTTTCAGTTTTTATTTAAAGGAAGGAAAAGTCAGAGTATCTTATAGAGTGTTGTCAAGGCTGTTCCACAACCTCGGTGCAGTAAAAACGAATGTGTTTTGGGCAAGAATTATTCGTAATAATGGTAGATGATTTATGGTTTTGTGTTTACCGCAATCGTATTTCGGGCGAATTTGATTGCTCCAAATGTAAAAGGGACTGCACGGTTCTCGTTGAGATGGGGATTCATGTGTTGAACATTCCTAAGTGAGATAATGAGAAACCTCTTATAAAGATATGAAAGAGCATGTAATTTTTAGAAAGATTCAACGTTTATTTGATGAGACTTGAGACATCCAAAAAAGTGATAATGATAAAAGGCGACAGGCCACGTCTTTTACTAGCATCTCTTTGTTCCACCCTGTTTTTGGATATCTCAGCCATTTCAAAACCGATTTCCATCAAATAAACTTTTGATACTCCTTAGAATTGCATGCTCTTTGACATCTCATAGAGTGGTTTCTGAATATCTCGCAAAACGTTGAAAGCTAAATCCTCTCCTCGACCAGAACTGTACACACCCTTTAAAAGGGCATTGTACCGGTTTTTTATTTTTTTATATGTTGTTCACCCAGAGGTGCAAACAGAATCAAAATTTCATAACGATTTAGCCCGTAACTTCGTGTTGAAAATGGAACTTTTTTGGCGAGAATTATGCTAATGAGCTGACGAGCCCGGATGTTGTGATGTCACAGGTGCCAAATATATCTCTGATTACAAGCCCCCGCATACGCGTGCGTTAAATCGTGCCGAGTAGCAGACGACGCTTAGGCCCAATTTAGCTAGCAGGCGGCACTTGTGTACTGTCCTATCCATGCAGCTGTCTCAAATTTCGCTGAACCAAATCGCACCAAAATTACAGGATATACTTCTAAGCATATTTTAAAATACTGTATTATATTTGAACGAAATCGGTAATCGAGAAGTATTAATATTGACGCCGACTTTCAAGTTAAAAAAACTCACTCTTCGCGAGAGATCTTGGTAAACACGACATGCACAATCTAGAGCTGAAGTTAGCCGACTAGTACTTTGCGAACGGGGAATTTACGCGGGAACTAAACTAAAAAATGTCATGATTTTGGCGATTTGTGTGATTTACGAACTTTATTTTTCATTCAACTGAGCTCAAAAAATTTTTAAATTGATTTTTGCTCCCGATTACTTGAAAGATTTGTCTCATGATATTAGGTGGCTAACTTCAGTCTGTGCGTGCGCAGGCCGTAGGGCTACTACGCCGCGATCACTCTTGTTTAGTCCTACAGAGCAGATTGTTTTTAGCGACGACAGGAAAGTCAACAACTTCACTTATGCTTCCCGACTTGCGATTTGGTTCCAATTAGCGTGAGCAAGTGGACACGAGTCATAAAATATTTCTTGTGATTTTGGTGCAATTTGGTTAAGTGAATTTTGAGATATCTACATGGATACGGAAGTACTCTAGCACTATGCCTAGCGTTACACCAGCGCTTGGATCGCGAAGCGGCGGCACTGTTTGTATCTACGTGGTCAGGCCACTCTTCCGAGGTAAGATGGGTCCTACTAAAACTAGATCTAAGTTAGTCCATGGTGTTAATACGACCACCATGTGATTTATCTCGACTACAAAAACATTGAAAATCCATAAAGCAGATACCTTACCTGCAAAATTCAGCACAGAAACAACAGGGCCTGCTGGACAAGGGCCTAGATCTAGCGGCAACGCTAGACCTTGGAGTCTGGACTTTCGTCTGGACTTTCTTCAAGTTCTGGCAGCAGGGGTATGTATTGCATACGAAACGTTTACGCTGTGCCTATTATTAGCGCTGTGACAGTACAGCTGTCGACGGGGCGGCGAGTAGAATCTTCTCGGTCCTTGACTGCTCACTTGTCCTAGTCCTAGTTCTAGGCTAGAGTTTATATGTACTGGGTGCTGTTTTCTTCTAACTAGGCGTAAACCGTGATTGCCGTTGACTATTTTTTGGATTTAGATTTTAAGAATCACTCAGTCCTCATCTTCGTTAGATAGTTTGAACTGTGATGTCGAACCATTATCGCTTATCATCAATGCATAGTTAGTGCAACGTTACTTACACACAGTTTTCTATGGGCAGCACGTTCGGACAATGATGCCAATTTCATTTTGCATATCTGGAATATTCTCCACGAATTTTATCTAAATAAAAATCTTTTGAAGAGATTCCTTCTAAAAATTAATAAATATTGCTTAACATGTTTATTTCAGCTCCATATTGCAATTTTACTAAATAACAGTTTTTGCAGTATTTCGTGTGAGATTTCATCAGTAAATTGACATGTGTAGTTCGTTTTGCTAAAGTCGGAGGTTGGCACCTGTGACGTATGCCAAATTGTGTGGATCGTTCCTTGGCTTGCTCGTTTTCATTTTTTTCAAAAAATCATTACAGGCTTATCCTGGGTTTTAGAATCCTCTCTTTCCAGTTGTAGGCATCAAAAAATGTAGATTAGAATTATCAGACAAGTAAAAAATGTCAGAACAGGTTTCTTTTAAAGTGTTCGGAGAAATTTGAAAATTGACCGGGAAATCTGTCAAACTCCTGAGCAAAGAGTATAGAAGCTACGCTAAGAGGGCTAACTCCCGCGATTTCGCGTAGTACGCTCATGGGCGAAATACGGGCGCCATTGCGCCATTAAAAGTAACAGACCGATAGAGGGCGTATATCTACGCTATCATAATCAGCGTGCCGTATCACTAGGCCCTCGTATTTCTGTCTCCCTTTCATTTTTCCCCCTTTTTAGGGGGCACACAGGGGAAGAGATTAGAGGATTACATTACTCATCAGTGCATCTGCCCTTCTCTTTCAACCTGCAGATACCGTGTTCATTGTTGGCTATAGCACCTGAAGGTACGCAGCTCTGAAACAAAGAGACAGAGTTCTTATTTATGAACACGGTATTGTGAACTTAATTCGATCAACTCCCCAACATGCCTGCGGTTAGCTGCCCCATACCCAACTGTGACTACACCACACCAGACCTTGACGCCGCCATCGTAGCTGCCCTCCTCACTGCCATTCACACCTCTGGACAAGTTGCCAAGGTAGAGAAGGTTAAGAGGCCAACGGTTGCTGCCGCTGGTACCAGCGACGAATGGAACTACTTCACGTCAAGGTGGTCCGACTATGTGGATGCCACCAAGATCACAGGGAAAGACAGGGTCGTACAGCTCCTTGAATGTTGCGATGAACCCCTCCGGAAGGACCTCACAAGAGCCGCTGGTGGCAGCCTCACCAACAAAACTGAGGACGAGGTGCTGGCAGCCATCAAGAAGCTTGCGGTTCGTGAGGAGAACACCATGGTCGCCCGTGTAACGCTCCACAACATGCGTCAAGATAGAGACGAGACAGTTCGCAGCTTCGGAGCTCGCCTACGAGGTCAGGCAGACATCTGCAAATTCATCATAGCCTGCCCCTCCTGTGGTGCAGATGTTAATTACACTGACACAATTATGCGGGATGTGCTAACCAGGGGAATCGCCGACTCTGAAATCCAACTCGATCTCCTAGGCGACAAAAAACAAGATATGGGCCTAGAAGAAGTCTTCCAGTTCATTGAGGCGAAAGAGGCTGGTAAACGCTCCGCCTCCTCACTCCTTGACTCGCACACGGTGGAAGCAGCCAGCAGTTCCTATAGGAAAGCAAAGCAGGCACATCCCAAGGAACGGCAAGAACTATGCGCCTACTGCGGAAAGAAGGGGCACGGACGGAGCGCTCCCACTCGAGTCCGCAAGTCGCAGTGCCCAGCATACGGACATAAATGCGGACACTGCGACAAGTTTCATCATGTCGAGGATGTCTGCCGCAGCAAAGGCAAGCCAAAGGTCCCACAGTCGCCCTCTATGGGCGAGCAGGAAGGGGCCATCTTTGACGCCCTGTGCACCATTCGCGATGTTGGACACCCACCCGGCCTCCCCATTGACCACCATGTATATGACGACATTTCCAAAGCATGGCACAGGAAGAGATCGAAACCTCAACCTTACCTCAACGTGACCGTGCAGGCTGTCCCAGGGGACTACCAAGCTCTCGGCTTTAACCTCTCATCCCCCTCGCAAACCAGTGCCATCCCAGCCATGGCGGACACTGGGTGCCAGAGCTGCCTCGCCGGTCTGAAGGTCCTCCACCGCCTCGGGCTACGCCAGCAAGATCTCATCCCAGTTACCATGGAGATGCACACTGCAACTAATGGTGGCATTGCGATCCTTGGTGCTGTTCCTCTACGCCTATCGGGCAGGAATCCCCTTGGCCACGTCGTCGAGTCTCGGCAACTGACTTACATCACAGACAGTCCTGACAAGCTCTTCCTCAGCAAAGAGGCCTGCATCGATTTGGGGATCATCCCTGACAGCTTCCCCACTCTTGGCATGGCGCCAGGTGCACCCCAATTGGACAAGGCCGCCACCCTTAAGGAGGCCCCCGAAAAGATCGCCTGTACCTCCCCTCGACGCCAACTGCCCCCACCGCCTCCTACCGAACTGCCATTCCCTGCAACTGCGGCAAACCGGGTGAAGCTCCAACAATATCTTTTTGACTATTACCAGTCCAGCACATTCAACACGTGCGAGCATCAACCCCTGCCGCTCATGGACAGCCCCCCTATGAAATTGATGGTGGACCCAGATGCGGAGCCAGTCGCCCATCACACGCCTGTGCCAGTCCCGCTCAATTGGCGGGATGCCGTCAAGGCTGGCTTAGATCACGATGTACAGTTGGGTGTACTGGAACCCGTCCCCATTGGAGAGCCCGTTACCTGGTGCCACAGGATGGTGGTGTGTGCTAAGAAGGATATTAAACCACGTCGAACAGTTGACCTCCAGGCTCTCAACGCACACGCTACCCGTGAAACACATCACACACCATCGCCCTTCATCCAGGCACGATCCGTTCCTCATGGCAAGAAAAAGACCGTACTTGATGCATGGAACGGTTATCACAGTGTCCCCTTATGTCCCGAGGACCGACACCTCACCACCTTCATTACTCCGTGGGGCAGGTACCGCTACAAGACAGCCCCTCAAGGGTATATTGCCTCTGGAGACGGATACACCAGGCGGTATGATGAGATTGTCTCCAGCATCCACAACAGGACGAAATGTGTCGACGACGTCCTCCTGTGGGCTGACACGCTGCGGGACAGTTTCTTCCAGGCTGTCGAATGGCTGGATATCTGCGGCCGCAATGGGATCACCCTCAATCCCAAGAAGTTCACGTTTGGCGCAGATGTCGTGGAATTCGCTGGATTTGAGATTACTCCAGACAGTGTTCGCCCATGCCAGAAGTACTTACAGGCAATCCTTGACTTCCCTACGCCTACTGACATCACGGACGTGCGCTCCTGGTTTGGTCTCGTCAATCAAGTGTCCTACGCCTTCAGTATGGCTGAGAAGATGCTACCATTCCGTGAACTGTTGAAGCCTAAAACACCCTTCGTGTGGACTGCAGCCCTCCAGAGAGCATTCGACGAGTCCAAAGCTGCTATTGCCAGTGAGATTGAAGAAGGTGTGCGCATTTTTGACCCAAGCAAACTCACCTGTCTTGCCACGGACTGGTCCAAGGATGGCATTGGCTTCTGGCTCCTGCAAAAACACTGCAGCTGCAATGACGTTGAACCCTTCTGCTGCAATTCGGGCTGGAAGATCACCCTCGTCGGCAGCAGGTTCACTCATGCCGCTGAGACACGCTATGCTCCAGTGGAAGGCGAAGCCCTTGCTGTCGCTGACGCCCTGGACAAGGCGAGATATTTTGTCTTGGGCTGTGAGGACCTCATCATAGCGGTTGATCATAAACCCCTCCTCAAGATCTTCGCAGACCATGCCCTTCAGGACATCCCAAATCCCCGCCTGAGGAATTTGAATGAGAAAACCCTGCGCTACAGGTTCCGCATGGTTCATATTCCCGGCGTCAGGCACCGTGCCACAGACTGTCTTTCTCGCCACCCAACTGGTGAACCTGAAAAACTGCACCTGCCTGATGACATTGCCACGATCGCATTGACCCCCGCCACGTTCCTGCATTCCGCAACCCTCATGACGGGTCTCCGCACCATGACCCCCCACGACAACTCTGTCGAGGTTTGCATGCTCTCCTCTGTCACATGTGCCCTGGAATCCCTCCACTTGAAGTCAGTCACGTGGGACAGGGTCCGTACTGCCACAGCCAGTGATGACAACATGCAGGCGCTCCTCAATGCTATCGAAGCTGGCATGCCGGAATTTCGTCATGAGCTCCCCACAACTATCCGGGAATACTTCCCTTTCCGTGACGCACTTTCTGCAGTTGATGGTATCATCCTCTACAAGGATCGCATTGTCATTCCACCATCTCTCCGGGAGGAAGTCCTGGCTCATCTGCATGCTGCACACCAAGGTGTCACCTCCATGACTGCCAGAGCGGAGTCCTCCGTCTTTTGGCCTGGGATCACTCCAGCCATCGCGGCCCTCCGTGCACAGTGTCACCAATGCAACAGGATTGCACCCTCCAACCCGAGTGCACCACCAACTCCTCTGCTGTCTCCGGCCTACCCCTTCCAATGTGTCTGCGCAGACTACTTTCACTACAGAGGCTGCAACTACTTGGTCATTGTAGACCGCTACTCCAATTGGCCAATCGTTGAGCGATCCACTCAGGGAGCACCTGGACTCATTTCTTGCCTGCGACGGACATTCGCCACCTTTGGGATTCCAGACGAATTAGCATCAGATGGTGGACCTGAATTCACGGCAGTTACCACGCGCTGCTTCCTCAAGGACTGGGGTGTTCATCACAGACTTTCTTCTGTCGCATATCCATATAGCAACTGTCGGGCTGAGGTAGCTGTCAAATCTGTGAAGCGCCTTATCATGTCCAACACCAGCCCCACAGGTGCCCTGGACACTGATGCCTTCCAACGTGCCATGCTACAGTACCGAAACACGCCCGATAGGGACACCAAGTTGTCTCCGGCTATGTGTGTCTTTGGCCATGCCATCCAAGACTTCATCCCTGTTGCTCCTGGCAAATACTTACCGCACCAGACATGGCGTGAAACCCTGGTAGCTCGGGAAGAGGCACTTCGCACCCGCCACATGAGAGATGTGGAACGTTGGGCTGAGCATACCAAACGACTCCTCCCCCTTGCTGTTGGAGACCATGTCCGGATTCAGAATCAGACAGGACCACATCCACTTAAGTGGGACAGGACCGGGACTGTAGTTGACGGTTCTGGGAGGGTCACCCTCCGTAACAGGAAATTTCTTCGGAAGTATGTCCCTGTTCAACAGCGCCCACCCCCACCGACTATGGAGGTCGACATCTCTGCTCCTCGCCGGCCAGCACCCATACCCCTCTCCAACCTTGCGAGATGCGTACCACCCTCACCACACCCAACCGGCGCTGCTGATGTTCCCCACTGCAACCCTGAACCAGTTCCCAGTGATCCTCCACTTCAGATGACAGCCAGTGATGCTTCTCCTAGACGGCGTCATCTCCATACGGCCATCCCCCCCCCCCTACTGCTGACTGCCCAGGGACGCCACGCGAGACACCTCCCACACCTCCTGACCCGGTTCCAGCTCCTGCACTCGTCGCTTCCCCCTCGCCTGGCACCCCTGCTGCACCCCGACGCTCTGCCCGTCGCACCAGACAGCCTGCTTGGCACTCGGATTACTCCATGTGATTTCAGCCATGCAGTTCCCTTGAAATTGTTGTTGTGTTCCTGCGTTATAGTTGTGCTTACCAGCAGTTTTGGATTCTGAACATTGTTCTAACTTTGGTTTGTTTTCGCGTTTCGTATTATGGATTTTACTCTTTTGCCTACGGAACTTTATGGACCTATTCCCAGCGTTATTATTACTACACCACGGTATTACTGGATCAGTCTTTGTCACGTTTTGGACTCTTGACATTTTCTTCGCGCCAAAGACTTGGGGGGAGATAGAGGATTACATATCTCATCAGTGCATCTGCCCTTCTCTTTCAACCTGCAGATACCGTGTTAATTGTTGGCTATAGCACCTGAAGGTACGCAGCTCTGAAACAAAGAGACAGAGTTCTTATTTAGAGATGAACTTAGGATCTCGGTTTGTCATACAGAAGTATCATTCCTGTCTAATCCCGAAATGCATTTGAAGAAAATTTAATGTCATTTATTTTCCAATCTGCAGTCCCACAAAGTTTGAGCTTAAGTAGCACAAACTATGTTTCGGGAGGGAGAGCAAAAGAGATAGACGACGTTTGTCAGCTCAAACACAAACTTTGAGGCACCACAGATTGAAAAGTAATGACATTACTTCAATTTTTTTAACGCATCGATAGAAAATATACTTCTTGTGATATTTTGAGGTCTGAAACACAATTCTACCGCTCTGTGCCTCATTAAAGTGAAGAAAATGAAAGGAAGGTACAGATCGCTCCATAGGCTCACGTGTTAAGAAGCTCGCGGTATTATTACTAAAATGGCCGCCGTTGGGCTCCATGTGGGGATTCATGGCGTACTACACCCGCGAAATCGCGAGAGCACGCCCCATTAGCGTAGCTTCTATACTCTTTGCTCCTGAGTTCCTCGCCTCCAGCTCAAGATTGCTTTGGAGGGCTCACACCCATAAATATTTCCCCATAGGGATGTGTGTTAAAAATCAAATCTCAAAAAATTATGTAAAATAGCTAGGAGAAATGAGGTGTTTCAGCTTCACTGTCCTGGATAAGTGAGGTATACCCTTTCATCCATCAAATTTTCAGGGTGGATTCTTCAGTCCAAATTCTGCCAGGGGTCCGCAAAGCCAGATTACGAGTTCTTGTCACTCAAAAAATCTCCTATTTTCCGTACACGTACCCAATGAAATATAGTCCCCTCAAATTCCATCAGAAAAGCTTTCATCTTCCAACCAAAATGCTGTTTGTAGAGGAATTCATACTCAATATCTATACAGCTATTCATTTTTTTGCCAAACTACATTATAGATTTTTAATCCATGATTTCCTTCATTCATTTTGGTATCTTTGGTACGAATTTGTGAAGGGGTCTGGGACATTCCATTGTATTTACGGGTGTGAGCCCTGGAGTGGAGGTTGCATACCGTACGGACTCTGAGGGCGCTCTGCATGATGCGAAACAACATCATATTGCTTCCAGATGGAGAAAGAGAGAGTGCCAAAGGCTGGACCCCGTTTACAGTGCGAAGCTCGGCCGCGGCTCGGCCGCGGTCGAGCCCGCCTTCATTTCAGTTTAAACGCGCAACGGCCAAATGCGGGGCCAAAATTGGCCGCGCATTTGGCCACGCTCTGGAGGTGGTCTCGGGCGAGCCCGGCCCTTTCTCAGTGTAAGCGCAAACTGGGCCAAATGCGGCCCAATTTTAGTCTGGCTTCCAAACCCTCTGCTCGTACTATTTCGTTATTCAGGATATTAACCCCCTCAACGTCGAAAACTAGTATAGTTTAAGGTGGTTTTGTCCTGCAAAGGATTTTTCCTTCGGCAAAGTTTTTTGCCCGAACGGCGACTTCGTCGCCACGGAATCCAGTTGACAAAGGGTCTGAAAACCAGACTATACCAAATTGCGTTTGTTTACAAGCAGAGCGCCACTACGACAAAATATTGAAAGGTTTGAATTAAAAGCGCGGCCGAGCCCGGCAGTGTAAACGGACAAAATTGCGGGGCTCGGCCTCGCAATTGAGGCTGGACTGGGCCGCGGCTCGGCCCAGCCCTGCACTGTAAACGGAGTCTTAGAGCGAAAAAGGTCAAGATTGAAGAGTTACAGAGAATTATAAGGGAATACCGTATTATCATCATTACACTCTACAAAAATCCAGGTCAGAACTGACCCGAAACCGGGTCCTTTGGGGTCACTCCGGGTCAAAAGTGACTTGGAATTTTATCATGAAAACCCGAAATAGGGTCACCCTGACCCAATTCATCACTCTGAATGGGGTCATATCTGACCCCATTCCTTGTCATATCTGACCCGGAATGGGATGTGACCCCAACGGACCCTTTCTGGGTCAGTTCTGACCCGGATGTTTTAACAGTGTATTATTGATGTTAACAAATTCTTTAAACAGCCCGCAGATTTTCAGTGCCATAATAAATCCGCTGTAAACTGCCAAATGGAACACATTGTTGTCCGTAGAGCAGCTTCGAAATTCCATTTTTTTTTCATACTCAATTCCATTATACCTTTCAGTTCAATTCAATTCATGTTTAGTTGATTTCTGCATTCCGTTATCATTACAATGTATAACAAGGTTAGACAATAATATGTCATAAAACGTATGAATTGTTACACATTGTGAGGTACGATAGTTTAAAGAAAATATGGGGAGAAAAATATTCAACAATGCCAAATTGAATGTTTGTTCATTTTTACATCTGGGACGATGGCTGGATAGCCCATATTCAGCTGTGCAATGCTGGTCTTCCATGGGGTCCAGTCAGATGTGAGGCAGGACCACTTCACCGGGTTATAACAAACACCCTGCTCTTTGCGATGAATGAATGAAGCGGGATCTTTTACGCGCATGAGTTGTGACTCTCTCATACACGGGACCTCCGTGTCCTTTCCGAGGGACAGAGTGTTTTACTGTACCTCTTGCCAGAGGGGACGGTATGATTACACACAACATTGCTCAGTCCAGACTCGGGTTCGAACCCGGCTCCTTAGGATTGTGAGGCAGACGCGCTACCGACTGAGCCAACTCACCACCCTGAATGTAAATTGTGCGATAAGGAACATTTCAAATTAGACTAAAATTACTTTAATGTATACAATATTATTTGAAATTGGAAATGCAGGGACCATCTTCAAAAGCAAAGCTTAATTGGTAGTGTAAATGATTCCATATCATATGAAATGAAAGAAAAATCTTAGGAAATCGCTATTTTTAATCATTTCTATCAGACCTGATATATCTATTGTTTGGATACCTTTTTGTCACATAAAAAGGAATAAGAGGACTATTTTACGGCTTTTCGAAAACTATAATTACATCATATTTTGGTACTTCAACATATTATGGTCAACAAAGCACTATTTCATTTACTATTACATTGTTGACTGACTTTCAACAACGACAACAACAAACACACACACACGCAAAATCCGACAGATGTGGTTGTTAGTTTAAGGTACATTGAATCAAAAAAGAAAAAAATGTTCTCTTTAAGCCGAACAAGTCTTCAACCAAAAGACGACAGAGAGTCTGTATGATCAATATGGAATAATGATTTTAAAGTTTTTGCTATCTGTAGTTCGAATATTCGTTTGCTATGTGGCATTTCTTGGTAATATCAAAGATTTGGCAGACACAACTCATTGGAACTTCATCAGTTCATGCTTCATTTTTTCTTTCATTGCAATGTCGTAACTTTAATTTTTCCCCCATGACGATAATTGTTGCAATGATTACGAATATTTCACTTGCTTATTCACTTATTCCACTTCCATTGACAAGTTTTCCATGAAGTCGTTGCAATGTTTTTATAATGCGCAAGGTATAACAACAACCAAAGATATAACACACATTAGAGTGGAATGTCAAAGCTATACCTTGAGATTGATATTTCATAAATCCATAAGATGATCTTATGCTATAGGTCATAAAGGTAAATTCGTATGATATGTGTGCGAGCTAATTTCTAGGCAAAACTATTCATTTAAACGAAATGTGTGTTTAAGATCGTTAATGACTTTGGAAGATGATACATTCGAGTATTACATTCCAGTAACCAGCCGATGTAGCGTTGATGTTGTTTTCGTTACGATTTGATTGCTTTTCCGAAGGCCATCCAGCTGAACCTGCTGCTTCTACTGTCGTTAGGTGGCGTTAATATTCTGGGAAGGAAATTAGTACGAGCAGACAGTTTGGAAGCTACATTGTGTCTTCGCAGTCATGACCGTTAGTGGCAATACTTCAACACCTTATACTATTCTATACTATACTATACTATACTATATTATTCATGCAAATATTAACCAAATGTTACAAGGATACAATGCATAACTGTGTGCGGATTTTTTTTTTCTACTCCTTGTCCCATTTGACTGGAGTACAAAATAAATTTGCATTTTTTTTTCAATTCAAAATTATTTTACTTTCACATTAAGTAATACAAAGTAATAAACCTAACGCTTACATGAGTACATAACATCAAAAGGAACTTTGAATCACGTAATTTTCAACAAAACATGAATACAATTATTATAATGATATCAACTCTGGTTTGAATAAATAAACAAGTAAGCATGACAATCTTAATCTACAACTTTACATGGAAAAAGGAATTCACAAGAAAAGCATAGCTTGTAAAATTTGTGAATTACTCTAGAAGGTGAGGGCATCTCACGATCCGTCAGGGACTCCATGTATAAAATTTTGATATCCTGATGTCAGGCGAAATAATCAGAAAATAAAAAAAGACAAGGACAAAAACAAAAGCAGGGACGGAACAGACAGAAAATAAACCTATAGATAGGCATGACAAAGAAAGGGAGGGAAACAAAAGAAGACAATGTCTACATTCAGTTATCTGGAAAGGTAATCAAGGCATGGGGAAGAAATTGAAATTCTATACGAATTTGGCTTAAAAGCAAAACTCTTAATTATCAAAAAAAATACTCATCATTAATTTATTTATTCATTGTCATGAAAATAACCCAAAAAATCAATTTTCTATTTGCTTGTTTGTTTGTTTGTTTGTTTGTTTACGTGAGGATGACAAAAGATGTTTTCAGTTTTGATTTGAAGGAAGAAAAAGTCAGAGCATCTTTTAGAGTATTATAAAAGCTGTTCCAGAACCTCGGGCCAGTAAAAACGAATGTATATTGGGCGAGATATTGTACGTAGTAATGGTAAATGATATTCACCGGAACGTCGAGAGGATAATTGTGTACAGCATCATTTCGTCGAAAGATTTGATCAAATATTTGTGGTAAACTTTAATTATCATATTTGAACATAAATTGACCCAACTGAAATAAATCATTTATCTTTAATAACTTATTACCACAAAACAAATTATCAGTGTGAGCACACGGATTTAAATTAGAGATTACTCTTAACGACTTTTTTTTTGCAATAACATTTTTTTTTCTCAAAGGAATTGATGTGTTGCCCCACACTAAAATCTCATAAATTAAATACGGTAAAATAAAAATGGAGTGGGGTGGGCGGAACAAAAAGATTGGAATCATCTGCAAACATTATAAACGATAATTTCGAAGATCTATGAAATTCATTAATATAAATCATAAAGAGCAGTGGGCCTAATAAACTACCTTGTGGAACACCATAATTTATATCTAACATCTGAGAGTTTATATTGTTAAAAGTCACAAATTGTTTTCTATTAGATAGGTAGCTCCTGAACCACTCCAAGGCCTTCTCACGAATTCCATAATGATATAATTTGCTGAGTAGTATTTCATGATTGATAGTGTGGAAGGCCTTGGAGAAGTCCGGGAAGATACCTACCATATGACAAAACATTATCTAATGCATGTGTCGCTTTTTCTACAAACGAAAGTAGAGCATGTGATGTGATATGGCTTTCACGAAAAACCAAATTATGAATCAGTAGATATATGATTTGCTTGGCAAAATCTAGATGTTCTAACATATTTAATTCTTTCTAAAACAGTTGACATACTTGATAATAAAAAAATGGGCCTGTGATTATCAACATCACTTAATTTTGTCCCCCTTTTTAAACACTGGGACAACCTTAGCTATTTTCATATTGTCGGGTACAACATCAGCCGAGATAGATAGATTAAAAATGTGGACAAGGGGATCAACGACATAAACAATAATACTTTTCAGTAAACGGTTATTAATACCATCAAAACCAGAATTTTTCTTATCAAGAAGATCACATACAATTTTGAAAACTTCTTCTCTATGAGTTGATACAAGAAAAAATATTGGATTGGGGTTAGACGCACCTAAGAAGTCATTGAATGTTTTATGCGTCGGGTGAACATTCCGCCCTAAATTTTTACCAACTGAAGAGAAATGCTCATTAAAAGTTTCAACTATATCAGTTGACTTCTCACAGATAACGTAACCACATCTTATTTTTTAAACTTTAAAAGTATTTTCAGATATATTCATTACATCTGGATAGTTATATTCTGCGTGCGCTATAACTTTTGTCATGCACTGCAGGTCTGTATCATAAATATATATATATTATATATATATATATATATATATATATATATATATATATATGTGTGTATATATGTAACCCTGCACCACCAAACCAACAAAACGTCGCCAGAAATGGATTTTTAGGGAGGGGCAGTTTCTGAAAGAGCAGACTCTAAGCTTTAAAATGATGTATAATCTAAATACTAGAAAGAAAGCACACACTCTGGAAAAGTGTGAACTGAGAAAAGAGGCCCTGAAGTACAGGGTCTATTCAAGCGCTTAATCTTTCACCAAGCTGCGCTAGCTGTACAATGAAAAGGACAAAAAACAGGATGTCACCCACCGGAGCAACAACAATGAAGGGATTATTAGATTAAGCTGAAATCACGCATGTTCTATTAACACATTCTATCCATGATTAATGCCAATTTACAACACAGTAGCATTATCATTTCAAAAGTTATTAGACTTGAAAGTGAAGAGGTTACAAACAATTTCAAGAAATGAAAAGGGTATCTAATACATACCTGATCATTCTTATACTCTCCCCCAAAAAGGGGTTGTAAAAAAAATGCTGAAAACACACTTTCCCATTCGTGTCATGATCCCAAACTAAAGAATATTGTAGAAGAAAGATAGCTCTTTCAGAAAATATGAAAAACACTCAAGATTGATTTGGGTGACCCATTTCAGCTGTTTTGAGTCCTTACGTAAAATCAAGGGGTGCGGTTTTTTGTTTGTTTTGTGGTGCACGGTCACATAATCTACACATCTACCATTTGTATTAATTTACAGTTTTCTCCACAAGTTATTTCTCTTGCCTTCTCCCCTCAGGTCTACACTTTAACCTTTTTTCAATCTCTCATTTTTGGCATTTCTCCTACAAGAACCTTTTCTGGATTTAACTGTCATCAATTTTCCTCTCCATTTTTTTTTCTCTCCTCTGCAGCATTTATTTCTAGGATCCACCCAAGCTCCCTCTCCTTTACTTCTTGAATTTCAATTTGTTCTTTTTCTTCTTTTTTTTTGTTTTCTCCCCCTCTCTTTCTCTCTCTTTCCCTTCTCTCAACATAGTCTCATCTCCTCTACTAATTACCTTCCTTCACGGGATTATTCGTCCTTTCTCCATTGATTCCGCATTCCATAGTCCACACTGTTCGCCGATTTCGTTCTTCTCTTGGTTTCATGAATCTTCACTTCTCTCTCTTATCTCCATGATTCTCCAACATTCAACTCCTCCCTCTTCTTCTTCCCTTCTATTTCATCTTTCCCCTTCTACAGATGTCCGAACATCTTACTTGATTCTCACTCTATTCTTCCTTACCACTCTCTCTGTTCCTTTCTCTGCCGTCTCCACTAATGCAACTTCAACTTCTAGCCCATTACTGTCCTCCACTCTTCACTTTTTGCCCCCTTACAACCCCCATATGTCGATTCCCTCTTCAATTATCCTCTTTCTAGGCTCTTCTGCCAAACAACGATCCGGTTAAGGACTACATACACATGGTGTCACCGCAAATATTTTCTTCTCATGTACTTCACCATGCAAACCTTCAAACAACACATAAGCATATGTTTACTTCTCAAAATTCAAAATTAGATGTACATCAAGTCATATGTGGTGGGTTTTTATTTTTCCATTTGACTGTGAACACATTATTATGATCCAATACGTGGTTGCCATATGATAACAGTATTGATAAACTATTATGATATGCAGCTATGTTTCCTTCTAAAAAAAAAATAAGTAAATAAAGAGCTGGTGTAGTTATATGAGTTGTTTATCATGTTAATACCGACATGTCCAATTATCATAGACAAAACAAAACTACATCTTCAGGACGGGAAAAGTATTGGGTACTGTGGAACATTTCAAAGAATTGTTTTTCTTCGATTATGTAACTAATAGAGATACAGGGGAGTAGTAGCTAAATATAACATACATAGATGGTCTGGACGTCCAGTGTGATGGTCTCGACTGCTTAGACATGTGTTATGGACGATATTCATTAATAAAGTATAAATGAGTAAAAAAAAAAATCTAACATCTATGGCCAGTGAACGAGCGGGTGTTTTGGAGGAGAGAATGTAACCCCTCCTCCTCCTCCTCCCCCCCCCCCCAAACACACACACACACACACACTAACACACACACACAAACACACTAACACACGGAGAGCATTTTGCATTCTCAGGATTGAAAATCGGGGGTTTGGTGAGCAGTTTTGTTGGAACATCGGGAAAGTTTTCAAGCAAGGTAGTAAGACGACAAAGAAGACATTGACGCTACCATAGTAATTTTATCAAAATTACGAAGAAAAAGAAACAATAACAAACACAACCATTACACTTCATTTCATTATGACCTCAAGGCCTTTGCCGATTTTATTTTAGTCATTGCCTTCATCATTGTTGTGTTCATCATTTATTTTCCCTTCTTCAGCAGCTCAAGAACATACTGCACTTCACGTTTCGTCACGTCTCGCACTACAAGAGAAAGGGAATCCAAGCAAAAGTTTAGAAAATGCATCAAATCATTCCTCAGCGATGGGGTTTGTCGACTAAAAAAGAAATCAAAGAATCACTGTATCATTTCCTTTCTTCAACGTCAATTTCAATAAGAATGTAAATCCGCAAATGTTATTCAAAGAGGTTTAGGCAGAATTAATTTCTTTCCAAAAATCGGGTTGAACAAAAGAAATCTGTATAGTTTATAATGCATATACCAAATAAAAGTAGGCTTTTCCTTACAGCCAAACAAGCTAGCTTTCATGTAGTTCCCGTCATACTTCTCTTTGTTCAACCTCATTTCGATTTTGACCAGTCATCATTACAATTGCTGTGTTATCACCATGTATATCGTTTGTTTTCTGCACATTGTTTACAAGGTAAAAGAACTTGTATCATTATTTCTGTTGTAATGTTCATAAATGAGAAGTATGAAAATAAAATGAATTGAAATGAAATATTTGATAGACAGATATTACAATACATTATTGCATTCTCTTCCATGACATGTTCCATATTGCAGGGATTCTCGAAATAAACATATGCAATGATAGTCTTTAAGACTGACCACCCTTTCATAATGTCAAAGCGACTAAAAGCTCTAATCAGGTTCAACACACACACACAGGCGCGCCGGAAGCAGTTTTGGATTGGGGGGGGGGGGGGGGCAAACATTGGAGGGGGCTCAAGATTAGACCATGCATATGTTACACAATATACACATACACACGCACACGCACACAAATCTATTATATATATACATGTATATATATATATATATATATATATATATATATATATGTAAAGTGGCGTACGGTGGGTCGAAACATGGGGGGAACCATAAAGTAATTTTAACGGTCTGTATGCTTGTGCGTGTGTGCGTGAGCAAAAATGGGACTACAATACATTACGGAATGTGATACATTCAACGACGCAGTCATTGAAGAACATTGTAAGTTTTCCTTACATGGAATATGGAATGACGGTGTGAAACGATCGACAAATTCAACTGTCAGCAACATAAGGTGAATGGCATAACAATAAAATGCGAGCGAGCGAAGTCAAAATTTTGATATTCTACAGTTCCAAAACTGGAGTTTTATTCGTAGCTACATATTTCGCTTTGAAATAAATGGGGGCGCATCGGGCGCAACTGCTGGCAATTATTGGCAGCAACATTAGGAGAATGGCATAACGATTCAATGCGAGCGAGCAAAGCGAGCGAGCTTGAGAATTTTGACATTTTACAGTCCCCAAACTCCCGTTTGTAGCTATATCTTTCGCTTTGGAAATTAAGGGGGGGCATCGGACGCAACTGCTGGCAGCAACATTAGGAGAGTGGCATAACGATTCAATGCGAGCGAGCGAAGCGAGCGAGCTTGAAAATTTTGACATTTTACAGTCCCAAAACTCCCGTTTGTAGCTATATTTATCTTTCGCTTTGGAAACTAAGGGGTGGGAGCATCGGGCGCAACTACTGGCAATTACTGTCAGCAACATTAGGAGAATGGCATAACGATTCAATGCGAGCGAGCGAAGTGAGCGAGCTTGAAAATTTTGACATTCTAGAGTCCAACAACTGCCGTCGCAGCTATGTTTTTCGCTTTAGAAATTAAGGGGGAGGCGCACTGGGCTCAACTGCTGGATGCGAGCGAGCGAAGCGAGCGAGCTTGAAAATTTTGACATTTTACAGTCCAAAAGCTGCCGTTTGTAGCCATATTTTTTCCCTTTTATTCATATATATACATATTTATTGTATTTTCTTTGTTTATTCATTTATTTTTATTATCACTATTATTATTATCATTATTTTATTATCATTTTTTTTTTTTTGGGGGGGGGGCTTTTTGGGGGGGCAAAAATGCGTTTTGCCCCCCCACTTTTTGGATTGGGGGGGGGGGCGGCCGCCCCCCCTGCCCCCCCCCCACTTCCGGCGCCTATGCACACACACACACACACACACACATACATAAACACAAAGTGAAAGTGTCCTGGATAATCAAGAATAATAATGGATATGGCAGGGCTCCACACTAACTTTTTTGTTTGGTAGCCCGATGGGGCCAACAAAATCCTCAATTTCATATTTTTGGTGGCCCGAGAGAAAAATTTTGTGGCCCGAAAAAAAATAAATAAAAAACATTAAAAGTCCTGTTTTTGTAATCAGTCAAATATCTAAGTTTTATCATAGTAAGAATTGTAAGTTGGACATATCTACTCATAAATAAACCTCAACAAACTCGTAATACTCACTCTCAGGCACTAATTCAGTCCTTTTCATCCATCCTTTAAACAAGTTTAACTGCTAATTTCCGGCGCAAAAAGTTACGAATTTATTGACATACTTTTCAAAATAATTTGGTGGCCCAAGGCGGGCCACTAAATTTGCCCGTTTTTGAAATTTGGTGGCCCGACTTTCTTTTTGGTGGCCCCGGGCCACCGGGCCACCGTTAGTGTCGAGCCCTGAATACGGTTATGCTTTAGATAATGAATTGGACATAATTATGTGTTTCTGCTACAATTTGGCTATACCGTCAACCCAATCCTTGAGAAGTCATAAAAAATCATTTCTTCTAATTTCATTTGATTTTTTTTCTTGTTTGTTTGTTTGTTTTCAGTAAATTACTTTCATATGGTTAGGGAGATAATTTCATGAATCAGGTCCAACACCAGATGCGCAAAGTTTTGTAAACCAACAGAATTCTCAAGTTATTCAAATAACTGTTATTAAAAAGTATACGTATTGAATATGAATGAATGTCTCCGCTTTGTGAACCTAACGTGTAATAACAGAGGGACAACACTGTTGAACTGAGGCAGAAGATGGACGGGGACGAGTGTTTTGTCACGTTCCTTGTACCATGCAGATATAAACAGTAGTTTCAAACAATGAAGCGTGTTGTCGTTTAATATCCTACATCGATTAAACATCCACTGCTGAGTAGTTTTGACATAATAGATAAAAACGATCTACGAGAAATTCCGAAATAATATATTAATGTATCCAGACCACTTTATCAGATGTATTTGTAAATCTTTAATGTGTTTGATTCTTTTCTCTATGAGAACCCCCCCCCCCCCCACGAAAAACAAATGAAGGAGTACGTGCAGCAAAAGTGAAAAACATAAAACCTCGGTTACGTACCTCCCGACGGTGGCGGAGGAGGATGGTCCCTTAGTAAAACTGCACCTGTTGAAGCAGATGGTTAGATGCAAGATGAGTTAAGACATCATCATCATCATGGCATACGAACAAATATAATTTATAGATATAAATGCATACGATACAATACAAATACAATTTATAGAAATACAATACCCACATAAGAAAGACGCATAACCGCGAAATATTGTTGTATTTATTTACCTATTTATTTATTTATTTATCTAACCACGAAATATCGTTGTATTCGTTGGTTCTCTGTCCATGTCACACTTTGTACCTTAAAAATCAATTATTTTGTGCATACTCGTACATAAGGGAACTTACTTTACAAGGCCTTTCTGGCTTTATTCAAGTTCTTTTTTTTTCATTTTCACAGATATATGTAAATGACTGATTATCTTTTTGTTCTGTATTGTAGAATTAAATACTGTTGTATTATTTTATCAGAGAATGAGATGAATAAACGAATTCTCGCTATCGCCAATGACGTAAAAAGTACCCGGATGTTGATTTAAGCGTCATTTACGGTGCATTGTGGGATAGTCCGGTAGCAAAATCACTTCCGTTCGTACGCGCGTGATACATGACTAATGCTATTTACACACACAACCGACTGTATTCTACGTGTACTTCCGGTTTTCTCAACTTGAATTACAGCTTTAATATGATTTGAAATTTCTCCATTCTTAAGAAATTGCTGTTAATACAACTATTGGTTGTTGCTGGGAAGCTGGCATGTGTTGTTCGCACGACAATAAATGAAAAAAATCCGCAGAAATAGAACCCTTACTGGCATGCGAGACGTGACGTGGCAGCGTGGGTGAAGTTTGCGGGTGACTCCACAGCGCAGTACGTGCACGCGCGACTTACTAGTAGTGGTAGTAGCACTAGGTAGTAGATAGGCCTAGTGCCTACGTACATTGTACGTACTTACTTCGAAGAAATTGCTTCGGAGACAGGATAAGTTCGAGATCACTGTTCGTTCCCGATTGTGTTCGCGACATTTCGACAGAGAACAAATAAAGACAAAAGATGGGCATTCCATGACGATATACTGTATATCCAGGTGGATGAATATTTTCCAGCATATTTTCAGCGTATGCAGAGATGACTGATCTGTGATGTGCACATCGATCGCATGATCAAGCAGTACCGGTATGTGTTAGCTTATGCGCTGCGTGCAGTGGTGCATGCTAATGCAAGGCCGGCCGCCGGCGGGCGGGGACTACAGTGTACGAGTATGACAGGCCTGGCCACTCGCTGGCTCGGGCGGTACAGCGGCCTACTGTACTAGTATCCGTGGTCGGCGCTGCGCTATAGGTAAGGTACAAGTACGCGCACGCTAGCGTTGTGCAAATAATGCCCCGCGCCGGAAGTGCCCTTGCTACCAAGTGCACTAAATCTTGACGAAAAAGCCACATCCGGGTACTTTTTACGTCATTGGCGATAGCGAGAATTCAATTGAATTGAATTGAATATCGTAAAACATTGTCCATTAAGGTAGTAATAAAATGCCCATGTGCACAGATATGGATACGTTACTTTTGATTCATTACCAAAAGAAAACTATATGCCTCTTCACATAATATATGAAAGAAATACACACAACAATGAAGAAAATGTCTGTATCAATAAGGAGCGATACATATCGATGATTAAAATCGCCAATAGAAATCCTGGTGCTTATGAGTCACCAAGTATAAAACGACAAAACAAATTTTCCGGGAAGGATAATACACTGCCATAATACACTAACTCTTACACAAAATCTAAGATAATACACATTTGGATGCGTATAACCTACCACGAGGAGGAGCCCGCTGCGGGAAAACAGCTGCATCTATTTCAGCAGAGGAGAAAAGTTGAGACAAGATGAGATAAAATATTACAATTTTATATCAAAGGTCGCACATAATTTCTCCAGATGCATTGGGAACGATAACTAACACACCTTTTAAAACAGATTAGTACATATGCCTACAACAAGCTAAAAATACATTACATCATGCGTTTGTGGAATAGGATATCCAGCAATGCAGTGACCATTTACGCCCTTGAATTCTAAAAAAACAAGCGTTACTTTTATTGTAGAATGTAGGGGTAATTTCGAACAAATCAATTCAAATGACATTAGAAAATTAACTAATGATATTGTAAAACGATTCAGATTGTAACCGATTTCAATTTCGACTTACCGCTTTCATTCGCGAACAAGGCACCGACAGCCAGAAGAGTCAGACATATAATGGTAAATTTCCTCATTTTAGCAGGAAACCGGTAGAAAACTCTCACGAGGATGATTACGATTCGACAAAATAAGTCGTATCTGATAAAACAATCAAGTTAAAATCTTTTGACTTCTTTTATCAGCTCACAGATCTCAGACACTTTTCACTACCAAAGTGCATCCACAGCAGCAAAACTCAACGATGTTATGAGACACAGTACTATACGTTCATCTCCTAAATACGGTGGTTTCAGGTTTTGTCAATTCCACAATTAGATTTTGACCTGCTATTCCATTCAGGTTCGACCTTGGTGTTACTGAATAGATAAAAGCGTAGAGATTTTAGGAGAATTATTCGCATGAATCAGAAGCGTGTCATGCATATGTAGAAATAACCAGACTTCAAATGCCTTTCAGATTTTACTACCATTATTCTTTTCTTTCTTTCTTTTTCTTTTCTTTTTCTTGGTAGAGCTGTTGTGAAAGTTTCCATGAAATGCTTGGAATGCATGTAGTCCGGTTGAGGCAACACATGAAAGTCCCACTATTTTGCAGAAGTTGGTCCGTTTATCTTTGTGGCCTGACAATATCATACTATTATTGTAGAGCTTTGTTGGCCAAGGAGAGTAGTAGGTCAAATGGATTTATCGATTATATCCTCTTTACTTCCGTCTAATCAACACAATGCGGACTTTCACAGTTGATTTTATTTTGGAACAACAAATAAAATGTCTCCACTGCTGGCTCTTAAAAAAGAAAACAAATCGAGCAAAGCCTATCAAGTGACATTACACCACATAGACAACTGAACCTCCAACCACCGTTAATGAAGGGAAAAACAGTTTTTGAGGGAAAGGGTTCCACTGTTGTGTCTTTTGTGTGCAGTGTACATTTACGCCAAAAAACAGTGCTTACATTGAAAATAATAGTTTCTATATTTCCGCATTTTTTTCATCCACAAATACTTTCACACAAAGTAAACTGAATAAAGATGCGTAGTATCGTTTGTATTGTCGTTTATGTTATCAAACACATATGATTAATGGATTTTTAAGTAGAAGGTTTTCTATGTCATTATCCAGCGCGCTGGTATCTTATATATGTTACGGCATAACGCCACCTTTCTGCTCAGTTACGGAATTTGGCTTGGGAAAATTCTATCATAACCATGTCCATTTTCATTTTTCGTTAATTCCTCTTGGTTGTTGTTGGTTTTCTTCTTCTTCTTCTTCTTCTTCTCCGCCGTGACAGATGCAGCTTTTCCACAACACCTGCTTTCTGCTGGAGGTATAGGTTGTCATGTTTAATAAAGGATTTGTTTTCATGCAGGACATCGTACCTAAAATCCATGCTTCTTCGGAAGTCTGTAATACAATCACACAAGAATATGAATAAATTTCGGAGGTGCTACCTTTTTGCCTATAAGATCTTTTCATTCTATAGATGCTAACAGAAACTGAAAAAGAGCGATAAAATGAGACGAAGTTTTTAAGTTTCCAGGTGCAAAATCTGTCCTCATTGTTGTTTCTTCATGGCACTACTATTGCCGCGTTGTCTCCTACCTGTCGCATGAAATGTATAGTGATAGTATAGGCACGAATAGTAAATTCGTTCAATTTTGGGCATGGTATTACTGCATATAAGAAAGGTTTTCTCATAAATTGATGAAGAGATTAGATTGAAGTATTATATGCATGAAGCAGTAAACGTGTTCATGCTTGCGTAGAATTAGACAATGAAAGAGGCTTTTCTGTAAGCTTTCATATTTTCCTCTTGGTAGAATTGTCAGCGCTATTCAATTTTGTAGGAAAAGTTTGGAATTCCAACCACGTTGACCGGTTGACGAAACATGAAAGCCCCCTATTTATTTTGCAGAGGACAATCCCATTCTCCTTTGTTGTGTGACACTGTTAACACTTTGTGTACCACGTTTATTTCCTGTCCATTGGTGTTTGTGTGTAATTTGTGCACATTTAACTTATTGGCACAGAAAGGGTTAATCTATCTCGCTAGTATGAAGAGAGGCGTATAGCAGTGTATCGCTGCATAAAAATGCACAGGAAAGCAAACTCGGATTCGAGGTATATTGTGTATAGGCCTACGCTGGATGACTGAAACTGTGAGATGCTTGGTGGGGACCAGAGCGTCTACCTTGGCTGTTGCAGCAGAAGAAAAATCTTGTTAAACAATTTCACTTGGGTGACTGAAGCTGTGAAGTGCTTGGAGGCGACCAGAAAGTCTACCTTGGCTGTTTAACAGCAGAAGGAAAACCTTCCTGAACAATTGCCAACAGCTTGGAAGCTTTTTGCCCACTCACAAAAAAAAATAAAAAATTAAAAAATTAAAAATAAAAATTTGTAATTACATATCTATCTAGTCCTCATTGTGGAAGCTCTGTTCATGCAGAAGGAAAGCTGAAAGGTTGAATGGAGATTTGTTTTCATGCAGAATCTATTTCACATCCTACACAAAAACCATGCATTAGTTGAAAGCCTACAACCACACGAGAATAAACCTCGGAGGAGTTCAGTAAAATGCTACTCTTCTTCCTTTTAGATCTTATCATTCCAAAAGAAGCTAATGGAAACTGAAGAAGCGATAAAATGGGACTCAATTTTTAAGTCTTACAAAATGCAGAAGTCTGTCCCCATTGTTGCAAGACTGTGTTCCAGCGTTATTTCTTCATGTCAATTGTATAATATTGACCATAATGAAATAGCACTGCTATTGTCGCCGATCTATTATACTTGTCAACTAAAGCATGATATGTACTGATAGTACATGCACGAATAGTATATTCGTTCAAGTTCGGGCATGGTAGTACTGCATATAATTAGTTTTCTCATAAATTGATGAAGAGATTCGATTAAAGTATTGTATGCGTGAAGCAGTAAACGTGGTCATGCTTGCGTAGAACTAGACAGTGAAAGAGGCTTTTCTGTAAGCTTTCATATTTTCCTCTTGGTAGAATTGTCAGAATAGAATTGAACAATAGAATTGTGCAATTTTGTATGAAAAGTTCGGAATTCCAACCACGTTGACCGGTTGACGAAACATGAAAGCCCCGTATTTATTTTGCAGAGGACAATCTTTTTCTCCTTTGTTGCTTTACACTCGGGGTGACACTGTAAATGAACATTGTATTAATTATTTGGATCACTAGGATGAGAAAAGGCGTATCAGTATATTGCTGCATAAAAAATGCACAGGAAAGCAAACTTGGATTCGGGGTATATAGTCAGCTGAGGATAGTGTATAGGCCTACGCTCGCTGGATGACTGAAACTGTGAGGTGCTTGGTGGGGACCAGAGCGTCTACCTTGGCTGTAACAGCAGAAGACAAACCTTGCTGAACAATATGTAACCACTTGAAAGCTTTTTGCCCACTCGCTGAAAAAAAAAAGTGCAGTTGCATATCTATATCCAATCCTCACTGTCGGAACGTTGTTCGGGGAGAATGAAAGCTTCAGGTTCAAGAGAATAATACATTCCTTTTCATCTCTGTCTTTCTAATGCATTTTGTCACAAGCAGTTTTATTTATCAAAATTTACTAAAATATCGCCTCTGTTTAATAATTTCAAATGTTCATATCAACGCAAACTCATTCTACCTTCATATGAAACTCGATTCAACGTATATTGCAAACAAAAAAAAAACCAACAACACTTGTTGAGGTGAATTGTTTATTATAATCAAGAAGGTTCTGTTTGAAGCTCTTTGGGTGTATGCATCAAAATAATTTAGGTTTTCCTTTCTCTGTCTCTCTGTCTCTCTGTCTCTCTCTCTTCTTCTTCTTCTTCCCCCTATTTTCTGTTCCCCCTTTTAGCACCTTTGCGTACTTTTTATTTCTATTCCTGACTTTACCAGTTTCCCGCACTCTTTGTACCTGTAAGCGGGTCAGAAATGACAAGGAATGGGGTCAGATATGATCCCATCCAGAGTCATGAATTGGATCAGGGTGACACCATTTCGGGTCTTCATGACCAATTTCTAAGTCCTTTTTGATCCGGAACGATGTGTGACCTTAGGCCCCAGTCACATAATGCTCTGCGTCCGACGTGGCGTCCAAAAAAGTCATTTTTTCTGCGGACTCCCGCGGATCCTTTGCCGTCACCAGAAAATTTGTTCAAAACATACGGGGAAAAAATGCGGGCGATACGGACAAATACGACCAGATGCGAGTACTTGCGTCCACTTGCGGATGTTCTTGCGAATTGGCACATAATAGTTCTGAACACTTGCGGAGAGTTGCGGACATTTTCGGATAGTTACGGATAGTTACAGATTGTTATAAATGATTATGGACAGTATGGTTTTCTGTGACGATCCCTGCTTCGTCAGTGTATTATGACAACAAGGTTATCACATATTGGACTGTCTTACATTGTACACCGGGGAAAACTGAAATTGAATTACGTACAAGTTCGTAATCCTTTAATTTGCTTTACAGTAATAAAAGATATATGAAATTTTGAACTTGAGGTTTGAATTTTATTTTTGCAACTCAAATATGAATAAACTTCATAAATGTAAAGAATGCCTAACATAATTATACCACAAATATAATACAATATAGATCGATATAGTACGGTCTGCTATGTCGAGATATTGGGTCCCGTGAGATTTTCGTGCCAAAATTGATTTTTTTTAGCTGACTTGGTCAATTTGGGGGTGCTGAATCCAAAAAACTTTGGTTCCATTTTTTCCGACCACGTCTTCAGCCGCCATTTTGAATTTCAAAATGGCCGCCATAGCAAACTGTATTTTGACCCAGTTCTCATAATGTGAGCATCATAATAGGTTCAAATTTGATGCAAAAAGCATGTTTATGATGTCAGACATTCTGATGCACCATTTTCTGATACTGTAGATAGGTTTGATACAGTTTTTAGGCAGCCATCTTCAAATTCAAAATGGCCGCCATTGCTAAATATATTTTACCCATATCTAAGATTGTAAACATTATGGAAAGTATAAATTTGGGGCAAAAAGCATGCTTGTGATGTCAGACATGCTAATAACATACATTTTTTTTTAAATGATGGATCATTTTCATTGGCGGCCATCTTGAAATTCAAAATGGCCACAATAACAAATGTAATTGGGCCTGTATCTCATATTGTATACATTGTGTATACGGTTCTAATTTGGGGCAAAGAGCGTGTGTATATGCTATCAGACATTCTGAAACACCTTTTTCTGAAACGATGGTTCATTTTGATATTGAAGGTGGCCATCTTGAAATTCAAAATGGCCGCCGTACCAGAACGTATTTTTTGACCCATATCTCATGTTGTAAGCAATAAAGAAAGTTCACATTTCGGGCATAAACCGGGCTCATGATGTTGAGCATTCAGATGCACTTTTCCCTCCCTTAAATTGCAGATCACTTTCGAGGCGGCCATCTTAACATTCAAAATGGCTGCTTTTCAGCTATCTCTGGTTACAAGCAACTTTTAGACATATGAATGCTTATGGTGGCGTACAGTATGCATTCTTTTAAAAAACACACATAGGGCCTATACATTCTGTAATCATAATGGATTATTCGCATTGGTCGCCACTCTTGAAATTCAAGATCTTTAAACTGCAAACCCAAGCATGCTGGAACACTCATGTGTAAGTCGATCACCCGAACAGTGAATTAATTGCGTAGGCGGGACTGCTTCCTGTCCTATAGGTATACTGCCATGTTGAAATGCAAAATGGCTGCCATGGGAAACATTCCTTTAAAAGCATTGCGTTTGGGTAAAAATTGTGAATGGGAAATCATTTGATTCTGACGTCAAAACAAATGAATTTCAAAAGAACCTTTCTTAATAACTGTGTCTGAATGACTAGATGCCCCATTTAGACGTTTTGGTTGTAGAGTTTACAACATTAGCCCTACATTCCAAAAATTCATGGGATAGTCACTTTAATAGATATGTCTTCTAGGCTCATTCCCTGCATATGTTTTTGAAGTCACAGCACTTTAAGGCTGCACACAAGGGAGAATTGGTTCTATGAAATTCTTCCAGAAACAGTGACTTTCGCATTAATCCTTCTTGCTATGTGAGCATGATAATGAATTCTGTGGCCACCGTTGGTGTAGGAAAATCTCAAAGCATTTAATTGAACGTTCTATATGCATAACCTCTGGAAACAACTACTATGTAATATATCATATTTCCCTGTTTTAGAGGCACAAATTAGGTTGTGAGAGTTTACGAGCTTTGCTCTCTGGATTTGTTGTATCAAGACTCTACGAGGGTA
This sequence comes from Diadema antillarum, assembly GCF_040938485.1. Taxonomy (NCBI): domain Eukaryota; kingdom Metazoa; phylum Echinodermata; class Echinoidea; order Diadematoida; family Diadematidae; genus Diadema; species Diadema antillarum. Next base: position 139,383 of record NW_027271577.1, on the reverse strand, counting down.
AAGCGTGAGATTGTCCTGGTTGAAGTCATCCACGCCAAACTTCTGGGAGGCATGGACTGTGTCATTGCACATTCTGCATGATTCCAGGTTTAGATACTTCTTGGTCCATCTGCTCTTTGAGACATCCTCAAATTTTCAACTTCAGCCAGCACCATAAAAGGCATGGAAAAGCAGACTTTTGGTTTTTTTTTTCGAAAAACTGCAGAAGATAATCTCTCAATAATGTCAATTGTACTTTTATCATTTCTTTTTCCATACAGTGATGGAGCAAATATCATGCAATGCAGTAAGTAAAGCAAACTTACAAGATCCATGAGGAGAATTGAGATGTCAGTGTCTACGTAAGAATCATCAATATCTCTGATTTTCCCGTTGCTCTTGAAGTAGCATCTATACATACAATGGAATGAGGCTATCTGTTTCCTCGTTGTGAGTGACGGGTGACAGCTCCCATGGCATCTTTGATGAACCCTTTGTTTCTTTTCTTTCAGTGATGTAGTCTCTGTGTCAGATGGAAATGACTGATCAGTATTTCAACTCTCAGGCTGATTATATGGCTCAGTTTTGTGGGTTTCCAAGGCATGGGTATGAAAAATGAACCTTCGATAGTGAGAATGAGGAGATGGCCATGAAATTATGAGATGAAGAGTGATTGTGGAATTACTTAGAACTTATACCTTCCGATAATTGTATCGTTCAGCAATGACTGGATAATGACAGGTCTATTAGACTGTAGACTGGTAGAGCCAGTAGAAATGTTAGGAGAAGTTGGTGATCCTCTTAAGCTTAATGACTTTGGATCCAATCTTACATGGTGTATTTTAATCGCACGAGTTGAATGTCTGCCCTTTTTCACACTATCCCAGAGATTGATATATTATTTTAATTCTCCTAGATACAAATTCTTGGTACAGAACATGACAACTTCCCTTTTCATCTCTTTCTAGAAATATCCCCCTTGAATGTTTCTGATAGCTGATTGCCGAACACCACATTCATCAGCTTCAAAGCAGTGACAATTTTTGAGATTACCCTCATGTGATGGTCTTCTAAATTGTGGAGGAATTCTGACGCATGCAAAGCGCCACAGAACTGAGCTATTACTGCTCCTTTGTTGTTTTAGAATCACTGGCAGTACAGCAGTAAGCATTTTGGAAGTCTTAATAACTGAAGATGACCCACTCAAGGGCAATCAGGAAAAAGCCTACTCATTCCTTATTCATTCTGTATTATTCCAGAAATATATCTAGTGTCCAGCAAATCTTGTTTCAGTTTGTGGCCAACAAACAAGCTTGTGAATGTGATGCCTGGTAGGGTGACCATGGCCTTTCTTGCCATTGGCCATTGCGAGACTTTTCCTTGTTTGTCTTCATTCTCTCGAGGCAGCATCAAGTTTTTGAAGATCGCCTTCAGTTGTATCAATACTTTCTTTTGTACAAATATTTTACTGATTGGGCTTAAATATAATCATTAACGAGGTTCCACGATGCAAAATAATGTGTAATATGCCCCCTCCCCCCATACGCAGTTTTTGCCCCTCAGCAATGGCTTGATGACGTCATTGGAACCTCGTCCTTACATTTTGAATTTACGGCGACCATTTTGAATTGAGAGATGGCTGTCATTCTGCTTGACCTGGAAATGAATTCGGTCTATCTAGAACAATTTTGGCAAATTCATCTAAGGCGCTTACAACAGTATAATATGTTTTCTATGGCAGCCATCTTGAATTTCAATATGGTGGCCTGTCTAATGATCCACAATTAGGAAACGGCTGTACTGGAATGTTGGACACCACAAGCACGTGCATTCTTGAAAATTTGATGCTTCTACAATAATTGCAACCTGAGATATGGGTAAAAACGCTTTGGCGGCCATTTTGAATTTCAAGATGGCAGCCTACAAACTGTACAAAACAATCCACAATATCAGAAAAAGATATATCAGAGTGTCTGATATCACAACGATGCATTTTGCACCAAATTTGAAGCTTCTACAACGCTCACTTTATGAGATATGGGTCAAATTACAGTTTGCTATGGCGGCCATTTTGAAACTCAAGATGGCAGCCTACAAATTGTATCAAAACAATCCACAATATCAGAAAAAGATATATCAGAGTGTCTGACATCACACTCATGCATTTTGCACCAAATTTGAAGCTTCTACAATGCTCACTTTATGAAATATGGGTCAAAATACAGTTTGCTATGGCGGCCATTTTGAAATTCAAAATGGCGGCTGAAGACGTGGTTGGAAAAAATGGAACCAAAGTTTTTTGGATTCAGCACCCCAATATTGACAAAGTTAGCTAATAAAATCAATTTTGGCATAAAAATCTCACGGGATTACATAGTAGCCTCTACTAATAAGTTAAACATTAGAATAAGAAAATTATTACTTACAGTCACGGAATAGACAAACTGTTGTAACGCTGTCGTTGTGCAGCGATATTCATGACTTATTGGGTTATGTTAAGGAGATTTTTATAATAAAGCAATGCTTATGAAATTTCCAGAAAAAAAAAGACATCAAGACTTTCAAACACTTCAAAAACTTATATTAGGACCTTCACTTTTCATCATTTACATTAATGATTTTTACATATCATCCGACATACTTTCTTTTATACTTTTTTCCGATGATTCAAATATTTTTTCTCCCATCAAAATCCATTTACCCTTGTCCATACTGTCAATTCTGAATTTTAAAAAGTGACTCAATGGATAAGAGCCAATAAATAATCACTAAATCTTCAGAAAATCAAGTATATGTTATTTAGTAAGTCTATAGAAGTTTTACGTACAGATATCATTTTTGATGACGTTCATGTAGAACGTGTATCTCACATGAAGTATCTCGGTATTACAGTGGACGATAAACTTTCGTGGAAGCCTCTCATATTATTAATATTAGTAAAATAATTTTGCGTAATATTGGTATCATTAATAGACTTAAATCTCATATCCCGTTGTCTTGCACTTCCCAGTATTTTTAATTCAATGTTTCCAAGAAATCAACTTTTTCATAATTATCCCATGAGGCGATCTAATGAGTTTCATTTAGCCCTTCTGAGAACCTTATTGGCCCAAAATACACTTATTTACACTGGCCCTAGATTCTGGAATTCTTTAAGCTGTGATATAAAAAACTCTTTATCTTTGAATTCGAAACTTTTTTTGTTGAATTCATACTAAGATAATATACGATTCATTACTTAGCTTTTTTGTTTCTTTTTTTTCTCCAGACATAACTTTGTATCTTGTCGGTATGCATGTATAATTTTGTATTTGTTAAATATTATCTACCATGTAAAGTCGAATACATGCCTATGTTATATCTTCTGATTCATTTCGTGTTATGTTTGCCGAAAAGAAAGAAAGAATGAAATAAATGAAATGAAATGAAATGAAATGAAACACCCCTCCAACACCTAAGTACAATATATATATATATATATATATATATATATATATATATATATATATATATATACACACACACACAAAATGTAATACACATTCCATGGAGCGTAAAGTGGGTAAGACAATAGAGAAATACTAAATTCGTTCTCATTTTATATAGTTATCGCTGTCCCACACCTTTCCCGGCCAGAAAAGTGAATAAAATGCTGTCACCCCATCCCCTACCCAAAATGTTGCCTTTTCGAAAAATATACATTCAAAGAGTGCAAGAAAAAAAGTTCAGCACTAAGGGTCAACCGATGTCATGAGTATATGGGTGCCACCTAAAATGACCATTTGTGGGAGAAATTTCATAATTAAGTTTGACCTTGTGGTTCTGCCTCTCCACTGCTCCGACTGTGTTGTAGCATTCCTTCAGGTAAATGCACTGCAGCTTGGCAACACGAGTTGTGTGGCTTCCCACGAGTCTCTGTGTTCCCATGCGAGTGGAAAATGGAAGACGTCGAAGGACGTAATCGTCCGCAGCATCCGTAACTGTCCGCAAATACCCGCAAGCGGACGAAAGTGTTGAGATACGTTAACTTGCGGTTACTTTCGGATACTTACGGTGGACGTAAACGAACGCAAACGGACGGGAGGTAAAATATTTTGCGGATGGTCTGCGTCCAGGCTACGGATAGTTACGTTCAGTTACGGATAATTACGCTTGGTTACGGTTACTTCCGTTAGTCTGCATCCGTAGAATCCCTCTGCGAAATTTTGAACATTTCAAAATTTCGCAGGCTTGGCGCCGTCATTTTGCGTTTCTTTACGGATGAGTTACGGACAGTTACGTCTACATACGTCCCTGCGGATGCCTGCGTCCACGCTGCGTCCCCCTGCGTTCACTCATCCGTATCTATCCGCGGCGGACGTAACCCATCGTAAAGCACTGTGTGACTGGGGCATTAAGCCCCAGTCACACAATGCTCTACGTCCGGCGTTACGTCCAAAAAAGTCATTTTTCCGCGGACCCCCGCGGATCCTTTGCCGTCACCAGAAATTTGTACAAAACATGCGGGCAAAAAATGCGGGCGATACGGACAGATACGACCAGATGCGAATACTTGCGTCCACTTGCGGATATTCTTACGAATTGGCACATAATAGTTCTGAACACTTGCGGAGAGTTGCGGATATTTTCGGATAGTTACGGATAGTTACAGATTGTTATGAATAACTATGGACAATTTGTTTTCTCTTACGATCCCTGCTAAGTCAGTGTATTATGACAGCAAGGTTATCACATTTTGGACTGTCTTGCATTATACACTGGGGAAAACTGAAATTGAATTACGTACAAGTTGTGAAAAAAATCGTAAACCTTTAATTTGCTTTACAATGATAAAAGATATATGAAATTTTGAACTTGAAGTTTGAATTTTATTTGTGCAACTCAAATTTGAATAAACGTCATAAATGTAAAGAATATATGTGACCGTGTATCACAAAACTATCAAAAAGTCGCACACACTGATTTTGTGTGAGGACTGAAAATAGGGGAAATGGGTCAACAGAGCCGATCTTCACTTGGCTACCCTGGGTAAATAAGGCCTTATTATTATTATTATCATTATTATTATTATTATTATCATAAATATTATTATTATTATTATCATAAATATTATTATTATTATTATTATTATTATTATTATTATTATCATCATCAGTATTATTATCATCATTATTATCATTATTAATTTCAGTTTAATCTGATAATCCAATCATATTTGTTACTCCGGTGGTTTCCATCCTGTTTTTTGTCCCATTCATCGCACAACCAGCATGGCTTGATAAAGATTAAGCGCTTGAATAGACACTGTACTTCACAGCCTCTTTTCTCAGTTTACACTTTTTCTGAGTGTGTGCATTCTTTCCAATATTTAGATAGGTTAAGAGAGTCCATTTGATTTGAGTAATACATCATTTTAAAGCTTAAAGTCTGCTCTTTTAGAATATGCTCTCAACTAAAATTTCATGATTGTGTGGCGACTTTTTGTGTGTTTTGTGGTGCAGGGTCACATATAACATCACTATACCACAAATTAAATAAAATATAGATCGAAAAGTTACTAACATTAGAGTGAGAAAATATTACTTGCAGTCATGGAATAGACTAACTGTGGTTACGCTGTCGTTGTTCAGCGATATTCATGACTTACTGGGTTATGTTAAGGAGATATTTATGATAAAGCCATGCTTATTAAATTTACAGAAAAAAAAGACATCAAAACTTTCAAACACCCCTCCCACACCCAAGTACAATATCAAGTCATCTCTTGAAGTAATGTATTTTCTGTTTGAGTTTCTTGTATGCATGTCATTTTGTAATGCGCTGTAGAGTGTATTATTGTAGTAGCTGGGCAATATAAATGTCCTTTAATAATTATTATTATCATCATTATTATTATTGTAAAAAATGTAATGCACATTCGATGGAGCGTAAAGTGGGTAAGACTATAGAGAAATACTAAATTCGTTCTAAGTCTATATAGTTGCCCCTGTCCCACACCTTCCCGGCCAGAAAAGTGAATAAAATGCTGTCACCCCATCCCCTACCCAAAATATTGCTTTTTTCGAAAAATATACATTCGAAGAGTACAAGAAAAAAAAAGTTCAGCACCAAGAGTCAACCGATGTCATGATTATATGTGGTATATGGGTGCCACTTAAAATGACCATTAATTGTGGGAGAAATTTCATAATATGACCATGCAGTTCTGCCTCTCCACCGCTCCGACTGTATAGCATTCCTTCAGGTAAAGGCGGTGCAGCTTGGCAACAGGAGTAGTGTGCCTTCCCACGAGCCTCTGTGTTCCCATGCGAGTGGAAAACGGAAAACGTCGAAGGACGCAATTGTCCGCAGCATCCGTAGCTGTCCGTAAATATCCGTAAGCGGACGAAACTGTTGTGATACGTTAACTTGCGGTTAATTTCGGATACTTATACGGTGGACGTAAGCGAACGCAAACAGACGAGAGGTATTTTTTTGCGGATGGTCTGCGTCCAAGCCACGGGTAGTTACGTTCAGTTACGGAGACTTACGTTTGGTTATGGTTACTTGCTTAAGTTTGCGTCGGTGGCGTCCCTCTGTGAAATTTTAAACGTTTCAAAATTTCGCAGGTTTGACGACGTCATTTTGCGTTTCTTTACGGATGAGTTACGGACAGTTACGTCTACATACGTCCCTGCGGATGCCTGCGTCCACAATGTGTCCCCCTGCGTCCACTCATTCGTATCATCCGCGGCGGACGTAATCCATCGTAAAGCACTGTGTGACTGGGGCAGCGAACCCAGTTCCATTTTTTTAGAGTGTACATGGAGACCTGCTCTTTCATAATTATGAGGCCCTTTGTATCAGTCCTTCCTTTCCTATAAAGTAGATGTTGAGCTACTTTGTGAAATGTACATTTTATTCATTCTGCTTTGAATGTCTTTTTATGCCTCCGCCACGAAGTGGTGCTGGAGGCATTATGTTTTCGGGTTGTCCGCACGTCCGTACGTCCGTACGTCCGTACGTACGTCCGTCCGCGGTCGTTTACGCGATAACTTGAGTAAGGATTGTTTGGAATTTTACCAAACTTGGTCCAAGTATAAAGTATGATGAGGCAATTACGTAATTAGATTTTGGGTGAAATCGACCAAAGGCCAAAGGTCAAAGGTCGAGGTCAAATCATGAAATTGTATCCATTTACGCAATACTCAAGACTGGATCAAGCAAGTGACATTGGCAAGAGGTCAAAGGTCAAAAGGTTAAGGTCAAATACTTAAAATGTTGCTATTTCCCCCTTATCTATGCAATGCCTGCAGGTATTTTCTTGAAACTTAGTGTAGACATGTACTACAGCATAAAAAATTCTCCAGAGAGTTTCATGTCATAAGGTCAAAGGTTAGGTGAAATGTTACAATTTCACTTTTCTCGCAAATGCTTCAATGTATCTTCATGGAACTTGGAACATACGTACGTACTGACTGGCAGGGATTATCTAGGGAATGTAGGGGTCATGGGTCAATAGTCAGGGGGACAAAGGTCAAGGTTAACTCCTCAAAATTTAACTATTTCCCTCATGTACTGGTAAATGCAATGCTTGCATTATCATTTTTGAAGCTTGATATATACATGTATTACCTAATGGAGATTCTCTGGGAAATTTCCAGCCAGAAGGTCAAAGGTCAAAGGTTAAGGATCAAAGGCCAGGTTTAAATGCAAAATTTAAAAAAAAATCTAGTTTATACTTTAATTAGACTCTTCCTTCATGCCTTGGAAATTACTCAATGCATGAAAGTATAAAAGGGTTGGTCAGAAGTCAAATAAGAATCCTTAATTCCCCAAATACATGTACCTGCACTCTTAGGCAATTATAGCAAACCTAGTTCAAGGAAAGTGAACATTCAAAATATTTTTGACAAACCTGTCATTTCAATATTTTGCCAGTTATGTGAAACTGTCATAACACATTGTGAAGACATTGTACCATACACCTATTGGGAGAATCATGCATCAATGCGGAAGCATCAGTCGCCATAGCGACATTTCTAGGTTTTTTTTTTACCTCAACAGATGCACAACGGAATGGTGGTGTAGAAAGTTTATCAACACTCACAAAACTTTGCAAATGTAAATAGGGTGAATGCAAGACTGTTTCGTTGTGTTATTTTCTATTATGGTCAATTTTAGCCTAAAATAAAGTGTGAATTGGAAAAATGTTTTATATGTATTATTTTACTGCATCGTCGAAATACATATTATGCATACTAAATCAGCGGGCGTACAGTTTTACGTTCGCCCAAAATATGGAAGGTCGCCAATCCGCGTGCAATACGCATGTTCAGCATCTAATACATGCCATTTTCTCGACGTAGCTATACAAACATTGGATGCCCTCGATGAAATTTCCAGAAAACAATGGGAATCATGAAAGAAGAGTCCACGTATTTCGAATCCTATAGAGTTCACTTTCATTGTGAGCCCAGCAAAAATAAAAGAAATCTAAATTTGTCCTTCTTTGCGTTAAAATCACAAAGCATTTCCCAGGTTCCGACTCCCTTTTCACCTGTAACACGTTGGAGCACATAATTTCCGCTTTATCAAGATCCTTTGCGTTTTATTCTCTAAAGGTCGGTCGATGATAATTTTGTAAATGCAATAAGATCTAAATAAAAAGTAATCAAATGAAAATTTTGACATGATTATAATGCTAATCATCTTTCACTAAATAACACAAAATATAGTTTCATTCACTGAATGATAGTGAATGCCCTCTAAGATCTGAAATCCCTCTGCTAAAATGTGGGTGTACTTCAATGAATTCACGGTGGTATAAAAAGAACTGATTGATGATTGAAGATTCAGGTTACAGATGTTTCTGTCTTCAAATATGATTTTGGCTACCTCTTTGGTGCAGTTGTTGTTGTTGTTTTAGTTGTTGTTTCAAACAAGACACCGATAGGTATAAGAATTAAACATGTAGGATATATTTCTTCATTTTTATTTAATGAAAAAAAAAATTGAAAACTTTTACGAGATTGACTCCGGTCCGACAAAATGAAGTACATGTATTTCAAAGTAAAAAGCGCTCGTTTCAGGTTCTGTACTGATAAAAAAAAAACACAAACACACACACACAAAATATTTGACGAGAATGGGATGGGCCATTCTATTTGGATGGTGGTGTAGAAAGTTTATCAACACTCACAAAACTTTGCAAATGTAAATAGGGTGGATGCAAGACTGTTTCGTTGTGTTATTTTCTATTATGGTCAATTTTAGCCTAAAATAAAGTGTGAATTGCAGAAATGTTTTATATGTATCATTTTACTGCATCGTCGAAATACATATTATACATACTAAATCAGCGGGCGTACAGTTTTACGTTCGCCCAAAATATGGAAGGTCGCCAATCCGCGTGCAATACGCATGTACAGCATCTAATACATGCCATTTTCTCGACGTAGCTATACAAACATTGGATGCCCTTGATGAAATTTCCAGAAAACAATGGGAATCATGAAAGAAGAGTCCACGTATTTCGAATCCTATAGATTTCACTTTCATTGTGAGCCCAGCAAAAATAAAAGAAAATCTAAATTTGTCCTTCTTTGCGTTAAAATCACAAAGCATTTCCCAGGTTCCGACTCCCTTTTCACCTGTAACACGTTGGAGCACATAATTTCCGCTTTATCAAGATCCTTTGCGTTTTATTCTCTAAAGGTCGGTCGATGATAATTTTGTAAATGCAATAAGATCTAAATAAAAAGCAATCAAATGAAAATTTTGACATGATTATAATGCTAATCATCTTTCACTAAATAACACAAAATATAGTTTCATTCACTGAATGATAGTGAATGCCCTCTAAGATCTGAAATCCCTCTGCTAAAATGTGGGTGTACTTAAATGAATTCACGGTGGTGTAAAAAGAACTGATTGATGATTGAAGATTCAGGTTACAGATGTTTCTGTCTTCAAATATGATTTTGGCTACCTCTTTGGTGCAGTTGTTGTTGTTGTTTTAGTTGTTGTTTCAAACAAGACACCGATAGGTATAAGAATTAGACATGTAGGATATATTTCTTCATTTTTATTTAATGAAAAAAAAATTGAAAACTTTTACGAGATTGACTCCGGTCCGACAAAATGAAGTACATGTATTTCAAAGTAAAAAGCGCTCGTTTCAGGTTCTGTACTGATAAAAAAAAAAAACACAAACACACACACACAAAATATTTGACGAGAATGGGATGGGCCATTCTATTTGGATCTTCTTTTTTTACTACTAAAAAAAGGACCGATATTCTTTATTTTCATTCTCATGGCGCAGGAATGTGGTCATGCGTGTAAAGAAAAAACGAGACACTGAACAGGCTCTCACTTTCATGGGGCCTGCGCCTTTCATATTTTTCTTTTGACAGAATTGTGATTGTCGTTTCCTTGACATACCTGGAATTCTTACCAGATTGTCCGGATCAAGAAACATGAAAGCCCGGTATTTATTTTGCAGAAGACCATCCCATTCTCCTCCCTTGTTTGAACCTATCACACTATAAATGTTTGCTATAGGAGGGATAAAAAAGCGTGTAGGTATATATGAATGTATAAGAGGTGCACAGATCAGATGTATACATGTACACTGTGTAGTTGGTTCAAACAGCGAATGAATAAAACTGTCAGCTGCTTGGAGGAGTTCAGTGAGTTTCCCTCAGTTGTTAAACGGAAGACACATCTTAATCTCCAGTATTGAATCACGAACAATTTTCTACTCGCTCGCGGAGAAAATGAAGAACTTTGGAATTGCGTTTTTAATCCTTCTGGTTGTCGGCGCTTTGTTCGTAAAGGAAAGCGGTAGGTGGAATTGAATTATAGACAATACCCTATTTACTTCTTTCTAATCAATGCATGATTTCAAAGTGACCTTGGTTAGAAACATTTACTGATATATCACCGCTGTGAATTTTCAAAGATACATTGTTGTTGTTGTTGTTTTATTTCCGTACTAAAAAACCAACACATTTCATACAAAAAGGTCAGTAAAGAAAAAAATACATACGGAGGGTAGCCCATTTTCAGTAGTGACAATGACAGTCACTTCTGGTCTTCCATGGGGTCCTGTACACAAAGATTTCATACAATCAGGGACTGATGATAGAATAAAATATACACAAACACAAATAGAACGGTACATACATTACTACATTGTAACTACATATATACCATATTATCACACATTGTTCAAAGGTTTGAAGCACAAAAAAGATCAAATAGAAAGGATTTCGGTTTTAACTAAATTGAACTTAAAAACGGGTAAAGAGGAAATTTGACGCAAATCATTGGGTAAGTTGTTATACGCTGATGCACCTCTGTATGAAAAAGATCTCTTACAATAATTAGTTTTTGGCCGAGGTAACTGTAAAACGTTATGATTACGGAGAGAGTATGGTGATGTCTTGTACTTAAAAATATCTTTCATATATTCGGGGGCCATGTTATTCATAATCTTATACATAAATGAAAGCAGATGAGTTTTTTTTTTTTTGGTTTATTGATTACTGCATTCCACCCTAAGCTATAATGAACATCACTGGTAGTAATATGGGAATAAGGGTTAACTTTTAAAATCAATCTCCCGGCTCTATTTTGCATCTTCTGAAGTTGGGAAAGAGAGTTACCGTTCGCGGATTGCCACACTACATCACCATCATCAAAATGAGGTAACACAATAGAGTTATATATCAGTTTCAATTCAGTCATATTAACAAACTGTCTCAAACGACCCATATAACTAATCATTTTACTTAACTTGTTGCATAGTTGTTCAATGTGAACATACCATAATAACTTGTTATCTACAAAAATTCCCAGATATTTAAAACTATTCACCTGAAGTAATTGTTACCCCTAAGTTTAACATGCAAATACTCTTGCTTTTTTAACATATTATTTGTACCAAATAACATACAGTTTTATCAACATTGATTTTTAAATTGTTATCAGCCATCCATGATTCCATATACAAACTCTTTTTGCAAAACATTTTCTACAAATTTCGGGTTTTTATGAGAGTAATACATAATCATTGAAATATCACGCTACATATTTACATCGGAATATCCGCCCACCGTAAATGAAAAGACAGTGATAACAATACACACACCCACTTTTGACGTGAATTGTTTCAATGTTTCATTTCGTCGCAATAAATATGTATGTTTGTGCCCATTGCACTTGTACATAAGTAAGGCACTGTAGTGGTTAAGCAATCAGTTATTGTAGATTCTTGAAACCAGTTCTTGATGTTATCTTTCGACGACTGTTTTTATATTCAGTAAGGTTAGTAATGAATATTGGATTGTTATCGTTTATTAAGTGGAGATTCGCCCTGTCATAACCCAGCCCGAGAGTCACTTATAAGACCCATCACTCTAATAAATGTTCCTTCTGAAGAATTCTGTAAAACATCTTTTACATTCAATCTGTTTTGATATCGGTTTCTTTTTTTGTCTCTTTCTGCTCAACAGATGCACAACTAGGTGGTTTCGGAGGTAGGTTCTCAACTTTCGTACAGAACCTATTTTACATAGTTATTACACAAAGTCATCAATGTTAGTCTGTGGTGATGCAAGTTACTGGATTTACTTTATTTATTTTCACTGCCCTTAAGGTCAGACACATCGAAACGTGATGAGAAGGATGCTGAAAACATGCTTATAAGGACGTTCCTCACTTACGTTTGTGCCTTTGTGCGCATCCTAAATGCGCAGGTTGGTCAGTGATGAGCTCGCTGAGCGCGCTGAGCTGAGCTATACCTACTGTACGGATACCCGACAGCTTCCCACCGTGGCTGCGCTGGGCGGCTTCACTCTGCCCGCGTGCCGACTGTATACGCGTTGCGTATACACACAGTTCAGCGGTCCGAGCCGCGTAGCACGTAAACAGCACTGATCGATGGAACTGGGAAGATTGGAAGTTTTAATGAGCTGTTTCCATTTTTATTCCTTAGATCTTTTTAGTTACTAGCAGTTTATTATCTGTTCATCAAGATGATCAAGTCGAGTATCACCACTACCAGTCTACGAGACTAGTCCGTCCTCGAAGTATTAAAAAAACATGAAGGGGACACTTTTCATCTTTTAGTTTAGCAACTGTAACTACCCGAGTATATATCTGTTAAAATCTCAGTTAGACATAAACTTGTCATTACTGATATCTTTATAATTTTTCGTTACAATCAAAATACAAGGTTACAAAAAGATATGTATTTAGCACTTTTACTATTAAAATATTACTTTTTATGACCAAATCTAGTGTAGCAAAGGAGATTCAAAGAATTATATTTTTTCAAGGTGGATGGGCGCCCGGTACTCAAGGCACTTCGCTATGTAGTTAACAACATACCAACCACTTCAACAGAAAAACAAATGCAATCTGTAATCAACGCTATATTCAGTGTGGGTTTTTTCCCCTCTTATAGGACAGACTAATGTCAAAACACCAAATTCCTTATACACTGTATTACTTTTGGCACAGTTTCAGCAAGTGGGTAAAAAGCAAACAAACAAATTAGGTCAATGTGGACTTTTCCACATTTGCATCCACGTATCATTATTAAGGGCTGTGCAAGACCAATAACAAAATAACAAAAACGCATATGGACCTCCCTTTCGTAATATTTTTCCACCCTATATCACTGAAATATATTTACTTTTTTTTTGGGGGGGGGAGGGGAGGGATACATGGGGTTTCGAGTGTAAAGCATTACATTCATGAACCCATCCTATCAGGCTATCCCTCCATTGGTTCCTGACCAGATTTTGGGGTCTTGGATGATTTCCGATGCGCGGAGGCGCCGCGGGTACAAAAACTAGCTAACGACCCCTCCCCCCCCCCCTCCCCATTTTTACAATTGTTCTACATTAAGAAACACTTCTTCTACAATTTGATTAAGTTGCATGAAAATGAATTGGATTTTGAATGGACAGCATGACATTCCTGAACCCTACCTCATCGGTGCACTCAGGATAGGTTTATAAACAGATTTTGGGGTCCTAAGGATGATTTCTGATGCGCCTAGGCGCTGGTAGCACAAAAACGAGCACATGACACATCACCCCCCCCCCCCCCCCCACCCATTTGTATTGGTCTTTTTCTGCAATTAGAAAGCCTTCTTTTATGATTTTGTCAAGTTTGGTGAAAATGTCATGGGTTTTGAATGTACAGCATGATATTCCTGAACCCACCCGATCAGGGCATCCCTGGATAGGTGTATGACCTAATCTGTCATGGGGTCGTACAATGATCTCTGCCGCATGGGGGCGCTGCTGGCACAGAAACGAGCACACGAATCACCCATTTTTATAGTTTTCCTGCATCTAGTAGCTCTTCTTCTACAACTTGGTCAATTTCATATAAATTACATGGGTTTTGAAAGTACAGCATCAAATTTTTCTGAACCTTCTCTTTTAGCCAATCCCTAACAGAAAACGTTCCTGACAAGGATTTCCGATGGTTTCAGCCGCATGACAGCGCTGATGGTCAAGAATCAGAGTATAACCCCCAAATGTAAAACTTTTTCCTTTTTTGAGCACCTTCCTCTGTAATTCTTGCAAATTTTGAGAAAACAAAGTTCATTTTGAAAGAAGATTCAAATTTGTCATTGCAGATTTTGTTGCCAATCATGGCCTGTAACGCTATAATATATATATATATATATATATATATATATATATATATATTTAACTGGACAGCAGAATACGTATAAGTAACGTTTGGTAACGGTATGGGCAGTTTGAAGAAAATGACTCGGACTTAAACCTTTGACCAAAGAAGACTACTGGTACCAATGTATGTCTACTACTTTAAACGGGAGATAATGTGTCACCAACTCGTGTAATACCGTAATGCGCATGGCCAGCATCAAATACATGAATCTTACATGACATCCCCTCCCCCACTGCTAAAAGCAGTTGATTGTGCGTGATGAATATCTTCAATACAATCATGATCATTAAACAAAATATTCATCTAGATCGAATTTAACGGAGTTCATTTATTCGTCAACACGTCAAATAAAAGTACAAAAGTCCAATTTGCACTTCTCTACGTTGAAATTCTTTTCAACAGCTGTACATGTATTAAACTTTTGTAATATTATTGTTTTCATTTGTATCAATGCTTCATGACATTTTACCATGTACAAATCGATTTTCCTAATTTGCAATTATTTAGTATTATTTGCGTATGAAAGCAAACAAATAAATAAAACGAAATGAAACGGCATGAAATCCTAAAGTATATAATACATATTCAGTGTCCACAATTTTACATCATTTTACGTTCTATGTCCTTTAAAAGCTACCATGAATTAAGTTGTAATCGTGATTGTCCCCAATTTCTTAATAGTTATACCGTTGACATTTTAACCTGTTTTACCCCTCATCAATATAACTGACACGAAGTTGAAATTTTCTCCGATTGTTCAAGGGTGCTCAATGGTGTTCTTTTAATCTGGAAAGAAAATGTATGAGCTCTGTTTTCTATAATATAGGAAAAGAAGAATATGGTGTCCGAGCTTGAGTAACCTAAAAAATGGAATTCCTTATAAAGGGAGGTACATTTTGAATAAGATCTAGATTCGAGACTAATTATAACAAACGATATTACAAAAGCCTTCTCAATATCAGTCTAAATAATTCAAATATTCCATTCATATGTGTAACAATTGTTGAATTGAATTGAATTGAATAAATGAAACTGCAACGGTCTTACACTCGAGACACAGTAAACAGTTCCAGCATATTTATTTTCATATTTCACTTGAGATACATTTCATCGAAATATACATATGTATGTAATATACATAAATATGCATTCAATGGAGATAGGACACAAAGTAATAATGACGAAACTATATAAAAACTAAATTATCAAGGTACAAAGGAAAAAGAAAATAAAAGAGATGAAAAAGAAAAGGAAAAAAACCTAAGGAATAAGAACAGGGTAAAAATTGTAATATAGCATATAGATACACAAGTATATACACACACATGTCTAGAATCAAATTCATAACGAGTTCAATATGTTACTACTGGTACGGATGCAGTGATTGTATAATGGGAGCACAAACCAGAAGTAAACAATCATAAACTGCAGGTTGATTCATCATACATTAAATGAGGATACTGCAGATAGCATATGAAAGAAAATTCTAATCAGGCAGTTTTTATTCATTTATTAACTTTGATTTCAATTTTTGTTTGAATATAAAAATACTAAAGCAATTGATTAAGTCGGTGGGAAGATCATTCCAGAATTTAGGTCCGGTAAAAACAATTGTTTTTTGAGCAAGTAGTGTGCGAGTATCTGGAAGGTAAAAGGAATCTCTTTGTCTTGTTGGGTAAGCATGGACGGCATGGTTTTTTTCTGAAACATGTGGGTAAATACGTCGGGCAAGCCGTTGGCTGACAACTGAAACATAAATGTGCGTAAGTTATATGAAAACAAGTCAGCAACCTTATATAGGAGTCTGCTCTCAAAGAAAAAAATAATTCGTGTGACAATAAAAATCGGCTAAATTAACTGAACGAATAGCCCGTTTTTGTAGTTTGGAAATTCTATCAATGTGTAATTTGGCACAGTTGCCCCAGGCAAGTATACCGTAACTGAGATAGGGTAAAACAAGCGTTGAATATATATATATATATATATATATATATAATATACTTGGGAAAAATGTTTTAGCTTATTTAAGATCCCAGTATTTCTCGAAAACATCTTAGACAAGTAATCTATATGATATTTCCATGTTAATTCATGGTCAATATAAGGACCTAAAAATTTAGACGATTCAACTTGAGTGAAGCAATCATTATTCATTTTTATATCGCCAGGCAAATGCGTTGAGAAAATCCTCAACTAATTTTTGTCATATTATTTGTAAATAGGTTTAACCGATTTTTTAAATAATTACTTTTCCTTCTCAAAAACATTTCTAACTGTGCCTTTATCACAGTTTTTCATAACTTACTTTTTTCCAATAGGTTTGAATGCATACGTGTAAAACAAAATATTTATTTTCTGTTGATTGATCGCAAAAGAAAATTTGAAACCCAGCATTTTCTTTTGTATAATTATTTTTGTAAGTCTTGAATTGGGTGATGAATAATGAAATATTAATCAGTACTTGTAACCGAAAATATAATGTGTACAGTTTCCATCCTCATTGTCTTAAACAGAAGGGCGGTCAGTTCGTCTGAACAATGTTTTATCAGAACACTCTAAGTTTTTTTAAAAATAATTTTAGTTGTCTTGAAATGATATTTCTCGTAAATGTAGAGAATAATAAGAAATGGTCAGATATTATATATTGAACCATCATGTCAGACGTGTAAGCAGGGAGAAAATTTATCAGGAAGGGTTGCAGATTGATCACTAACACGGAGAACGAAGGAAAGATCCATGGTAAATTTGAGGGTTGCATAATGCCACTAATAAATCATGTGTTCCACCACTGTGCACACTAGTTTGCTGTATTGTAAAGACAGTCGTGCTACTATTCTTATTTTGGATAACATAAAATAATCATTTCACCCATTTTCTTTACTTCTTTGCTCAAGGTGGAGGTATACAAGGCGACTGGTACCCTCGTAAAGGCGGTAAGTAATACTAAATAATCATGTTATTTTCCTATGCATAAGGTATTACTGCATCCAAAGATTGTTCTTTGGTGGACTTCTGGCACAAATTTCCAGATATTGTAAGCACTCCTCATATATTTACCCAGATTTTTTTGGAGTTGTGTTTCGTCAATTGTAATGCTTCAGAAATATGAACTTGTTTATATCAATTAGAAAATCCACTTCCGACCACATAATATGCATGACAAGAATAGATACTTCTTTCACATAATTTGATGGTTATGACAAACTGATGTCAATTTGCCCTACATTGCGCATGTGATATAGAATATGTTTTGTCACCTGTGTACTTACACTTTTGCTCTCATGCACTCTCGCTCGCTTTGACGCGCTTGTACACATCTACCTATCAATGACATAATATCTCTCATGACGCCACAACGACTTTCAGTGAAAAAGCAAAGACAGTCCGGTAACATTCCTGATTATGTCTTGTTGCTCTTCTTAACTTTCGTAGTGCGATTGCAGGACATCATGAAACGTGAAGTGAAGGATGCTCCGGAGGTGTCGAAGATGGAGAATGTCGAGCTCACCAAACGTGACGTCAGTGATGTGGGCAATGACTGAGGTGACGTCTCCGGTGCAGATGCAGTTTGAACTGTGTTTGGGGAATTAGAAGCCCGCCACGACCATCATGCTTTGTCTCTTACTGGCCATATAGGGCCAACTTACAGTATGAACTATTATGAAACTTACAGTGAGAATGACTAAGCACTGAACATATAACATTTCTTATAAATTACTTCATGTTTTGGTACTTATATCAATAAACATAAGCAAACTGTAAACTTTGTTCTTCGGTTTTCTTTCTTTGTGTGGCGTGTTGCTTTTTCTTATGACATAAAGTGTGAGATTTTCTTATTTGTCTCACAAGTATGTTATTTTATCCTCTCCCTGTATATCGTAAAAAGGAGAAATCAAATTCGCTGGTCACGTAACATCAGCTGTTGTATACATCAATACTAAGGGCAACCAGTGTCCTGTTTCTTAAGACCAGGCGTCCACTAGGGCGCGGACAAGACGCGGACAAGCCCCGGAATGCAAATTTGGTATTCCGCACTCCTTCGGGAACCTGTCCGCACGTTCCTGAACGTGTCCGCTCACTGTCCTAAACATGTCCGGGCGTTTCCGCACCTTCGGGAGAGAGAAAAATTTCCGCGTCCAAATTTTGATCGAGACCAAAATTTGGACGCGGAAATGAACTTCCTGACACCTTCGGCGACTTGTCCTGACGTTGTCCTGAGGATGTCCCGCTTGTCCGGAACCCTTCCGCTCCTTCCGCACACGCTCCGGAAAGAATCCCACGGCGTGGGGAAGCTTCCCGAATGAAAGCGGAAGACACCAGGAATGTTTTAGGACAGCGCGGAGCCGATGCGGATCTATATATGCCAGTGTCCGGAACCGATGCGGAAATTTTGTGATCCAGACACGAAAATGTCGACACTTCATGCCAATGAAACGCAAAATGACCAAGAAGGGAGGCGAGGCCCCCATGCAAATATCCCCATCACAGGCACACCTTTCGTCTAGTGATGACGAACAGGTAAATCTAAGGAATTTCCGGTCCCAGAAGGCAAAGAAGAAGGTAGTAGAGACTGTGCCAAAAGCAACCAGAAAGAAGTGAAATCAGCCCCCTAACATCCTAGTAAGTTTGTTTTGATTTGATCTTTTCAGAAATTATTTTTCATCTGAGTGACTTTCCTGGTTCCTATTACTTACTATAGTACATTTTCCTTTATGTTGTTTTCGTATTTTATTTGCAAACAAACTAGGTTGTCTCATGTGACAGCCCAGCTGAAAAATCACAAAAGTAGGTGGAAGTACACTCAGAAAAAAGCATAGAATTTTTAGCTAAATGTTAATGTATTATATAAACATGAACAAGTTGTTATTCACACGTAAATGCTTTCTACTGATACAACATATTAGAACAAAAGACAAATTCATCACACTACAAAGCATGAATTCAATTGCAAAGATATACCTGTGGTCTCATTACAATGTAATATCTTTGAAGCCCAAAATAACAACGAAAGGTAAAGATGATGGAGGAAAATGAAGAATTTTCTGTCACTTCAAAACTCAAGTGAAATGAGAGAAAAAGCAATAAATCATGAACTCGAAAAAGTGTTACATTTTTGTCTTTCTTTTGCTTTGTTTTTTGCTGAGTGTATATATTTAAGTACACATTAAGCATCACAAATCATTTCAGAAATATTCTTTAACTAAATGATTTTCGTAGTTGTTATTACCTAATACTTTTTCTTCTTTTTGTTTTAGCTGCAAACAAACTCGATGGTCCAATTTGACAGCCCAGCTGAACCCCCCCCCCCAAAAAAAAAAAGTAAAATAAAGTAGGTTACAAATATTTCCCCATTTTTACACTTCATTAGCAATAGGCTAGTAAGCTCTAAGCATGAAAAAAAAAATTCTCGGACTTAAAAATGTTCAAAAGTGATCAAAATAAGAGAGGGTTAGAGATGCACAAGGGTAAAAATCAGAGAAAGAAAAACAAATTTAATGATTAGGATCATTTTGGCATGCTCTACAGAAGTATCAGACAAAACATGTATATACTTCACGATGGATAAAGCACATGTCTAAAAAAAAGGAATAAAGAATATATATATATATAAATAGTAACATTAGTAACAGTTAGTAATATAAGTAACAAAACTGCAACAAAGTTCATGCCGTATTCACCAACAGTTTATTTCTTGTGAAGAAATAAATCGTTGGTGAATACAGCATGAACTTTGTTGCAGTTTTGTTACTTATCTTTTTATCTTGCCCATACGTGGACTACCTTATCAACATGATTATACAATTGTATATACATATATATATATATATGTATATACATTTACATTTTTATGCATATTATATATATATATATATATATATATATATATATATATATATATAGATAGATATAAAAAAAAAATTGTTCTCCCAGATGAGACAAATCAGAAATAAAAAAAAAATGAGTCATCAGCCGACATGCAGACAATCCTATTCTTCGACTTTTGGTGGTCACATTTATCAAATGATATTGACCAATCATATTAATATAATATCAGCCGCTACTGCGGAAGCAAAACAAGGAGCATCAATGACGGCTCAGCAGTCAAATGAGGAAAAGTTAAAGTCAGCGCCAAATTTATACCTTTCCATTTTCCTGGTATTGTCCGCAGTTTGTCCGCATGCCTAACTTTTGTTGTCCGGAAGGCATCCTGATTGTCCGCGTTCATTCCTGGTGTAATCCTAGATGTTTCCGCGCTGCCCGGCTACGATTAGCATATTCCGAGGTATTTCGCGCTCTTCCGTAGTGATTCCTAGGAATGTCCGCAGTCAGTCCGCGGACAGTCCGCGGACAGTCCGCGGACAGTCCTAGGAATGTCCCAGGACAAGCCGATTCACAAAGTTATTCCGCGTTTGTCGCGGACAGGATGCCGAAATAACAGATTTTGCTTCCGCAACCCTTCCGGGGCTTGTCCGCGCCCAAGTGGACGTCCGCCCTAAGCGACATAAGGAAGTTATACTTATTGACAGACGAATAGGGTCAAAAGAGAAATAATAAAAAATCGATTAGCCTATTTCTTAAGCAATTGAAATGCTTGGCTAAAATTGAGATAAACATAAATTCCTACCCACACACATAACCTAATCCTAATCCTCAGATCAAACTAAACCTAAATCCTACCACAACTCTAATCCTAACCCTTGGAGAGAAGTCCTTGGAGAGAATAAGACAGGAGCACTGTCGCTGAAAAATGGCGTGTCGCCGCATCCGCCACTAAACGGACATCTAAATAAACCCAAACTATATGGTGAGTATTGAAATTTAAGTCCAAGTTCAGTTTATTCCCATTAGTCATATAGATAAAGCTAGATATCGTTATGAATTAACTATGAATAAAGAACTTTTGCAGAGGAAACGTATTATGGCAAAAAGTATGAAAGTTATATAGTGATATGATTTAGTAAAGTTCTGTTTTTTTTCTCCTGTTTTTTTTTTTTTTAGGTATAAGAAATTCAAGAATATGAGGATGTAATGCGTTACATAATATTTGTTAAATTGTGAGTTTAATATATATTAGTGTATAGTATGTTAAGATATATGCAGATTTGATACTGCAAACTTGATTTTGATGTTGGTATCGTATAATTATCATGTGTCTATTTGTATGTATGTGTTCATGCAGGGCCTCCAAGAACAACAGTGTTTAATCCACTGATGGATCCACCCTGTGAAAATAAAACATATAAATAAATAAATAAAAGTATACCAAAAAAGCTTACAAGCGCAGTTTGATAGCAAACGATAAAACAGGAAAACAAAAAAGTCATAGTACGTGCAATTATGATAGGAGCCAACAAGAAGAATAATGGACTTTGTAAAGCGATAACACCGTTCGGTTATACATAGTTATATCTGTTGTAAGGAAATAAAGGAGAAAAGAGAGAAAAAAATAAAGAAGAAAATCGAATGACATAATTCAGGGGGAAAGTTGACAGAAGATAGTGGATGACTGAAAGCAGCGATACTACTAAAGCACTTCAACTGATGTTTTAGGGAAAAGTGTCGGTTACCCCATCGCTAGACGCTCAATGAGAAGACTGCAACCATTCGTTACTGGAGGACATGGACAAAAAAGAAAATGTATCCAAAAATAAAACGATACATAAACATAAACATAAAGACAAACATAATAACACGATAAAAGAGCACTCGACTGGCCTCTTTGAAAAAAAAAAGTATAACAATGATAATAATGCCCTGTTAGCATGCTTATGTTAGTAACAAGTAGAGAACCTTGTGCTTTTTATTTTTTTTAAAGAAAGATTTCATGGATTTTTTTTTCATTATTTCAAGTGCTAATGCATAGTTGCAACAGAGGAGATGCATATGTGTTAAATTTATGTAAAAAGGTATCTAGATTTTTACCAATCACAGATTTAAAAAGAAAATGATAAAGACAGTCAAAGATATTTTTTTGAAAAATTATGATCATGAAACTGTAACGCCGTCAATCGTCTGTAGAATTAGCTAGGCAGTCAACAGGCTTTCAGTTATTATTCCTTTCATATTTTTCTTTTGGGACAATTGTCAGTGCTGTTTGTATAAACAGTTTGGCATTTCAACCATGTTGACCGTTGACGAAGCAAGAAAGCCCCATATTTGTTTTGCAGAGGACCACCCATTCTCCTTTGTTGTCTGACACAATGTCGCTATTTCACTAGGAGGGAAAAATGGCTCATCATTGTATGGCCTAATAAACAGTGCACGGATAGTAAATTTTCAATAGATGTATTTGGTGGATCAGCAGGTAAATGAAACCGAGAGCAACTAAGAAGGGTCCAGAGAGTCTACCGTGGCAGATAGCAGAAGACACTTGCCTGAAAAAAATTCTCTGATCTATCACTCGCTAGGAAAAATGAAGAACTTTCGGATTGCGTGCCTAGTCCTTCTGGTTGTCGGATCTCTGCTCGTGAAGGAAAGCGGTAGGTAGAATGGATTTATTCATTTCTAAAATCAATGTATCATTTCATAGATCGTTGTATGTGGTAATGATACCGTCAATATAACCAGTGTAAAATTTCACATATGCGTATCAATGCAATCTTACGACATATACACTTTAATCTCCTCAAACCGTAAATAGAAAAAAAAAACACACACACACGCACACACTTTTGAGGTGAATTGTTTCATTGCATATTTTCATGGCATTGTACAAATGTGACCGTGCACCTCAAAACGAACATAAAGTCGCACACACTGATTTTGCGCGAGGACTGGAAATAAGTGAAGAGTTTGTTTCCAGAAACCGATAAGTCCATTTTTGAAGATTTTGAAGTACGGTCTCTGTCATAAAGTACAAAATAATACCTTTTAAATGATATATTGGTCACTACATTATACAGGTTCATTTTTGAAGTTATGGTCAAAAGTAGCAAAATTTTTGTTATTATTCTCTTTATTTTTCTTGACCTTTAATGGCAAATATCTCCATTTGACAAATATGGACTTATCGATTTTTGCCAACAAACTCTTCAAGTGAAATGGGTCACCTTATCCGAATTTGACTTTTTCATATTTTCTGAAAGAGCGGGTCTTCTTTTACATTATGCTAAAATTTGGTATCATAAAACGGGCAGGAAAGTGTGTTTTTTTAGCAGTTTATCTCAAACATTTTTGGTAGAATAGTGTGATTAGGTGTGTCTTTAGAATCCCTTTTTCATTTCTGAAAAACCTTGTCCACACTCTTCACTTTCAACTCGAATAACTTTTGAAAGGATAGTGCTACTGCTTTGAAAGTTGGCATTAATTATGGACAGAATGTGTTAATGAGGCATGCCTATAATTTCAGTTTAATTTGATAATCCCTTCATTGTTGTTAATCTGGTGGTTTACTTCCTGTTTTCTGTCCCATTCATCGCACAGCCAGCACGGTTTGGTAAAGATTAAGCGCTTGAATAGACACTGTACTTCAGAGCCTCTTTTCTCAGTTCACACTTTTCCTGAGTTTGTGCTTTCTTTCAAATATTTAGATATGTTAGAAGAATCCATTTGATTTGAGTTATACATCATTTTAAAGCTTAAAGTCTGCTCTTTCAGAATATGGTCTTACCTAAAAATTCATGTCTGGCGACTTTTTGTTTGTTTTGAGGTGCAGGGTCACAAATAGTTTAAAGCGCGGTGTACTTAAACATCATTAAAGGGACGGTACAGTGTTGGTGGAGATGAGAATTGGGCTTTTAACTTTTTGTGAGATACCAAGAAAACACTTATGATTTATGATATAGTACAGAGCATACCATTTTAAGAGGAATTCAAAGTTTATTTGATGAAAATCGGCTTTGGAATGACGGAAAAATGCAAAAAAAAAAGTAAACTAAAGCAATCGTAATAAAGCGTGGGTCCTACACTT
Organism: Diadema antillarum; assembly: GCF_040938485.1. Classification (NCBI taxonomy): domain Eukaryota; kingdom Metazoa; phylum Echinodermata; class Echinoidea; order Diadematoida; family Diadematidae; genus Diadema; species Diadema antillarum. The sequence goes on along the minus strand of NW_027271577.1, from coordinate 114,794 downwards.
TATTAGAATTGTTCTCTTTTTGGATATCAATCAATCAGTCAATTCAATCATAGTTTATTTCCAATCAACGAAAATTAAAAAAGAAAAATAGTACAAATTTCCAATCAACAAAAATCAAAACATAATACAAAGTATACATGAAATGAAATGATATTGTTCAAACATTTGCAAAAGATTCATGTAATATCCGAGATAAATTATAAAACGACATATGTTTACATATGTATGTAACGCCCGTGTTTCGTTGCAAGCGCGACAGCTATTAACAGCGCACTTGCTCTCCTATGTGTATAGTCGTAGCCTGCTTGTGGGTAAGGGGATGCAGGGGGCGTTCACTCAACAAAAAAAGGGGTGACGATGCAAGATCAGGTCCCTGACCTTGCGAGATATGACACCTGTATAGAGAGCAGGGGGAGAACACATCTGGCTTGATCAACACAGTTCTGCAAAGTCTTTATTCACATTCAACATGATTCATAATACTTTCAATTTACAAAAACGCAACAATCACAAGTTTCACATACACTATGTACACTGACATATTACGTACGACATAATATCCAAACTACCCCTTAGTACTATTAACTACATATTACTCTATCACCAGATATCCTATTACACTTGCTATTTCCCATTAACTCAAACTTCATTTCTGTACACATTGACTTAACCTATCTCTCTATATATACATTACATAATATACTAGTACGCTCTCAAATACACTCAACAAAATCCATGAGAAAGACCCCGATGCAGAACCCTGAGATGGATTAAGCACTTTGTAAATTCACAAACTAAAATAAAAGCTAAGGCGAGGACACGCTGGGGCTCCCCAGCGTGTAAAAAGCCAACAAAGTATACAAAGGAAGTTTTAACCAGCGTGTGCACTGTACATGTACTACAAAAAGTTATCTCCTCTTTTCGCCCCCTTCCAGGCCTAGAGAAAAAGGAGATGGGGAGAGACTTCCCCCATTAAGACTTTGAAACAAAAGAACTACCAGCACATCTCTCCAGCCTCCACAGAGGTAAAGAAACTTGACAATGGCCCTCCGCCGTAGTGCGGTCTTAAAAAACCGTGGTCAGCCGGCATAGTCTACTCGCGCAGACCTTATTCACCTATCGTACTATATAACATACAAATGCACACCCTGTCCACTGCCTTGTATACAAAACTTACTTTAACAATATGAGCGGGCCTGAGCATGAAAACTAGCGTCCTATACAGTATACTCTACATCAAACGAACTACCTCTTCTATATGCTAGTGACTAACACAGGGCACAGATAACACACACACGCACACACGTACACACACCCAGACCAATGCCACCCTCTACATAACATGATATTGTATAGTACGCTTAAAAAGCTATGAGTTCCTTCACATGCAATGTAAGTTCAGGATTAAACGAAAAGCTACACATTATATACAGCAGTATGGGGCACGTTCCCACATACATGTACTTAGATTTGAACACTCTAATATTGCTAAGGGCATATCTCATTACCGCCACAGTATCTTGCAACTAAGCCATTACCAAATGCAAATTAATTAAAGGTAACTACAAGTCAACCCTTAACTCCTGAATATAATATCAAGTCTGTAAGCAAAGCTGAGAATGATGTGTATATCTCATCGGTTGTTTTCAACAACTGGACTAAAATACTATTGCAGAGTAGCGACCAGAAGTTAACTGATGAGTAAAGTCATAACTTCACATATCATAACTTGATGTAACGAATCCTCAACCGTATCTATAATTTGATATTCCTGTGATTATCAAAACACAACATACATATTAATAACATATTAATATGTGAAACATACAGAGACAGCAAGAGAGTACATGAAGTAAAATAATTCTTACCTGTATAGAGAGCAGGGGGAGAACACATCTGGCTTGATCAACACAGTTCTGCAAAGTGAAGAACTTGTGCTGACCCACGCCAGATGATGTTCATTCAGCTCTCAGGTAAGAAAAGGATTTGTTTACCAAACAAACGCCGGGTGCTAAGGTGGTCGTCTGGTGGCCTTTTCATCGGAAGACAAAAGAGTTTACCAAGGAGGGAACTTGAACTCAGACTAGAGCGACTATATGTTCTCCAACATACCCGTGTTACATGTATATACAATAATTAGGAGGAACAATACATATATACTTCGTGGACGTGCGGAAAATAGATTCGATTATGGAAAATAGTGATCCACTAAGAAGCAAAGCTTGTGGGACGTGGATCGCTAGATAAATAATGAGTAAATAATATATTATTCGAGGGTTTTTTATAGCTATTATATTTGATATAGATTATTTAAATCACTTGTAAAACATATATATGTAGTTATATTGAGATACGCAGGTCGGGAAAAAAATGCATAAAATATCAATGCTAATGCTCGGACGCTGTTCACTGAACCACGTGTACCGGGAAAAATATGACAAGGACAACACACTCGTACCCACATTACCCACACACATGTAAGACGCCAGACAGTACCGAGAGGAGAGAAGACGGTAACAATACAAGGCTACGAAGAACAAAAGACAGGAAGGGAAGAGGACAGAAGAAGGAAGAGAGGTCTGCATACAGAACACGCAAAGTGCTGCGCCATCAGGACAGGTGAAAGCTCAAGCATGAATTAGAACAATTTGAATTATCTAAAATTATAAGCAGAGAGTAGATGTTTTCTGAATTTGTATCTAAATGTGACGAATTTGGGGGAATCTTTTAAACTATTATCTAGATTATTTAAAAGTTTGGGTCCGGTATAAAGAAATGTACTTTGGGCATGTGCGGTTCTCATAGATGAAATTCATCGGATCGTCGCGAGGAATAATTATGTACATGACTGTTTCGATGAAATAAGTCATGAAATATTTTAGGTAAAAAATTACTGTTTTAATCAAACATAACCTGGCCAAGTTGAAACACATACAAATCTTTCATTTGTAGTATTTTATGGTCAAAAAATAAAGCATCTGTATGTTCTCGGGTATGTAGATTAAAAACAATTCTGAGCGCTTTCTTTTGCAATTAAAAAAAAAAAGTTTATCTAGTAGTATCTGATATGTATTACCCCAAGCAAGAATCCCATAGTTTGAATAAGGTAATATCAAACTAGAATAAAGAGTTAATAATGCAGAAGAAGGAAGATAATATTTTAATCTGTTCATAACGCCAATATTACGTGAAATAATTTTACATATGTTATTGATATGATTCCTCCATGAAAGCTTGTTATCAACACAAACACCAAGAAATTTAAAGGAAGAAACTTCTTCTAGGGGAGTAGTATCAAATGTTATATTGCCTGGGAGGCTGTCTAAAGAGTTTACTAAAAAGCATAAATTTTGTTTTTTTAATATTTAGTGACAAGTTATATATATATTGTATAACCTTTTTCAATTCTTCATTTACTGTTCTTGTTAAGATATTTAAGTCAGGGTGGGAAAAGAAAAGCTTACAGTCATCCGCGAATAATATGAGAGATAGTTTCTCCGAGGATCTATGAAAATCATTGATATAAATAATGAATAACAGTGGGCCTAATAAACTCCCTTGTGGAACACCACATGCAATTATTTTATTTTGAGAGTCAAAGCCGTTGACATGTACAAATTGGGATCTTTTTGATAGGTAAGTCGTGAACCACTCCAAGGCCTTTCCACGTATGCCATAATGAGATAATTTGGCGAGAAGTATTCCATGGTTAATCGTGTCAAAGGCCTTGTAGAAGTCCAAGAAGATACCTATTGTGTGTGAAAATGTTTCGAGTGCGTGTGTGACTTTGTCGATGAGGGCGAGTAATGCGTGGGTTGTGCTGTGATTTTCTCTAAATCCAAATTGAAAATTTGAAAATATGTCACAGGTTTTAAGAAAACGTGCTGTCCTGATATAAACTATTCTTTCGAGAATCTTAGAAATAGAAGATAATAAAGATATGGGTCTATAATTATTGACATCATCCTTCTCCCCTTTCTTTTAGATAGGAAGTACTTTCGCAATTTTCATACTATTTGGCACATGGCCGGTTAAACGATATCTCAGCCATTTTAAAACCAATTTTCATTAAATAAATGTTGAATTCCTCATAGAATTACTTGCGCTTTCATATTTAATAAGAGGTTTCACATTATCTCACCAAAAAAAAAAATAAAAAAATGTTCGATTCTAAACCTGAAATTAGGTCTCAACCAAAACTATTAAGGCACTGATTTGATTAATTGATATTCTTTGAAGCTAGTTTTCATGTCATCTTTTGAAGATTGTAAAGTGTTTCTGTGATAATTGGCTTGTTACGTGGAGACTTTTCCTGTCTTAATTCTGCCCGCTCGTAACTTATATGATTCAGCACTCCTCTATTTTAGCTCAGGGAATCACGACTTCGGAAAATTCTGTGAAATGTTGATTACATTCACTCCTATTCTGATATTTTTGTTCTCCTCCTTTTCAACAGATGCACAGATCGGTGGCGATGGAGGTAAGTTAATGTTATCAATTTTCATAGTGCATTCTTTATACACAGCAACTTCACAAACTCACTGTCTAAAGTTACCCTCTGATAAAGCTCAGTGACGGATCTAGAGCGGATCACACCAGGCGAGCTCTTTTTTTTTTAAAACAAAATAAATTAAAAAAAATGGGGCGCGTGTACCCCTTTAAATTTGTAAAGGCGCCTCCCCTTTACGGAATTCATGGATCAGCTTCTGAAGGTTGTTACTAAATGTTTCTTGCTGCGCACAAATTGAACCTTTACTTTAAAGGTCTTATTTTTCTTTTTTATTCAAATGGACTTCGACAATCTTCAAATTAGACACATACCAAGCGGAACGCTTAGGACAACATGCATGAAACTCGGACCACAGGCTGTTTTCTTGTGGTTATTCTTATGTGAATTAATGCTTATAAAATGGAGCACTTATTTTATAAACGTACTGAACTTAAGGGCTGCTCATCCAAACACCAATGTAAGCCTATTTAATTGTGGGATGCTGTCGCCGCTGCGGCAATACAGGTTGTATAATACATTTGACAAAGTTCGATCTTACGGAGTCCATTTAAAGGCATAATTTACCATTTGCAGATGAAACAATTAGTCAGCTATAGTGCTTCAAAATAGTTCTAAAATATGAGCTCAGGATAAAGACAACCAATGTTAAAAATTTCAATCAGTATAACTAAAGTTAAGTATTGTTACAGTGGCGGATCCAGAGGGGGGCGCAACCAGCGCAGCCCCCCCCCCCCCCTGTATTTTTCGTAAAAAACAAAAGAAATAAAAAGAAAAACAATGAAATGAAACCCGGAAGTGGCACCAGAAATATTAGTCACACCCCCCCCCCTTTACAGAATTCCTGGATCCGCCCCTGTGTTTGATGAACATTTATGAAAATAGTTCTTGACTGCCTAACTAAAGTTGTGATTTAGTGAGAAAATAATAATATCACCTTTTATTTAAGGTTTTATTGTGAAAAATTTACTTGGTAGGATGTTTTGTGATGCAACTGACCTACACTATGCATCGAATGTGATATCTCAACATTTCTATAAATCACCGATTCTAATGCTTAACAGGACCTTTGAGTTAATTAAGAGTGCAAAAGTCCAGTTTGCTGGGTTTTTTTTCAATTCAATTCAATTCAAAGGTTTTATTTTCACTTCTTTCAACAGAATGTACAAAAAAGTATAAATTCGACATGCGTTTGAAGGAATGATACATAGATAGCAAAGAATAACATTTGTCAATAGTCATTACAAAAGTAGACATTTTCATACAGACATATTTATACATTCTGCGAAAAAAGTGGAGGTACCCGCTCAAAAGACTATGCTTGTCCAATGTGGGCACCTCACAGAAGAAAAAAAAAGGTGAAAACTTAACTACAAGTGTGCGGGATGAAAAAAGAAGTGGAAAAGGGGAAAGGGAGGTAACAGAAATACAAGTAAAGAGACGAGACAACTAAAAACAAAAAACCTAAATCAATCGATACATTTAAAATCAAACCAACAGAGACTATTAGCCATATTAGAAGTGTAGAGCGTTGAAAGCGACGAGAATGTGATATATACAATTGTATGGAATTGCTGATAGCAGAACATATTATCTGTTCTTTGAAGGCACGTGTAATAATATACAAGTTTGCAATAAGAAAAACAGGGGATGCGATGTGAAATGCCGCGAAAGACGCGACCTAACATGCCTATGAAAAATCAATAACATCCTGGTGCTTACAAAACCTACTTACTAAGAAAGATTAACAAACAAAATTAGTTTCTTTCTGTTACATTATAAAACTTAAGGAGGAATGATTTCAATCTCTTTTTAAAAGAAAACAAAGAAGGAGCATTTTTTATGTCTGGACTAAGGGAGTTCCAGAATCTTGGGCCTGTATAAATAAATGTCTGCTGAGCTAACACAGTTCTAAGCAGGGGCAAATGAAATTCATTAGACTGTCTTGTTGGGTAACTATGGTGTGTCAGGTTACGAGGAAACATAGAATCAAATATAAGCGGTTGTTAACAGTTGTTATTATAACTATACATAAATTGTCCTAAATGATACAAAAACAAATCTTTAATTTTTAGAATCATATTTTCAAAAAACAAAGAAGCTGTATGAGAGCAAGGAGCGGCATTACAAATGATTCGAAGTGCCTTCTTTTGTAACAATAAAACCCTATCTAATAATGTTTATGCGTGTTTCCCCATGCCAAAATTCAGTAATTTTAAATAAGGTAATATCAAAGACGAATACAGTATGAATAATGAATGTTGGGGAAGAAACAATTTAAACTTGTTAATGACGCCTATACCGGTATTGCGTGAAAAATTTTAAAAACATAATCTATATGAAATTTCCAAGAAAGTTTATTATCTATTGTAATTCCAAGAAATTTTGTGTATGAAACACTTTCTAAAACAGTATCATCAAAATAAATATCCATATTCAAATTATCTAAAGTGTTACGAAAACACATATACTTTGTTTTATTAATATTCAGGGACAGCTTATTAGCTCGTATTCAATCTCGTAAATTTTGTAACTCCGAATTTACTGTGTGCACAAGAATATTTGGATCTTCATGTGAAAAAAAAAAACACATTTGAGTCATCGGCGAAAAGTATGAATGATAACACTTGGGAGGAAGCACATAAATCATTAATATAAACAATAAACAACAACGGCCCCAATATACTACCTTGTGGCACGCCACAAATTGATTTTTACATATCAGAGTTATAGTTGTTTATTGAAACATATTGTTTACGATCAGTTTAGATAACTCCTGAACCACTCCAAGGCCTTCCCACGTATACCATAGTGAGACAACTTATATAAAGCAATATATTATGAGTAATAGTGTCGAAGGCCTTGGAGAAGCCCAGGAAGATACCGATCAAATGAGAGTGATTATCTAAAGCATGTGCTACTTTATCAATGAAATTCAAAAATGCATGAGAGGTGCTATGCTTTTCTCGAAAACCAAACTGGGAGTTTGTTTATTTATGTTTACATAGTAAAGCATTCATATGATTTCCGGCATATACGTACTTCAGTAAATTCATTGACCAGTTTCTTTCTCTTCCCTTCCTTTTGGTCAGCTTTCAATGATTGACCCCATAAACTTGGTACTGTATAAGCGCATGCATTCTGTTGGAAAATTATGCTTGGTAAGGGATTTAATGAAATTCGCTAGATCGTCTTGTAGGGGTATTTATGAAGACTTATGTTTGCTCTACTGATGTTTGTACAAATACTTCATCAAATGTTTGTATAAACTCGTTTTTTCCAGAAATCAGATATGAATTATCTTAATGGACTATAAAATATTTTACAATAGACTTTAAGGAACATATAACATATACAAATATATATGTATATATATATATATATATATATATATATAATATATATATATGTATATATATATATATATATATATATATATTTATAATATATATATATATATATATTTATATATTTTTAATATATATATATATTCATAATATATATATATATATATGTTGTCCATAGAGAGAAAATAATCGAGTTTCATTCAATACTGCAATTGGCTTGTCAAAAAGTATCCAATGATGAGTTTACATCACAATTATCTTTTAAACGGAAGACCGAACAGTTCGTGTATGTGAGTTTTTAGTTAATAGGTCTTTGCGAAGGACACTATTCCTATAATATGACGTGACTTTATTCAGTGCCATGAAATAGTTAATATCATTTTCATTGATTAATTCTCTGCTGTAGGTGGACATCATGGAGGTATTCAACGGCAGTGGGGCATTCCTGGTATTATTATTATTATAATCATTCAGTTTATCTATACATACGTGTTGGCAGGTTGTTATACATTTTTCTACTCAGGAGCGGATCCACGAATTCCGTAAAGGAAAGGCGCCTTTACAAAATCAAAGGGGGCGCACGCCCCCTCCTTCTAGATCCGCCACTGCTACTTGTCAATTTCCTATTGGAAGAACTTAAACACAATTTCCATTTATGGGGGCCATTTCCCTTATCTCTATCCACATTCTTGGGAGTGTCGTTATTGCGATATTAAATGTTACCTCGTTAAAGGTATTAGTCCCGAATATACTCAGGCAAGAAGGAAAAGCGTGTTGTAGGAAAATCAGCCCGTCTGTAGTGGGTTTAAGAAATATGCTCTTCATACATCAATCAGAAAATCAGAGAAAATTTCATGTATAACATCCAGCCACTGCCGTCATGATTTGTCACCTACTGGTCAACTAGTGCAATGACTAAAGAGCATGTTATTATTAACATTACAGTGATGATAATTAAACACTATAGCTGGAGATGACAAATAGTCCTGCATAACTTTACTTTCAAAAACGGTGGCAGATTCATCGCTATAAAAGAGAGGGAGGACATAAATTGTATATTTGGTTGTATAATGTAATTAACAGCTATGTGCTGCAAATTTTAGGTACACTGTAAAAAATTTGTTTAGTTTCTAAACACCTAACTAAACACTTTTCTGTGACAGTTTAAAAACACTGCGACGCGTTTATACATTAAACATGTTTAGGAACTAAACACATGCTGTGTTTATTTTCAGCACACCCTAGGTGTTTATCACACACACATGTTTATGTTTTAAACGGTTCTAATGTTTAAAAACTAAACACCTGCTCTGTTTATAGCCTAAACACCAAACGTTTACACCATAATCACTCACAGTGTTTAAACACTAAACACCGCACAGTCACATAATCACCCACAATGTTTAAGATCTAAACACTGAACCAAAAAATAAACATGACGCACTGTTTACAATGTAAACACTGCGACATGTTTATTCGCTGTGACAGATTAAAAACACTGCGACATGTTTATTTGCCATTTGAGTGTTTATTCTCAGAACACATGTCTGATTTTTAGATCGATCACAAAATTGCATACACTAAACATGTGACATGTTTACATATTAAACATCGCAATTTCTCAGTGTTTATACGATACATGTTTACACCTTATACATACTGAGTGTTTATATGAGACATGTTTACACATCATACATGGTAATTTCCACGTGTTTATATGAGACATGTTTACACATCATACATTCATACATGCTAATTTCTACGTGTTTAAATGAGACATGTTACTCATCATGCATGTTAATTCCCATGTAATTATTAATGTAAAGTGGATTGTTTCCACTTTTGCATGGAATGAGATAAACGCATAACATTATATAGAATTTACCCAATGATGTACCAAATCATCAGCACACTTACATCGCATAATACCAGGGAAGACCTGGGTTAGCTTTCACAAACATTTTAGCTACAAGAGTCAAATGCAATTCTCTGAATGCAAGTTATCAAAACATCAGTCAAAGCTTGGGCAATATCTGATGAATAATAAGTTAAAATCCTTTAAAGGGGAAATCGAGTCCAATATATAAGATAAAAAAGAGTAAAATCTTATAAGTTTAACAGTAAAAATTTGAATGAAATCGGATGAAAAATAAGGAAGTTATAAAATTTTGAAGTTTTGCTAATTTCTGCAAAGCAGTTAAAAGTGGATATGAATATGCATATGAGTGAGTTGACCATGTCATAACCTCACAATTTTCCATTGATCGTATACAAAAAAAAAAAATGATGAAATTCAATGTTTATGTTAATGAAATGTGAAACATTATGGTATTACTGGTTGAATAACTTCAGAAAGTGATCAGATAGATATATCAGGACTTGAGCCTCGGGAATAATTGCGTTTGAATGAAAAACTTTAAATTAATGAAGTTGTGAGGGAATGACATGCCCACGTTGCCATTTGCATATTCATATTAACCATTCAAGAACTGTTTCCTCAAAAATTAGCGAAACTTCAAAATGTCATAACTTCCTTATTTTACATCCGATTTCGATCAAAATTTTACAAATGAACTCTTAATATGTTACTCTTTCCTATCAGACTAACTTGTATTTGGACTGGATTTCCCCTTTAGATATTGCCATGTTTTGCTGTACGACACCATACTGAGATAAATGCAAGATACCTGGGAGTCACTGGCCTGTACAAGAAGACGTAAATGAAATTCTCTCCTATACACACAGTAAAGTTTATATATGCAGGAAATGGCATACAACTCATTTTGGAGAAGAAAAAAATTATTGCATTTAACAATTACTTTTCAGTCACATGTAATTCTTGGCCTACTTTCAAGAATTGCCGTCTTTCTATTGTATTCAGAACTAATTCTTAGTATTGTAAAACAAACTAATAAACTTGTTGATTGTGAATTGCAACTCAACGCTTCGGAAGCTTGACATGTATGTAACACCTCCAGGAACATAACTGCAGTCTGTGAACAAATCCATGCCGACCTTGAAGATTGCATCAATTATTGGTAAAGTGCTTTGGGTACCCGAACCAGATTAGGCTCACGGCAAATTATACCATGCACAACACTATGGTCGTATTGGTACTGATCAGGGAGTGTAGATGATGCACTCCATCATAAAGAGACCAAAAAAAAAAAAAAAAATGTTTTCACTGTATTTAGCCTGTGGTGAACATCTGCACTCCCTGATCAGTACCAATAATGGAACTTAAATACATACATGATATTGTTCTTTTCACTGCGACGATCACTGAAAGTACATGTAAGCTAACAGTACTGTATGGATTTTTCACTTTTGCTATTTTGAGAGAAATATTAGAATGTTAGTGGATTTCAAGGGGTGAGTGAGAAAAAACTTCTACAACTGTACCTTGCTAGAACCTTGGAGAAAAAAGTCAAACCCAATGGTTATACATGAATAGTCTATTAGAGTCTAATCAGTCTCATCATACTCCACATAATCATGGTATGGAGGGCTACTTTCAATCTCGACACAGCAGAATTTTTGGTAAAGACAAGAGGATATGACCAAAGAAAAAATAATGCATTGCAACTGGAGGCGGGAGGGTATGCAAGGCTGTCATGAACACGCAATGTGATCAGCAAGACTCCTCCCTTGTCAATTTGTCAGTCAGTTGCAAGACTCCTCCCTATTCTCCATACACGTTGTACTACATTTCTAATACCTCTCTCCAAGTGACGGATTTCAAGAATATCTCAGAAAGAAAATATTAACTACCGAATACTGCATTTCCTATCAGGTCTACAAGAAAATTGCAAAGAATTCCAAACAAATACACCTACTGGCCTCTTATTTGCGTCCAATATCTGCTGATTGTATAGGAAGCACCTGAGGGAAAAAAATGAAATGGCAGATATTCTGATTTGATTTGTTTTGATTTCTATATTCCTTTTTGCACAAGAATATAACAGAAAGCCAATCGAACAAAGTTCTTGAGTAATACCTTAACAGTGAATTACAAGGACATTGGTTGATGAATAAAATGAAGCGAATAAAACTGTTTTTCTTAATAGTGCAAAACGATTTCGAGCAAGTGTCTTTACATATTAGATAAAATTACAATTTTACGTACCAGCTGTTAAAAAAAAGACAATTACACATATCTATGAGCAATAAGAATGCAGGTGACCATTATCGTAAGCACAGAGGACAATAGAATCGCTTTGTTTTGGATATCCCTGCCATTTCAAAACCAATTTTCATCAAATAAGCATTGAATTCCTCTTCGAATTATATAGGCCCCCTACCTTCATATTTCTTTAGAAGTTCGATCGTCATTATGTAATACACACACGCATACACACACATACGGAGAACTGAAGCCCCATCGCATACAAAACCCTATCATCCCCCATATGATTTACTTTACTAAGTATTCTAGTATACAGGTTTGCATGCACACTGTCAGTGAAGAAAAGAAAACAATAGAAAGGTTGCTCTAACAGGTGGGATGCCTCCTATTAGGTCTGTAGTGCATCATGACAATGTGAGACATCACATGGCTAGCGGGAAAAAGATCATTAATATTCAAAATTGCATTTTTATCCATGGTTCATTTCTTTCATATGGCATATAGGCCTATAGATATACTGTATATCTTGCGATGTCCTTGTAATCCTCAGATGTTTGCACTTTTAGACGGGTTGAATAGAAGTAAGCGCATGCATCTTTCATTCTAATCCAGACAGGTTTGGCGTGATCCCTGATCAATTCTTCCACAACGTGCTGGTGCTGGTAAAAGAAATGATTACACAAGGAAAACAAATCAGTTGGCTTTGCAATATAATGGACTTAACTGCTCCCATAGATTCTGAAAATGAATGGGTAACAAAGAAGTTGACTTAATCCATAAGCAAGTTCAAATTAAAAGGAATGACAAAATCCCTTCGTCACATTAGCACTTAGTGTCTTGCGTCAGTTTTTACTTACCTTGCTGAATTTTCTGGACATAGTTCAAGTCTTTGTTGTTGTTGTTGTTGTTGTTGCTTCTTTCTTATTCATCATCATTATCAAGCAGAGTTACGACCATTACTGTATCCTTTGTCTCTTGGGTGAAGATTTTCACATCTGTAATTTACACTTTCAACAATATTTGCAATAAATCAATTTCCATATTTATTTTAGGTAATGGAATGGATTCGGGAGTCGGGAGTAGGTCCCCCCCCAAAACAAACAAACAAAAAAACAAAACAAAACAAAACAAAACAAACAAACAAACAAAAACCAAACAAACAAACTGACTAACAATTTAACAAACAAACAGACAGACAAAAAAAAAACAGAACTTAAAGCATCTAAAATCTGCATTTTATAGAAAATCATTTACATGCCCTTTAAATAGTATTGGGGGTACCACCTATCGTCACCCTAAGGATCTGTAGCTTGTTTATTCTAAAAAATATAACTCAAATATGCCATAAATACTGCAGTTTTGAATGTCGAGACCGTCTCGTTGATTATGAATCTCCGTTTTAAAATAGCGCAATTTTAGTGCGTGCGTTCCGTTTTCTTCGCGCAGCTAAAAAGGGTACCTTGCGATCGGCACCTTAAATACACGTGAATTTCACAGCCATGCGTCGTTACTGAGTGGATGTGTAATTGGAACGTTTTTAGCTTGGTTTGTTAGTTTGTTTTTGAGTTTGATTTTCGTTTCTTCGTTTTTATTGTCTTTATAGCTAATGACACTTAATCCCGCGCGTACCTTTTCGTTCTATACGCAAACAGCCATGATACGCAGGGTGCCGATGGGAAGGTACCCTGCCGATAGGTGGTACCACTACCATACATAATATTCATTGATTTAGGCTCTGCAATTTTGAGTACTTACTTGATTTCCACTTTCCACATGGGTAGTATACAGTGATGTACTATCCCCAGTTGATTCAATCTGCTGACTGCACCATGCCTCGTTCTCTGCCAGCAGAGGTAATGTCTTGCAGAATTTATACAGTCGTCAGGACATCATCGTCACCCACTTTGGTGCCATCGGCATCCCTTTCCAAGACATCCTAATGGATGGGCTTTACATTCAATTTTCACCACCTGTTGAGTTATGAAGAATTTACAGGGAATAAAACTGAATTTTACTCAAAATATAGTCACTAACCCATCGTCATTCACATGAAAGATACTTCATAACTTCGTAAAAGATACAATGAGTTTACCCGCAAGGCCGAGTTTACCCATAACTACGGTACATTTGTACCGGTAATCTGTAGAGTGTAGGCCTATTGTAACGTTAACAACACTAACACGTTACAGATTAGAGCGTTCCCCGTTCTATAAACTTTACGATTTAGAAATAGAAAACTAAAACAAACGAGCAAAATCTTTAAGGGCGTAGCCTATTTCTACGCCTATTACAGTTTTACATTAAACGAGGGCAATTTTGCAATAAATCTTGTTATTCAGCGACTTAGCAGGCTTAGCAGACTTACCGCTTTCATGCAGGCCGGCCAGGCTAGAACTTTATCGCTTCGACGCCATCTTAGCGAGATCCGCTCCCTGGCTAGATGGCCTTTAGCTTTATGCAGTGCAGTGGAGTAGTGCAGTCGATCGAGGGAGTCGTAAGTACAGTGTAGTGTACCAAGCAAGTACCAAGCCCAGCCTAGAACGAATGCGCACGTACTGTAGGCCTACGCACATCACGCTGCTAGGGCAGCACCAGCCAGCCAATCAGACAGATCCATCCGTACATTTACGTATACGCGCACATCTCCTTTCCCGCCAATTGTGCATTGATTATGGCCATAATATGCATAGCACGAGTGTGCGCTTGAAGCGCACGCACAGGGCACCACTGCGTGCGTTGTGGCCGCGGCCGTCATGTCACATGCGCTGCTGACTTGTAGAGTACGAGTATCACAGTGTTTATGTTAAACATATGCGGTGTTTAGAACGTGTTTACGAGGCGTTCTAAATGTAAACGCGTCTGTTTACCCTGACAGCAGAAGTGTTTAGGCCTAACCAACAAACATTTGGGTAATGCCCTAAACCATGAACGAAATCATTAACAAAGGCAATTCCCATTTTTTTCTAGCAGTTAAAATATAGGACTGTACATGCGAAACCAAAATATAAATGTATTACAGTTGTATTACATATTTTTAGGTTATCCTTTTTCCTTATTGATTAGGCATTTTCGTGAAAGGCCTGGAACATGAATTATTTCATAGTGCATCTTGATGTCGTAACAGTTTCCACTTTCTCGTGATAAAAGGAAACTAGAAATTGCAATTTACACACCATTTCCAACACTTCTCCATATATATATGGACATATTGAGATTAACATAGCGTGACCAGAATAAACACTCCAACTAAACACTCCAAGCTAAACACTTTAACTCTCAATACTTTACACGTGCTATACACACCGGGTGTTTAGATGTTAAACAAAGTGTTTAGATTTTCAACACTGTGTTTAGTTCATAAACATGTCGCATGTCGCATTTTTTACAGTGTAGTGCTTTGCTGTATTTGTATACATCCACCATGCTACTCTTACTTTTGATTATTTCATTAATCAAATTTCACCCATTTTCTTATCTAGGTGCTTCCCGGGGTATTCGACGGCAGTTGGAATCTTATGAAGGCGGTAGGTGATAATTATCATTTCATGTTCCTATAAATGAGCACATGCTGACAGGGGTTTTAAAACTTGACTGGTGACCAACGTTGTTATTTGAAGTACTTTTCCACAATTTCGAGATATTGTAAGCAACCACAATATCTTTACTCAGTCTGTTCGGATTTTTGCATTTCAAGCTTTTCAGACTAGTTACATCAATCAGAAAATCTGCTACTAAGTTTCTAAAATACCGATATTTGTTCCACCTAATTCAACGCTTATCGCACGTGAATTTGGCCTACATCGCGCGACTACTGTAGAATTTGTTTAGTCCCATGTTACACTTAACACACTTTTACATTTTGTACACATCGACATATCGTTCTGTATATCAATGACGCTATATCTCTCATGACTCCACGACGACTTTCAGTGAAAAAAAACAAACAAATAAACAAAGAGAGTCTGGTAACATTCCGGATTCTGTCTTGTTCTTCTGCTTAATGGTGCGTTCCCACTGCCGATCAGATCAACTCGATCAATCCCGATCAAGCTTTTTTAGCCTGGTCGGGCTCGCTCGGCATTGGTATTCGGGGTCGATCTACCTTGATCGGTATCGCTCCTGCTTCCTTCACGATAATTTTGGACATGTCCAAAATATTCGAGTACGAAGCCCGAACACCAACAGCTCGGGTAGTGATCGACAAGAGATTGAGCTGATCGGGAATCGGTCGTATAGAAATCTAGTGTGGTCGGGACGGATTTTTCCCCGAGCTCAGTTCCCGATCATCTCGAGTTATACTCGAATGCTTCACGATTGATTTCAGATCATCTCGATCCAGGATTCATCAGTTTCATGAATAACTCGACCGCTACACGACCGATACAGGACTGCTATCGATTGATACACGACTAAACTCGATCATGCTTCGACCGGCACTCGATCAAATACCGAGCACTTTTTGACAGTGGTTGCAGCAGGTGCAGACGTACTTTCTTAGCATTCATTTATTGTTCAGGTATTAAGAAAAAAATATATGCAGTCCTCGGTCACGTTAAAAAAGTTAAATGTCGTCAGTATCTTCAGCCACTCCTGGCCCACTGAAGAAAAGAAAAGGGCCACGAAGAGAGAAAAGACCACAAACCCTAAACAGCAGACATGGCAGAATTAGACTCTCCAGAAAAAAATACCAGAAGAAAGAAAAGAAACACAACTGAAACTGAGAAAAATTCGGTATTCTGGCAATATGACTGTAACGTGAAAGGAAATTTTCTAGATTATTTACTTTACTTATAAACTGAGAAATGTTTCTTGAATTCTTTTGCTAGCTTGTCTGTTTCAAAGTTGAAGTTGGTTACGTTGATATAAAATCTATTTCTTACGCTGACGTGTTAAAACAGTAGTTGTAACGTAGATTCATAAATGCTCAGTGACTAACTTTACTGTTATTTACGTAGATGTCACACTTTTGCTTCGCTTAAGTTTTTTTTTTTTTTTATTTATTGAGAGTTGTATGTACATTGCTTCAAGTCCACCTTGATATCGATTGGCTGGGATGAGTTGACATAAAAAAATAAACAACCAAGATTTTCATCATTTTTTGCTAGTGTAAAATGTTATAGTGTTTTATTTTCATAATAATGTACTCTGTGCCACATATCAGCACACTTCATGAATTTAGAAATTAATATGATACATGCATTTTCATTTACACACCTTTTGGGCCTATACTTTATCAATGAATACATACATATTTTTCATTCACTTTTTCATTCTTTAATAATGAGAACAATAATGACAAAGATAACACGACTCATTAGGGTTGTAAATCAGTCAGTTTTTTTTTAACTCTATGTAATGGTGCATTTATGGGCATATAGGCCTATGTTTCATTCTAGACCAAATTAATTTCAGCCCACCTATATGTAATGCACTTACAAAGCGTGGCGGTGTAACATTTTTTTTTTTAATGAGACATCAAACTTAGATTTGCTATTCTTCACATCCACTGCAAATATCGAATGCATATGAACGAACCTATTATATTATACATGGTGTCCCGGCAGACAGAGTGCTACAAAACTGTCTCTTATTTAAAAAGATATGAGCGTCTGAATGACATCGTTACATTATTCAATAAAAAGAACACCTCAAATTTTATTTGACACAATGATAATCAATCTTCGTGCAGGCGCTTTGATCTCCATGAAAATTTGTGATTTACAAAATCTGTAACTTTGGGCATTGATATCCTACTTGACTGAGCGACAGTGAAGCCGTAAAAACTGATAACGAATGCGTCAAAAATAGCTACTGAAAACGGATAAAATGAATGAATACAACTGAATGCATCTTTTGTACCTTTTTGAGTGGCTCACAAACAGTAGTGATCAGTCTTTGTCATCGTTTTTTTTTTTTTTCAGGAAAAATGACTATAGAATCGAAATGTCTGCACGAGAATTGATGATTGTGGTTTCAAAATATGAAGTGTTCTTCTATCAACTATAGCTTTTCCCGGCCAATTTTGCACTTTTGTCAGTCCAATTTCTAATTGCTGCATTCAATTTAGCAAAATATACCATAGATGACATGTTCGGTAGTTCAGTTTTATGATCTCTTCATTCAAATTCATTTTGGAGCATTCAAATTACCTTTAGCCTCATTCTAATTAACACTTTTTCAATTGAAATTCGTAAATTAAGGACCATTTGGTTATTCGTTCATTCAGTTTAGAATGATATAGTCAGTGATCACGGACATGCTGCTCTCGTTCATTCCAATTCATTTTTGGCAATCAATTTAACATCTATTGCAGTCAATTTAGCACGCATGTTTATGGTTTGCTTCTTTCTTTATTTTCATAACATAGTTACTGTTTTCCAAGCGTCATTGCATTTCATATTTTCGAACTCATTTCAGAGATTTTGGCAACATTGTTTTTCCTTTAATTTTCTTAGCGACTCTTCAAGTCCGAAGAACAACATGTGCATGGCTTCAACTTATCTCACCGATGAGCGCTTTATTCCGTGTGTCGGCCAGTTGTAGGAAGTCAAGGTTATGATCATCAAATATTCCTATAATTCTTTTTCTGTCCCCTTGAGAAATACATCTGTTTCTAACTTGTGCCGTCATGACTGTAAGAAGATGAAGTTAAACTAGAGTATTGGTACATGTAGGCCTAAAATGTCATGTATGAAAGAAAAGCGGCGTTTTACAGAACAGCAAACTCGAGTTATATAATATTTATGGTCAAAAATACGATACTTTTACTGCTTAACAGTGCGTGGATGAAACAATACGTCACATAGAAATACGCGTTTAGATGTTATCATCTTTTCAAAAAAGAAATAACATAACGTTAATTTCAATGAACATGTTAGGAATTTGACTGCCCATACGCGAAATTGAATGACTGAAATACCCCTTTCGCGAGTGCTGGCGAATTTGAATGACTGAAGAGCACGTGCCAATTTGAATGCCCGTTTTACGAATTCGAAAGGCACATGTGCAAATCTTATTGATCGGAATGCCAAATTGAACGAACAACTTGCAATTTTGAATGACAGAATGTCCAGTGATGAGGATTTTCGCTAAATTGAATGAACCTTTTATCAAATGCACTGACAAAAGTGCGAAACTGGTCGGTAAAACCTACACTAAAGATAATCATTTCTTTCGTTCATTCATGCTTTTGCAATTAATAATCAGTTTTATAGCACTCTTTTGGGCCACGCCGTATTCAAGCATAAATACTGAGTTGTCTCATATAACCAAACGAATACTATAACCAATTCTTCTTTCACTCGATCACTGTACGAACCTGCCGACCCGTTCGATGCAAGATCTTACACAGATCGAGTCATGTCGAGCTGGTCTAAGAAGTCTAGTAGAAATCGAGTATTGACTGTGTAGCGATCGTGTGTTGATTGTGTGTAGATCGGGATGTTCTATAATAGAGATCTGTGTGGTTGTCGAGGAGAGATTCTGGAGATGTCGAGAATGGTCGGATGTGGATCGTAAAAGATCGAATAGCGGTCGGGAAGGGATCGTGTTGAAGGACGATCGAGCATTTGGTCGGGATTGCTCTGGTAAAAATAGGTGATCGGCATTGATCTCGCTTGATCGAGTTGATCTGATCGGCAGTGGGAACGGGGTATAACTCTTGTAGTACGAATGCAAAACATCATGAAACGTGAAGTGAAGGCTGCTCCTGAGTTGTCGAAGATGGAGAATGCTGATCTCACCAAACGTGACGTCAGTGATGTGGTCAATGACTGAGGAGACGTCTCCGGTGCAGATGAAGTTTGAACCGTATTTGGGGGTTTGGAAGCCCGCCAGAACGTCATGCTATGTCTCTTACTGGCCAACTCTGGCCTTTATACTTACAGCATGAGTTATTATGGAAGTTACAGTGATACTCATTAAATACTCAAGCCAACCGGTACTGAACGTAAGAAGTAGGGCCTGCATAATGTTTTTAATGAATTATTTCATGTTTTTGTTACTTATATGAATAAATAAATAAGCAAACTGTAAAACTTGTCCTTCTGTTTTCTTTCTTCGTGTGCCGCATTGTGTTTTTTTCCTTATAACGAGGAGTATGAAATTGTCTCATTTGTATCACAATTATGTTATTGTATCTTCTCCCTCTGTATCGTAAAAAGGAGAAATCCAATTCGCTGTTCACGTAACACCCTCTGTTGTATCCATTAATGCTAAGGGCAATCAAT
Organism: Diadema antillarum; assembly: GCF_040938485.1. Classification (NCBI taxonomy): domain Eukaryota; kingdom Metazoa; phylum Echinodermata; class Echinoidea; order Diadematoida; family Diadematidae; genus Diadema; species Diadema antillarum. The sequence continues at coordinate 94,586 of NW_027271577.1, read as the reverse complement.
GTCATATAACATGTTGCTTTCAGACGAAAGGAGATATACTTATTGAGAGACAAATAGAGTCAAAATGAAAATTAAAAGCCTGTGTTATTAGTAAACGAGATGTTTTGCTAAAATTGAGCCAAACATAATTCCTACCCACGAACATAACCTAATCCTAATCCTCAGATCAAACGGAACCTAAAACCCTACCACAACCCTAAGTCCTTGATGAGAATAAGACCGGAGTACGGTCGCTGAAAAATGGCGTGTCACTGCATCCGCCACTTAACGGACGTCTAAATAAACCCAAATTAGATGCTGAATATTGAAATTCAAGTCCAAGTTCAATTTATTCCCATTGGTGATATTGCTATAGCTAGATATCATCGTTATGAATTAACTATGAATAGACAACTTCTATAAAGGAAACAAGTATTATGACAAAAAGGATGGACGTAATACACTGACATGATTGTGTATACCAAAAAAGGCTTACAACTGCAGTTTGATAGCAAACACTAAAACAGAAAAAAAAGAAAGGCATAGTACGAGGATTATGATAGGGGCCAAAAAGAAGAGCAATGTATTTTGTAAAACGATAACACTGTCCGGTTATACATAGTTACATCTGTTGTTAAGAAAGAAAGGAAAAAATAAAAAAATAAAGAGGAAAATCTAAGTGCATACTTCAGGGGGAAAGTTACCAAAAGATAGTGGATGACTGAATCCAGTGGTACTTCTTAAGCACTTGAGCTTATGTTTCAATAGGAGAAAGTGTTGTTTACGCCATACCTAGGCGCTAAATGAGAAGACTACAACCATTCGTTACCGGAGGATACGGACAAAAAGAAAATGTCCCCAAATATATTGCAATTCAACTTATTTTAACCTTTCTAACACGGTGAAAGAAAATTTGACTGGCTTCTTTGAGAAAAAAAGAAAAGGTATAACAATGATCATAATGCCATTTTAGCATGTTTTTATTAGTAACAAGTAGTGAACCTTGAAATCCTTTCTTTTTTTATAAAAAGTACAATGAATTTTTCTTTATTTCAATTGCAAATGTGTATTTGCAACAGTGGAGTTGTATATGTGTAAACATTATGTTAAAGGTGCATTTTTACCAACCATAGATTAAACCTAGCATTATAAAGACAGTCAACTATATTTTTTTGGAGGAATTATGATCATGAAACTGTATAAAAACGCGGTCATTCGTCTGTAGAATTAACTAGGCAGTCAGCAGGCTTTCAGTCCCTATTCCTTTCATATGTTCCTTTTGTGAGTATTGTCAGTTCTGTTTGTATGAACAGTTTGGAATTTCAACCACGTTGTCCGGTTGACGAAACAAGAAAGAACCATATTTGTTTTGCAGAGGACCACCCATTCTCCTTTGTTGTCTGACACAATGACACTATTTCACTAGGAGGGTAATAAAAGGGATACCATTGTATGGGATTATAAAACGTACACTGATAGTAAATTTTCGATAGATGTAGTTGGTGGATCAGCAGGTAAATGAGAAACGAGAGTTGATAAGGGTCTAGATAGTCTACTGCGTGACAGATAGCAGAAGACCACGAAGACACTTGCCTAAAAAAAGTCTCTGATCTATCACTCGCTGAGAAAAAATGAAGAACTTTTGGATTGCGTGCCTAGTCCTTCTGGTTGCCGGATCTCTGCTCGTGAAGGAAAGCGGTAGGTAGAATGGATTTATATCTTTCTAATGAATTTCACAGAACGTTTTATGTAGTAACAATACCTTCAATATAGTCAGTATAAAATTTCAAATATGCGTATCAGTGCAATATTACCACACATACATTTCAATCTCCACCAACCGTAAATAGAAATACATACACACACACACACACACTCACACACTTTTGAGGTGAATTGTTTCATTGAATTATTTCATGGCATTGTACGAATATTTTTTAAGCGCGGTGTACGTACTTAAACATGAATAAGGCCCTGATTTCATTTGTTGATCCATTATTCATGGTATTGTAGATTCATTAAACCTATTTTCATGTCATCTTTTGAAGATTGTGAAGTATTTCTGTGATAATTGGGTTGTTACGTGGAGACTTTCCCTTCTTTAACCCTGCCCGCTCGTAACTTATAAGATTCACCACTCCTCTATTTTTACTCGGGAAAACACGACTATGGAGAATTCTGTTAAAATGTCCATAACATTCACTCCTGTTTTGATATTCTTGTTCTCCTCCTTATTCAACAGATGCACAACGAGGTAAGTTAGTGTTATTAACTTTCATAGTGTATTAGTTTTTCACAGCAACTTCACAAACTCATTATTTCAACGTTACCCTCTGATGTTATATAATGTTTTTGTTGCTCGCAAAATCCTTTACTTATAAAGTCTTAATATTCTTATTTAGTCTAATGGATTTTCGACATTCGTCAAGTCAGACACATACGAAACGTAACGTGAAAGACAATGAAAACATGCATGGCACTCTGACCACAGACTGTTTTATTGTGGTAATTCTCATGGGGATCCATAAAAGCTTAGAACAAAATGTAAAACTGAGACCAACTATGAACTTACTGAACTTTGGGGCTGTTTATCCAAGCACCAATGTGGGTCAACTTGATTGGGATGCTGCGGCACCAGCTCGTATAACAATTCATAAAGTTCGATCTAACGGGGTTAATTTAAGTTAATAAAGAGTACAATTGCCCATTCGCAATTCAGTTACGTTTACAGGGTAAAACATTCATATAATTTACGGCATTTGCGTAAAATCAACGACTATTTCCTTTCCCTTTCTTTCCCTTTGGTCAGCTCTCAATAACTGACTCAATGAACTTGGCACTGTATAAACACATGTATTCTGTGGGAAGATTGTGTTGGGTAAACGATTGAATGAAATTCGTTGAATCGTCTTGTAGCCTACAAGTTGTAGGGGTATTCAAGAAGACTGATGTTTGCACTACTGATGTTTGTACTTCATTATATATTTGTGTCAACTCGTTTTCCAGAAATGAAACATATATTATCATTATTGACTAAAATATTACTATAGATATTGAGAAACAAATTTTCTTTCGAGTGAATAATTGCTTTTGAGTGACAAATTTGCCCTACATCGACGTAAATAGATCAGTGTTTCAGTAGTGGCCATGATAAGAGAAATCATGGGCGTACGCAGGATTCGAACCTACGACCTCCTGATCAATTCAGTGCTTATTTACGTCAATGTAGGGCAATTTGCCACTCACTTGCTCAAGTCGTGTGTGGCCACATGGTTTCTAAATGGCCTAGAGTACTCACAGCCGTTTCTTTTTTCTTGGGCAATAAATTTCATTTGTCACTAAATTATTGATGGGAATATACACAAGAGAGTACATAGTAGTCAGAATATAGTCCTGTAGAAGTGTTATAAAGGCAAAGGTATGTGGAATAAAGGATGGGTGCTATATGAAAAACAACTATATTCGGATATAATCTTACAACAGTCAGTCACATGACATTCTCTGACACTGAGGGATTTACTAATCTCATATACAATATAGATAGCATGAAGTGTGGTCAATGAGAACGTTTAAAGCGGAGTGCCGTCGAGGACAACATTATCTCACTGTTTTCTAGTGAAATGCTAATGAGCATAAAGATATTAATTTGGAGATTGAGAGATTATTTTCTGGCTCGTATCTACTGAGTAACATCTTGTAAATTTTATTGATAATGTGAAGTGGAATGGGGGGTTTCTATGGGAATAGAAGTGAAAGAGTCATCCGCAAAAAAAAAAAGGGGGGAGCGAGAGAGAGAGAGAGAGAGATAGCTTTCAATACAACATGTATGAAAATCGTTGATGTAAATAATATGAAAAAATTGACATAACAGACTACCTTAATGGTTTATCAAAATTTAAAAAATGACATCCACAGTGGATGCGTATTGTTAACAGTCACAAAATATTGTCTGTTGGTTAGGTAATTCCTGGACCACTCCAAAGCATTTCAACGAGGCTGTAATGCTGTGGCCTTTTTTTTAGCAAGAACTCATGGTTTATTATATCAACGGATGTGGAAAAGTTCAGATATGTACAAAATTTTCTTAATGAAGTGGTTACCCCTTTAATAAAAGTAAGAAATGGGTGGTACTGAAAGTCAGATTGAAGATCGATCCAAAAAAAAAACCAAGGATTTAAGAACCTATATTGCTCTTTAACAAAATGAAAAAAAAAAATTAAATTGAAATTTGGCTTGTATACAATTACATAATCTTTGTATTAGAATAACTTTTGCAATCATTGTCCTGTGGGTACCACATCAGACATGCACTCTATATGGAAAATAAATGAAAATCTGCATGTTACAAGGTCGGAACTATGAAAGTGCAAGCTGCACCTTCAAAGATGTTCAGATTGTGACACTGGTCGTAAAGGTACAAAGTAGCCCTTGGGTGTGATATTGCTAAAGATTGTATGTTGAACCAATTTTTCTGAGATTGTAAGTGACAGACTATCTATTAGTTTATGCACAAGAGCGTTCACAATACAATCCATTATTCTCATTGAATGATTTCCACTACGATCATAGTCCATGCTCTTTTTATCTGTTAATCTTGAAACAATATGTAATCAAACAATATTGTTTCTACAATAAAGAAAAATATGATTTCCGGGCTTGGTATTCGAAAAATATTAAAGGGATCTCTAATTTACATTCTCCTGATATCATACTGCTCATTTTCTTTATATATTACTCTCTAGGTGGTGGGGGTCTAGGAACTCAACGACTGTTAGGATCATCGGGAGGCGGTAGGTGATATCATCCTCATATTTTTCTAATCATGCGTGTTGGCAGGATTTCATACCTTGTCTACATAAAACATGCGAAAATTGCTGTCTGACGTACTCTTCCACAATTCCCAGATAGTGTAAGCGCTCACCAGCTTACCGAGTCTGTCGGGAGTTGTGTTTCTTCTATTTTAAATCTGTATATGGACAAGTTTAGATGAATCAGAAACTCTACTACATACCAATTGAATTGTACTGACTGTACAAGCAACAAAACAAGAACCAACTCTTGTTTCATACAATGTAATCAAGTTGGTTCACACCAGTGTATTAGTAGTTATTGAGAAACAATTATTCTTTAGAGTAAATACATACTTTTGAGTGACGTAAAATACTCAAGAGTATTTTTTTTTGGCATTAAATGCATTTTGTAGCTCAAATATCAATGGGTGTTTCCCCAAGCATGTACAACTTGATGCCATGATAATTCCATGAACTTTACTCTTTACAGGAACTACAAGGAATTTGGTAAATGACAGCATTTTAATCGGAGTGTCATCAAGTACAACATTACCTGACCGTACTTTCAATTAGATTGTTAAAAAGCATAAATTTAGTACTTTGCACACCAAGAGATAGCTTCCTAGTTCACATCCACAAGTAGCATTATTGTAACATGTAATTTAAAAATGGAAGAATTTTGGGGTCTTTGTGAGACCTAAAAATAAAGGTATTGGCAAATAAAAGGAGAGAGAGCTTAAAAGGATTGTATAGTTTTGGTTGAGACCTAATTTAAGGTTTCTAACTTTTTGTGAGATAATAAGAAACCTCTTATGAAATATGAAAGACCATGTAATTCCATGAGAAATTCAATGTTTATTTGATGAAAATTGGTTTTGAAATGGCTGAGATATCCAAAACAGAGCGATTCTAATAAAGTGTGGGACCCACCTTTCATTACTATCGCTTTATTTTACTTTTTTTTTTGTTTTTGGATGTTTTAGTCATTCCAAACCTGATTTTCATCAATAAACTTTGAATTCCTCTTAAAATGGTATGCTCTGTACTATTTCATAAGTGTTTTCTTGGTATCTCGCAAAAACTTAAGAGCCCAATTCTCATCTCCACCATTACTGTACCATCCCTTTAACAGTAGATACATGGATATCGTTGACCTAAATTACAGAGAGCGTAGAATGTAGCATGACAGGCTACATTAGGGTACACTACAAACAGTTGTCACGCATAACACTTGTATAATTAATGCGTTTAATAATAGTATAGCGAGTTTTAGATCTACGACGCTAATTAGGAATATTTCATTGCTTCTGCGCACGAAACGTTAACGTCGTCCAACCCTGACTATTTTCCGCAGAAACAAATTGTTGTCTATAGATGAGGTAATTCTGCTGAACAACTCCAGAGCCTTTCCCCCTCAATCAGCAATGCTGTGACTTTTGATATTGAGAAGTATGTCATAGTTGATTTGGTCAAAGGCCTTGGAGAATTGAGGAAATACATTACTGCAGTTAAGTGGTTATGATTATCGGTGTAAGTATTCTCTAAAGAATTGTCATTTCGATATAATATAGGCTGAAGATCGAGCTTCGGAGATTTATATTAGCCTTTTTAAAACTAAAAAAAAAAAAGATAGAATGGATGACCTACAATTACATAAACATCTCATAAATATTTCATACCCGCATATTGAGATAAAAAAATAGTATCCAAAGTAAAAAGAAAGTTGCTCAAATGTGCTCCTAGTGTGCCATTGGAAAATGGGCAAAGCTGAATAAACTTTCTTCAGAGTTTATTACAGTGATTGATTGAGTATAAGCTTTTATACAGGGAGATCTTTACGAATGACACTTTTCTCACATAACGTGACTTCAGTGCCATAAATATAAGTATAATGTAATATTCGACTGTACATAGATATGAAAGTACAGTATCATGCCAAAAAGAGGAAAGAGGAAAAGGATTGCTGAAAAATATATTCTCGATAAGGGTGGCAGGTTGGTCACTTTAATACACCGGGAAATAATGAAGAAAACGAACTGTACAATTGACGGTGTTATAATAATGTCACCTATGAAATGCGTGGGACACGTTATAGGGAGTGTTTTGCTGTGTTATGAATACATCATCCTTGCTGCCCTTTCTTCGGATTGTTAATAAAAGTTTTATTCATCAATTCTCTGCTCTAGGTGGACATCGTGGAGGTATTCAACGGCTGTGGGGCATTCCTGGTATTATTATTATTATTATTATTATTATTATTATTATTATTATTATTATAATCATATAATTCATCTATACATACGTGCTGGCAGGTTTTCGTGCATTGTCTACTTGTCAATTTCTGGTTTGAAATATTTTTACATAATTTCCAGGGTTGTTTTTTTTTTGTAACCGTTCACCTTATCTTTACCCAGATTTTTGGGAGTTTTGTTATTGCAATATTAAATGTTAACCCGTGAACGAATTTAGTCCCGAATACACTCGGGCAGGTGGGAAAAGCGTGTTGTAAGAAGATCACCCCGTCCTCAATGGGTTTAAGAAATATGCTCTTAATACATCATTCACAAAATCTGCTGCTGCGAATAGGGCCTATACATGTATTACATCCCGTCACCGCTGTCATGATTTGTCACCTACTGGTCAACTAGGGACTAAAGAGCATAGATTATTATGAAAATTACAGTGATAATGAAACACTATAAACAAAAAAAAACAAAAATCGAAAATGGTGACAGATTCATCACTATAAACACGAGGAAGGAAATGAATTGTATATTTGATGATTCCACAATGCAACCAATAGGTAGGTATTGCACCATGTTTTGATAGTGTTTTGCTGTATTGTAAATGTATCCACTATGCTGTTCTTACTTTTGATGATTATCAATCACATTTCACCGATTCTCTTCTCTAACTGCTCCCCCAGGTATTCGACGGCAGTGGGAATCCTCTAAAGGCAGTAGGTGATATTATCATATCATTTTCCTATAATACGTGTTGACTGGGGTTTTTTATCCTGACTTGTGGCCAAAATTGTTGTTTGAAGTACTTTTCCACTATTTACAGATATTGTAAGCACTCTCAATATTTCTACCCTTTGGAATTAACTCCCTCTTCTTATTCAGAATGCCTTATCTATTGAATAAAACTCATATGTTTAATCAGTTGTATTTTTTTTTCTGGAACCGCACACAGTTATTAATGATTGTAAAACTGAATCACTGAATTTTGGTTTTGCATTGTCCTGATGTTGTTGTGTTTTCCTGTCTTTTTTGTATGAATAGCAAAAGTGCGCTTAGAAACACCGGTATAAAGCGCAATATAAATGTATTTGTTATTATTATCATTACTATCATTAGTAATAGTAGTATTACTATTATCATTATTATTATTATTATTATTATTATTATTATTATTATTATTATTACAGTGTATTATTATTATTATTATTATCATTATTATTATTATTATTATTATTATCATTGTTATTACCCAGTCTATTCGGAGTTGTGCATTTTCAGGTTTTCGTACTAGCTACATCAATCAGAAAATCTGCTACTGAGTTTCTAAAATGGCAAAAAGCAATACCAATTCAACGTTTATGGCACGGTAATTTGCCCTACGTCGAGCAACTGATAAATTAGAAATTATTTTGTCACGTGTTAATTTACACTTACAAGCACTCTCACTCACTTTGACAACTCGTACACATCTACATATCGTGCTACATATCAATGACGATACATGTATATCTCTCATGACACCACAACGGCTTTCAATGAAAAAGCAAATAGAGTGTGATAACATTTCGGATCTGTCTTGTTGCTCTTCTTGTCTCTTGTATCGTGCGAATGCAAGACATCATGAAACGAGAAGTGCATGATGCTCCGGAGGTGTCGAAAGTGAAGAATGCCGACCTCTCCAAACGTGACGTCAGTGATGTGGGCAATGACTGAGGTGACGTCTCCATTGCACATTGGGCTTGAACCGAGTTGTGAAGCCCGCCACCGCCGTCATTTGAAATAATAATAATAATAATAAATAATACTAAAATATCATTTGATATTTTAGTACTCACGTAATCAATAAACGAAAGCAAACTGCAAAACATGTACTTCTGTTTTCTTTCTTACTTTTTTTGCGTGGCATGTTCTGTTTCATGTGATTTACAGTGTGAGATCTTCTCACTCGTATAAACACTCATATTATCTTATCCTCTCGGTGTGTATCGTGAGAAGAGTATGAAGAAGAACATCCGATACTCTATTAAGGGCAACCATTGCCACATGTTACTTTAGTAACATAAGGAAACAATACTATTTGAGAGACGAATAGGATGAAAGGAAAAATAAAAAAGAACATGATGACACTGTATTAGCAATTGTTTAATGAACATCTCAAAAGTATACAGAAAGGAGAATCAATGGTTTGTCGTGTGGATGCTTCTGCTAACTTGCGAGCGTGTGAATGAAACCGATCTGTACTGTGATGAGTATTGAAGTTCAAGCCAGAATTCACTCTATTCCCATTGGTTCTATAGGTACAGCTAAATACGCTGTGTTATATATAACCTAATTCATAATCATAATATAAACACACACACACACACACACACACACATGTGTATATATATATATATATATATATATACATACATATACAGTATATATATATATATATATATATATACATACATATATATATATATATATATATATATATATATATATATACATACATATATATGTGACCCTGCACCACAAAGCAAACAAAAAGTCGCCAGACATGAAATTTTAGTTAAGACCATATTCTGAAAGAGCAGACTTTTAGGTTTAAAATGATGTATAACTCAAATCAAATGGACTCTCCTTACCTATCTAAATATTGGAAAGAAGGCACACACTCAGGAAAAGTGTGAACTGAGAAAAGAGGCCCTGAAGTACAGTGTCTATTCAAGCGCTTAATCTTTACCAAGCCATGCTGGCTGTGCAATGAATGGACACAAAAAACGGATGTAAACCACCAGAGTAACAACAATGAAGGGATTATCAGATTAAATTGAAATTGATCATGCTATATTAACACATTCTGTTCTTAATCGATGCCAACTTTCAAAGCAGTAGCACCATCATTTCAAAAGTTATAGGACTTGAAAGTGAAGAGTATGTACAAGGTTTTTAAGAAATGAAAACGGGACTGTAAAGACACAATTAATCACACTACTCTGCCAAATTATGTTCCAGAAAAACTGCTAAAAAGCACACTTTCCTGTCCGTTTTATGATCCCAAATTTTAGCATAAGAAGAAGAATTGCTCTTTCAGAAAATATGAAAAAGTCAACATCGGCTCAGTGGACACATTTCACCTATTTTAAGTCCTCACACAAAATCAGTGTGTGCGACTTTTTGTTTGTTTTGTGGTGCATGGTCACATATATCCCAATCCGTCGTCTGTGGAAGGGTATCACATCAAAAGAAACATTCACTTAGTGCTTGTTTTGTCACGCGTCTTGTATCTTGTGGATACGAACCTCAATTTTAAACAATAAAAATATCAGTATATTGTTATATTTTGTTGCTCCATGTTATCGATGAAAGTTGTGTAGGGAAAAAAAAAACAGATTTGAGAATTTGGTTGCATACCTTCATTCAGTGGGTGGCGGTCACATGTATGACTGTGTCTGTTGAAGCAGATAATTAAATATAAATTCGACGGTTGTATACAACACAAGATGATTGTACGCTAGCTTCAAGAGAAATCCTAGTGCCTAGAAGCCGCCAAGGAAAGCAATAGAAAAAATGTTCTAGGAACGCAAAACACATAATCAACATTGCATGACTATGTATATCCGGTGTCGTCAAATTGCTCTATCTATTTTCAAGAAGAGAAGAAAAATTTAAATGAGATTTAATCTCACACACAAATGTAATAATACAATACAAAAAAAAATAACCACACACGTGAACTGAGATGAAAATGTATAGTAATATTTCTCCATGTCCTTTTGGAATCAAATCAATAAACTGTTGACAAATCATGTCAACAAACTATTTTACACTAACCACAACACACTATTTTCTTAAAATGAACGCATGCCCTTTTAGATTATAAAAGCCGGGATTGTTTACTTTTAGAATGTAGATGTCGTCCTGAATAAATCAATTTATGTGAAAATGAAACAGAGAATGCATTATTGATATTGTACGATTTAGGTAAGGGGTGTAACTGGGTTTTTTTTTAATATGAACAAGACACCGACGGGTCAAAGAGTCAGACATGCATTCATATATTTTCTTCATGTAAACAAGAAAAACACTAAGAGACTCCCAAGAGGTTGATTAAGGCTCGGCAAAATGAGTTTTCTGCTATTAAAAGCAACCAACTCTATGTATCTGATAAGGATAGGGGAAAAGATGAAGCAGTGGAAGGAGGAGGAGGAGACAAAGGCATTACTGGGTGCATATAACATGAGGCCACTGTATCTAGATACGGCATTTAAAGCAACTGAATCTTGTGTGGCACAGTCGGAAGTCTCCAATGTCCAGCTCTGCAATATCTTTAATAACAACCTTGCAAAACGAGACTCATATAAAGTTGCCCAAACCAAAGGTCAAACGCGAGTAGGCTTTCAGTACCTATTCCTTTCATATTTTCCTTTTGGGACAATTGTCAGTGCTGTTTGTATGAACAATTTGGAATTTCAACCATGTTGACGGTTGACGAAGCAAGAAAGAACCATATTTGTTTTGCAGAGGACCACTCATTCTCCTTTGTTGTCTGACACAATGACACTATTTCACTAGGAGGGTAATAAAAGGGATACCATTGTATGGGATTACAAAACGTACACTGATAGTAAATTTTCGATAGATGTAGTTGGTGGATCAGCAGGTAAATGAAAAACGAGAGCTGCTATAGTAGGGTCCAGATAGTCTACTGCGTGACAGATAGCAGAAGACCACGAAGACACTTGCCTGAAAAAAGTCTCTGATCTATCACTCGCTGAGAAAAAAATGAAGAACTTTTGGATTGCGTGCCTAGTCCTTCTGGTTGTCGGATCTGTGCTCGTGAAGGAAAGCGGTTGGTAGAATGGATTTCTTTCTTTCTAATGAATGAATAATTTCACAGATCGTTTTATGTGGTAACGATACCTTCAGTATAGTCGCTGTAAAATTTCAAATATGCGTATCAATGCAATCTTACGTCACATACATTTTAATCTCTACCAACCGTAAATAGAAAACACACACACACACACTTTTGAGGTGAATTGTTTCATTGCATTCTTTCATGGCATTGTATAAATAGTTTTAAGCGTGGTGTACTTAAACATCATTAAGGCACTGGTTTAATTATTTGATTGATTATTGTAGATTCTTTGAACCTACTTTTCATGTCATCTTTTGAAGATTAAGTGTTTCGGTGACAATTGGGTTGTTACGTGGAGACTTTCCCTGTCTTAACCCTGCCCTCTCGTAACTTACAAGATTCATCACTCCTCTATTTTTGCTCAAGGAAACACGACTTTGGAGAATTCTGTAAAATGTCCATAACATTTACTTTTATATTGATATTCTTGTTCTCCTCCTTTTTCAACAGATGCACAAGGCAATGGTGGTACAGGTATGTTAGTGTTATCAACTTTCATAGTGTATTAGTTTTACACAGCAACTTCATAAACTCATTATTTTAACGCTAACCTCTGATGAAGCATGTTACTGAATGTTTTTGCTGCTCGCAAATTTCTTTGCTTTCAAAATCTCAATATTCTTATTTATTCTAATGGATTTTCGACAATCTTGAAGTCAGACACATACGAAACGTAACGTGTAGGACAACGAAAACATGGATGGAACTCTGACTATAGACTGTTTTCTTGTGGTAATTCACATGTGAATCCACAAAAGCTTAGAACAAAATGTAAAATAGAGACCTTACTATAAACTTACTGAACTTAGGTGCTGTTCATCCACGCACCAATGTGGGTCTACTTGATTTGGGATGCTGCGGCACCAGCTCGTATAATACAGTTCACAAAGTTCGATCATACAGAGTTAATTTAAGTTTTTAATAATAAAGAGTGCAAGAGCCCAATTTGCAATTTGGTTACGTTTACGTGGTAAAGCATTCATATGATTTCCGGCATTCGCGTAAAATAAATGACTATTTTCGTTCTTTTTCTTTCCCTTTGGTCAGCTCTCAATGATTGACTCCATAAACTTGGTACTGTATAAACGCATGTATTCTTTGGGAAGATTGTGCTGGGTAAAGGGATTGAATGAAATTCGTCGAGTCGTCTTGTAGTCTACAAGTTGTAGGGGCATCTCTGAAAACTGGTGTTTGCACTACTGATGTTTGTACTTCATCATAATTATGATATGTTTGAGTCAACTCGTTTTGTCAGAAATTAAATATGGATTATACGTCTTGACTAAAATATTACGATAGTTACTGAGAAACACTTATTTTTTAGGGTAAATACAAGTCTTTGAGTGACAAATTGCCCTACATCGACGTAAATAAGCACTGAATTGATCAGTGTTTTAATAGTGGCCATGATAAAAGAAATCATGGGCAGGATTCGAACCTTCGACCTCCTGATCAATTCAGTGCTCATTGTGGCCACATTGTTTCTAAATGGCATACAGGAAGTACTCACAACCTTTCCTTTTTTCTTGGGCGATAAATGTCATTTGTCACTAAAATATTGATGGAAATTTCCGTAAGTGATAAGAGAGTACACAGTAGTTAGCATATGGTAATATAACACTATTATAAAAGCAAGGTATGTAGAATAAAGGATGGGTGCTATGAAAAACAATATTCAGAGATATAATCTTACAACAGTCAGTCGCATGATATTCTCTGGCAATAAGGGTTTTACCAATCACATAGATACCAAGAAGTGTACTCAACGAGAACATTTCAAACGGAGTACCGTCGAGGACAACATTAACTAACAGCGTTTCTAATGAATTGTTAAAGATCATGAAGATAGTATTTTGCGATTGAGACATAATTTGCTGGCTCGTATCCACTGAGTGACATCATGTAACTTTTTATTGATAACGTGAAGAGGAATTTAGGGGTCTCTATGAGAATAGAAAGGCAAGAGTCATGGCAAATAAAGGGAGAGAGAGAGAGATTTTAACACAACATCTATGAAAATCGTTGATGTAAATAACATTTAAAAGTTGGCATAACACCAAAACCATTGTCATTCATCATGGATGCGTATTGTCATTAAATACAAAATAATGTCTGTTTGTTAGGTAATTCCTGGACCACTCCAAACCCATTCCAACGAGGCCACAATGCTGTGACTTTTTTTTTAGCAAGATCTCATGGTTGATCATATCAACGGCTGTGGAAAAGTCCAAGAATATACAAATCGAACGTGAAAATGTGCTTTAGGAAGTGGTTACCTTTTCAATAGAAGTAAGACATGAGTGGTATTGAAAGTCAGATTGAAAATCGATAAAAAAAACACGACTTAAGAACCTATATTACTCTTTAGTATTTTTTTTTAAAGTTTGAATTGAAATTGGGTTATATACAATTACATCAGATATGCACTCTATGAAAAATACGTTAAACTTTGTTCAGTTCAGTTCAGTTTTTATTTCTGCATTTCAAAATCAATACAAATCAACAAATCAACAAAATACTTACATAGTCATTTACAGAGCTAATATTCGTAACGTTTGGATCATACATACATTTTCTTTTTTCAAGAACGAATATCATATATAAAAGGAAGCAATAGGAAATGATGAAAATGAAATGCAGGGGACCATCATCATAAGCTAAGCTTGACGAGGAAGATGGCCCCAGGTAAAGAGATACATAAAGAAAATCTTGCCACTCACTGAGTGGGGGGTAATTGTGCGAAGGGCACAATAAAGAGATACATAAAGAAAATCTTGCCACTCACTGAGTGGGAAGTAATTGTGCGAAGGACGTGCGGTGAAGTGCGGTGTGCATTGTGTTGGGATGAATCTTGGTTTGTACGTTGAGTGTTATTTTGTGTCTCAGTGTGATGAGGTGAATGTTACTTCAGTTATGGCCGTGAACTCATTGTTTAGGGTGTTTGTTGACCAGGTGGTATGAATATTTATGTGTCAAAAGTATACTGAATTATGAGGGTGTTTTTTAGTTCTCGTTTGAAAATGTTCAACGACGTACATTGTTTTAAATTAAGGGGTAAAGAATTCCGGATATCTGGTCCATTATGTTTTAATGATATTTGAGCTAAAATAATTCTAGGGTTTTCGAGATGGTAATCGGACGACTGACGTGCATGTTCAAAGGTCGGATCTTTGAAAGTGCAAGTTGCACCTTCAAAGATGTTCCTATTGTGACACTGGTCGTAAAGGTGCAAAGTAGCACCTGGGTGTGACATTGGAAAAGGTACAAAGTTGAACCAATTTTTCTTACATTGTAAGTGACAGACTATCTATTAGTTTATGCACAAGAGGGTTCACAATACAATCAATTATAAGTCTCACTAAATGATCTCCACTACGATCATAATCCATGCTCTTTTTATCTGTTAATCTTGAAACAATATCTATAATCAAACAATATTCATTCTATAATATAGAACAATATGGAGTTCGGGCTTGGTATTCGCAAAATATTAAAGGGACTTCTAATTTACATTCTCTTGATATCATACTGCTTATTTTCTTTATGTATAACTCTCTAGGTGGTGGAGGTGGTCGTGGAATTCAACGGCTGTTAGGATCACCGAAAGGCGGTAGGTCATATTATCCTTTAATTTTTCTAATCATGCGTGCTGGCAGGATTTCATACCTTGTCTACATAAAACATGCGAAAATTGCCGTTTGAAGTACTTTTCCAGAATTCCCAGATAGTGTAACCGCTCACCATATTTTTACACAGTCTGTCGGGAGTTGAGTTTCTTCCTTTCTAAATCTACAAATGGACAAGTTTAGATCAATCAGAAACTCTACTATATACAAACTGAATTGTACTGACTATAACAAGACAAGAACCAACTCTTGTTTCATACAATGTAATCAAGTTGGTTCATAGTGTGTTAGTTATTGAGAAACAATTATTCTTTAGAGTAAATACATACTTTTTAGTGACGTAAAATACTTGAGAGCCTTTTTTTTTTGCATTAAGTGCATTTTGTAACTCAAATATCAATGGGTGTTTCCCCAAACGCGTACAACTTGATGCCATGATAATTCCATGAACTTTACTGTTTACATGAACTACAACGAATTTAGTAAATGACAGCATTTTAATCGGAGTGTCATCAAGTATATTACCTGACCTTACTTTCAAGTAAATTGTTAAAAAACATAAATTTAGTAATTTACACACTAAGAGATAGCTTCCTAGCTCACATCCACAAGTAGCATTATTGTAACATGTAATTTGAAAATGGAAGAATGTTGGGGTCTTCGTGAGACCTAATAGAGGTATTGGCAAATACAAGGAGAGAGAGCTTAACAGTAGATACATGGATATCGTTGACCTAAATTACAGAGAGTGTAGAATGTAGCATGATAGGCTATATTAGGGTACACTTCAAGCAGTTGTCACGCATAACACTTGCATAATGAATGCGTTTAATAATAGTATAGCGAGTTTTAGATCTACGGCGCTAATTAGGAATATTTTATTGCTTCTGCGCACGAAACGTTAACGGCGTCCAACCCTGACTATTTTTCGCAGAAACAAATTGTTGTCTATAGATGAGGTAATTCTTATGAACAAATCCAGAGCCTTTCCCCCTCAATCAGCAATGCTCTGACTTTTGATATTGAACAGTATGTCATAGTTGATTTGGTCAAAGGCCTTGGAGAATTGAGGAAATACATTAATTTAGTTAAGTGGTTATGATTATCTGTGTAAGTATTCTCTAAAGAATGGTCATTTCGATATATAGGCTGAAGATCGAGCTTCGGAGATTTTATATTAGCCTTTTTAAAACCTAAAAAAAAATAGAATGGATGACCTACAATTACATATACATCTCATAAATATTTCATACCCGCATATTGAGATAAAAAAAAAATAGTATCCAAAGTAAAAAGAAAGTTGCTCAAATGTGCTCCTAGTGTGCCATTGGAAAATGGGCAAAGCTGAATAAATTTTCTTCAGAGTTTATTACAGTGATTGATTGAGTATAAGCTTTTATACAGGGAGATCTTTACGAATGACACTTTTCTCATAAAATAACGTGACTTCAGTGCCATGAATATAGTATAATGTAATATTCGGCTGTACATAGATATGAAAGTATCATGCCAGATTCGGAAAGAGGAAAAAATCGCTGAAAAATGTATTGTCGATAAGGGTGGCAGGTTGGTCACTTACACTGGGAAATAATGAAGAAAACCAACTGTACGATTGATGGTTTTATAATAATGTCACCTATGAAATACGTGTGGCACCTTATGGAGAGTGTTTTGCTGTGTTATGAATACATCATCCTTGCTGCCCTTTCTTCGGATTGTTAATAAAAATTTCATTCATCAATTCTCTGCTCTAAGTGGACACCGTGGAGGTATTCAACGGCTGTGGGGCATTCCTGGTATTATTGTTATTATTATTATTATTATTATTATTATTATTATTATTATCATTATTATTATTACTATTATTATAATCATATAATTTATCTATACATACGTGCTGGCAAGTTTTCATGCATTGTCTACTTGTCAATTTCTGGTTTGACGTATTTTTACATAATTCGCAGGGGGGGGGGGGGGGGGTTGTAACCGTTCCCCTTATCTTTACCCAGATTCTTGGGAGCTTTGTTATTGCAATATTAAATGTTAACCCGTTAAAGAATTGAGTCCCGAATACACTCGGGCAGGTGGGAAAAGCGTGTTGTAAGAAGATCAGCCCGTCCTCAATGGGTTTAAGGAATATGCTCTTAATACATCATTCACAAAATCTGCTACTGCGAATAGGGCCTATACATGTAGGCCTACTAGGATTTTCAAAAAAACATTTCCCACTTTTGATCATTAATAGTTCAAAAACTGTTAATCTGACAAAACTGTCATTAATACGAGTAATACATGAATAGTGTACAATTTTGTTGAAGGTAATTTGGATGTGAAAGCATAAATCAGTCTCATTAAATCTAAGATTGATTATGAAGTAAGGTTTCAGATCTTGGTCAAATTTAAACCTCTGTACAAAAATGAACTTTGCACAGGAACCAATGATGTGTATGTGAGTGTGTGCTGACAATGGCCTTGAACAATGGACATGCCTGAACCACCTGTCGACTAGGCGTCAGTCTCGTGCTCCCAGGCACATGAATGCTTTAATCAATAATTCATGTGGAGTGCCCTGGGCACTGCTAGTCTGAATTCATGCACGGTAAAGGGTAAAATGCATGCACTTGTATGGAAAAAGTAAGCACATGTTTCCATGTGCTTGCAAACACCATATTCCATTCCAGCTGGCAATCATTTTCAAATTTTGCTTCACATCATCACTAAATCTGGGATATTAATAAGCATAAATGATCTAAAGTTCTTAATTTTTATACAACTGTCTACTAGTAGTCTGACAAATTTGTCGCCTTTTTGATAAAAAGAGATCATTTTTGGTAAAGAGTTCAGCAGCATTTTTCATTGGGGCGATTTGTTTCACAGTAGATATTTAAGGCTCCATGTACACAAGTGTATACTCTAATTGATTTTCTTTGCTTCCTGTCACAATGCTTACGACAGAACAGAAGTTATTCACTGTAATTTCGTTTTTCAGAGGTAGGGAGAGCACTGTCGCCACTCAACGACAGTATCGGCAGGCGTTTGACTTTACATAGATACTGCCAGAGGCTGAATAAAGACTAGTTGTGTTAGTGGAATTTCTCATGAATGAATAATGAAGCAATCAAACCCTGGCCATTGTTCAGGGACCATTGTCAGGGTGTTAACCACACACTCCCATACACACACATTGACCCCTGTGCAAAGTGAAATTTTTGTACAGAGGGTTGAAAATAGAGCAAAATCTGAAACCTAACTGTGAAATTAATCATGCATTTCATGAAACTGATTTATGCTTTCATATTTAAACCACCTTCAACAAAATTGTACACTATTTAGCTATCACTCATATCAATGACAGTATTATCTGATACATAGTTTCTTAATTATTGAGAATCAAAAGTGGGAAATGTTTTTTGAAACACCTAGTATTACATCCCGTCACCGCCGTCATGATTTGTCACCTACTGGTCAACTAGGGACTAAAGAGCATAAATTATTATGAAAATTACAGTGATGATAATGAAACACTATAAACAAAAAAACAAAAATCGAAAATGGTGACAGATTCATCACTATAAACACGAGGAAGGAAATGAATTGTATATTTGATGAATCTACAATGCAACCAATAGGTAGGTATTGCACCATGTTTTGATAGTGTTTTGCTGTATTGTAAATGTATCCACTATGCTGTTCTTACTTTTGATGATTATCAATCACATTTCACCGATTCTCTTCTCTAACTGCTCCCCCAGGTATTCGACGGCAGTGGGAATCCTCTAAAGGCAGTAGGTGATATTATCATATCATTTTCCTATGATACGTGTTGACTGGGGTTTTTTATCCTGACTTGTGGCCAAAATTGTTGTTTGAAGTACTTTTCCACTATTTACAGATATTGTAAGCACTCTCAATATTTCTACCCTTTGGAATTAACTCCCTCTTCTTATTCAGAATGCCTTATCTATTGAATAAAACTCATATGTTTAATCAGTTGTATTTTTTTTTCTGGAACCGCACACAGTTATTAATGATTGTAACACTGAATCACTGAATTTTGGTTTTGCATTGTCCTGATGTTGTTGTGTTTTCCTGTCTTTTTTGTATGAATAGCAAAAGTGCGCTTAGAAACACCGGTAGAAAGCGCCATATAAATCTATTTATTATTATCATAATTACTATTATTAGTAATAGTAGTATTACTATTATCATTATTATTATCATTATTACCATTATTATTATTATTATTATTATTATTATCATTGTTATTACCCAGCCTATTCGGAGTTGTGCATTTTCAGGTTTTCGTACTAGCTACATCAATCAGAAAATCTGCTACTGAGTTTCTAAAATGGCAAAAAGCAATACCAATTCAACGTTTATGGCACGGTAATTTGCCCTACGTCGAGCAGCTGATAAATTAGAAATTATTTTGTCACGTGTTAATTTACACTTACAGACTTAAAGGGACTGTACAGTACTGGTTGAAGTATGGATTCATGTTTTGAACATTTCTAAGTGAGATAATGAAAAGCCTCTTATGAAATATGAAAGAGCATGTAATTTTAAGAAGGATTCAACGTTTATTTGATGAAAATTGGTTTTCAAATGGCTGAGATATCCAAAAAAAAGTGTTAATAATAAAAGGCAACATGCCACAACTTTATTAGGATCTCTTTGTTTCACCTTGTGTTTGGATATTTCAGCCATTTCAAAACCGATTTTCATCGAATAAACTTTTGATGCCCCTTAGAACTGCATTCCCCCTTACATCTCAAAGAGTGGTTTCTGAATATCTCGCAAAATGTTAAAAGCTAAATCTACACCTCGACCAGAACTGTACACACCCTTTAACGCACACAAGCACTCTCACTCACTTTGACAACTCGTACACATCTACATATCGTGCTACATATCAATGACAATACATGTATATCTCTCATGACAACACAACGGCTTTCAATGAAAAAGCAAATAGAGTGTGATAACATTTCGGATCTGCCTTGTTGCTCTTCTTGTCTCTTGTATCGTGCGAATGCAAGACATCATGAAACGAGAAGTGCATGATGCTCCGGAGATGTCGAAAGTGAAGAATGCCGACCTCTCCAAACGTGACGTCAGTGATGTGGGCAATGACTGAGGTGACGTCTCCATTGCACATTGGGCTTGAACCGCGTTGTGAAGCCCGCCACCGCCGTCATGCTTTGTCTCCTCCTGATTAATTATGACCTACTAACAGCGTGAAAAAAAAAAAAAAATCACACAGTGATGATTATTAAACGCTACAGCTAAACATAACTTTTTTTATGAATCATTTTGGTATTTTAGTACCTACGTAATCAATAAATGAAAGCAAACTGCAAAACATGTACTTTTGTTTTCTTTCTTTCTTTCTTGTGTGGCATGTTCTGTTTCATGTGATTTACAGTGTGAGATCTTCTCATTCGTATAAATAATGATATTATCTTATCCTCTCAGTGTGTATCGTGAGAAGAGTATGAAGAAGAACATTCGATATTCTATCTATTAAGGGCAACCATTGTCACATGTTACTTTAGTAACATGAGGAAACAATACTATTTTAGAAACGAATAGGGTGAAAAGGAGAAGAAGATCGAAATTCTCTTAACATTCGATGCTCTATCTATTAAGGGCAACCATTGTCACATTTACTTTAGTGACAAAAGGAAACAATACTATTTGAGAGACGAATAGGATGAATAGAAAAATAGAAAAGAACATGATGACACTGTATTATTAGCAATTGTTAAAATGAACATCTCAAAAGTATACAGAAAGGAGAATCAATGGTTTGTCGTGTGGATGCTTCTGCTAACTTGCGAACGTGTGAATGAAACCGATCTGTACTGTGATGAGTATTGAAGTTCAAGCCAGAATTCACTCTATTCCCATTGGTTCTATAGATACAGCTAAGTACGCTGTACTGTATATAACCTAATTCATAATTATAATATTAAAAAACACACACACACACACACACACACACATATATATATATATATATATATATATATATATATATATATATATACATATATGTATCCCAATCCGTCTTCTGTGGAAGGGCATCACATCAGAAGAAACATTCACTTAGTGCTTGTTTTGTCACGTGTCTTGTATCTTGTAGATACGAACATCAATTTTAATCAATAAAAATAAGTATATTATTTTATTTTGTTGCTCCATGTTATCGATGAAAAAAAAGAAGAAATCTAAGTATTCGTGACATCCAAAGATTTAAAAGAGATACAAAACTACCCAAACTATCTGTGTCTCCGTATGCTCTTTTTAGAAGGTAGATCAGACGTAAATATGTATGATTGTGTCCACAATCGAAATTCTTGCTTCTACCCAGAAAATTGCTCTTTAAATAGTTGTGTAGTAAAAAAAAAAAACAGATATGAGAATTTGGTTGCATACCTTCATTCAGTGGATGGCGGTCACATGTACTATGACTGTGTCTGTTGAAGTAGATAATTAAATATAAATTCGATGGTTGTATACAACACAAGATGATCGTACGCAAGCTTCAAGAGAAATCCTAGTGCCTAGAAGCCACCAAGGAAAGCAATAGAAAAAAATGTTCTAGGAACGCAAAACACACAATCAACATTGCATGATTATGTATATCCGGAGTCGTCAAATTGCTGTATCTATTTTCAAGAAGAGAAGAAAAAGTTCAATGAGATATAATATCACACACAAATGTAATAATACAATACACACAAAAAAATAACCACACACGTGAACTAAGATAAAAATGTATAGTAATATTTCTCCATGTCCTTTTGGAATCAAATCAATAAACTGTTGACAAAACATCTTTCTTAAAGTGAACGCATGCCCTCTTAGATTATAAAAGCCGGGATTATTTACTTTTAAAATGTAGGTGTCGTCCTGAATAAATCAATTTATGTGAAAATGAAATAGAGAATGCATTATTGATATTGTACGATTCAAGTATGGGGTGTAACCGGTTTTTTTTATATAAACAAGACACCGACGGGTAATAGAGTCAGACATGCATTCATATATTTCTTCATGTTAACAAGAAAAGCGCTAAGAGACTCCCAAGAGGTTGATTAACTTGAGGCTCGGCAAAATGAGTTTTCTGCTAAAGCAACCAACTCTAGGCTTTCTTTAAGAGGGCACAGACCACATGACTGCAGTTCGACCCCTTCAAATCATCATGAAGAAATATACCAAAGCCCTACAAACATGACATAGCCATTTGCCTACACCATGTGAAGCTAACAGTGATATGCACTTCACTGCTGTCTGAATGATGAGACACAGAATGTAATGGAACTGATTCGTATCATTTCAAACGAAATAATCTGGTTTCAGGCTCTGTCAACTTCATATATTAGACGAGAATTTGGTCTGCCATTTCAATTAATGTTGATTTTGCTGTTACACCGAATAGATAAAGTCACAGAGATTTTGAAGTATTCGCCATACAAAGCAGTAGCGTCGGTATGCGTGAATTAACGAGACCGTCAACAACCTCTCAGGTTAACCATTATGCCATTGATATCTTTATTTTTGAACACACACAACCTAAATTGGTAGGCAGGACTAATAAGAAGCTAGTCCAGATGGTGTCACCCTGGACTAGTGTTATTCTAGTAATGCTAGCTTGACTTGCTTATTGGACTACCGTGAAGTTAGTAATGACTACTGGACTTGGTAAGCCAAGGCAAGTAATGACTTCTGGACTTGCATAATGCTAGTCATGATGTTAGTTAACACTGCTGGACTAGGGAAATCAAGCTAGTAATGAGCATAAAACTACTCATCATGTTAGTAGTGATTGCTGGACTAGTTAGGCAAAAGATAGTCAAAGAGTGCTGGACTAGCACAAAGCTAGTCATGTCTGCTGAACTAAGTTACTAGCTTTGGATTTCCATGCTAGTCATGACTGCTGGACTAGCATGAGACTTGTAATGGATGCTGGACTATGCTGAGTAAGGCTAGTCATTGCTGCTTGACTAGAAAACGACTAGCTTTAAACTAGTGTAGATGGTGTCAAGTTACACTAACATAGAGCTAGTACAAACAGCTAGACTAGCTTATTGCTGGTCTGGCCCTTTTGACTAGCTTTCACCAAACCTAGTGCAGCATGCATGACAAGCAAAAGCTAGTCAAGGTCTCGGAGATGAATCTGAAATGAAATTACATGTATGCAGATAATGTAACTGTGACGAAAATACATTAAAACAAAAGCAATAATATCAGGTTAAAAATCTCAAATTTTATTCATCCAACGAATGCAGCAAATTAATGTAGGCATCATGAATATCACAAATGAATCTTACATAATTGAAAAGAAATTGAATTGCAGCATTGAATAAACATATGAATATACAGGGTTACATAAAAACACTCAATGCACAATGGGAAGCATGAAATAAATCAAGAGTCGAGCTCTACAACTGCATATCTCCTTATATACAACATTTATATAAAATTGAACCCGTAAATGGCCATGTGTTGTGAACTTGCAACCCAAAAGGGTGGACCAAAAAAAAAAAAAAATTATGTTATGATTCATTGTTATATGAGCTCATTAAGCACATGAAATTGTGACACGGCAAGTGATAGAATAAAAAAAAAAAACGATGAAGGTGCGGGGGAGGTGAGGGGGAGATGGGAGAGAAACGGTACACATAAAGTCTATGGGAGCGATTTTTTTAATTATGTGAATAACTTTGCTATACTAGGAACTAGGCAGTTGATTTTGGTTTTTTCTTACAGCTAGGACAGGTATAATAATCCAACTCCAAATGCATTATAAATTTCTCAATGATAATTATCTCAAATCAAGTCACAAAAGCTTTGATCATATGACCAAGTCAACTTAACACTATGAGAGCAAATTTATTATAATTCATAATTTTGGTATAATATGGGCTACAAACTTGATTTGAGTCTTTCTCATCCTCATTATTTCAGCTTCATAACGCATGTTTTATTGTACAGTGTATTAAGAACTATAAATTATATGTGGCTATACAACTCGAAATCTGTGTCAAGGAGTAGCCGCAAGGCAAAGTCTGAAACTAAAGCAGAAATTCATTCCCAAGGATTGTGTACTAAATGTACAGTACATGTATTTTGGAATTTAATTAGAGAAATCTGACTCTGGTTGCTTTCTTACAAATGATTATAACATAGGCGTATAGTAATAACTCATTGAGATAATGTGTGTGGTTCCTATACAATTTCGTTATTACAGAGTATATTTCATAAACTTTCACGCACAAACACATTACTGTCCATAAGAATAAGATGTAATGAGGCTTGCAGTGATGTAACATCCAATACAAATGTAGGTACCGGTACATGTAATGTATTAATCTGATCTAAAAATACAACAAACGGAACAAATTCTCTAAAAATTTCAGATTTTGACTTCTTTTTATATCATGCCATTTTGTACAGAAAGGATGCATTTCTGAAGGTGGTATCAAGGTATGAAATCAGACTAGTACAAGACCGATGCTAGTACACAAAACAGTCTGTCCTAAGGGGTTTTCCGAGGTATTGTCATGAACAACATTTCATGAATATTCTTTATCTTTAAGGTATCTACTTAAAACGTATCTTGACTGTAATGCTTTCGGGTCTGGAGAGCAAGATTTTTTTTCCCTCTCTTGGGGGCCCTATCCTCTGCCCCCCCCCCCCCCCCAGCTCCAAGGAGGTTATCATAGGTATTGAGGCATTGTCATGAACGTATATTCTTCACCTATAAAGATATCCACATACACCATATCTTGCCTATAATGCTTTTAGATCTGGAGCACAAAAGTTTCTCCCATCTTCCCTTGCCCCCCCCCCCCCCCCTCGACCACATGCTCAACATGAACAACCTTGGGACCCTACCCACTAAGGATGATCCCAACCAAGTTTGACTGAAATCTGGACTCCGGTTTGAAGAAGATGGACATGTGTTTTTTCCCCTTGGCCCCCACCACCGAAACTTGGGTCTTTCCATGAACAAACTATATTCTTTATAGGTAAATGTATAGATCTACAAATAACATATTAACTGCATTGTTTTGGGGTCTGGAGAAGAAGATTTTTAAAGATTACCCCCTTTTTCCCCTTGGGGCTGTCCCCCTGGGCCACATGCTCCACATGAACAACTTTTGGTCCCTACCCCCTAAGAATGATCCCCACCAAGTTTGGTTGATATCCGCCTACCAGTTCTTGAGAAGAAGATGAAAATGTAAAAGTCTATGCACGACGCATGACGAACAAAAAGCGATCGATCGCAATAGCTCACTCAAGCCTTTGGCTCAGTTGAGTTTAAAATAGACACAATGAACATTACCCACTTCACTAGCAGTTGTTAAGACCACATTTTGAAAACAGTACATGGATCAACCAGTCTCTGTCCTAAAATAGATCAATTTTTTTTTCACCAGAAAGCCAGTTTCTGACTAAAGGCAGTTTATTGTGTTACTGATGTTTGATCATCTAATATTCAAATTAAATATCAACTAGCACTAATTGACAAAATTTGAAACAGTTAACCAAAATAAACTAACAATTATACCTCAAATGACCTTGTTTTTTGACTTTTGAGGCTTTGACCCTGTCATGTGACTTCAAAGTGTGTCATAAGGGGAAAGTTACCATAGTGCACCTATTATCCAAGTTTGGTTACGATTGAAGTTCAAAAAAGTTACTGAAACTGTAACAGATGGACACATGGAAGGAAGCATGGATGAACATACAGAATTTGGATCGTTTTGTGTCATCACAATATTTGGTGAATACTGCCAGTTGTTTGGGAAAATAAAATCTTCCCTGTAATAAGGTTGTTTTCAGGGCAGCTTGAAGTTTCAAAACAAACTCTTTTCATCGACGAGCCCTGTTCTACTTTTAGTGTTGAAGTGCTGCAGTACGTCCTGGTAACAGCTTCATGTTCAACTACAGATAGCCTGATGAGTCTGACTCTTCAACAAGAATGTAAGTTCCAACTTCAGAGGAGCATTTAATGTATCTCTAAAGAGGAAAAAGCAAGGATATGTACGTAGGCCTATACACCGATGGTAGCTGTCTCTTCTCGTCGGGCTTCTAATCTAACGTTGGAATTGTGTTCAGTCAGGGGCTTGGTGGGAGCTGCAACTACTCTCTCTCTCTGCCTGAGTTGATGAGTGGTGTCATAGCTCCTCAAGGTCTCCAAACGATACTCAATGAATCCCGAGATCCTTGTCATACAGGTACTCCTGAAATATAAGAATGCATTGTAGGTCAAAGCTTTTTCTCGAGTCTCAACAAATTTCACTTTGGCACAGAGTTGACTATAACTGATGAAGATCTGATAGCAGTAGAAATACATGTAGTGGCATTCTTATGGAAGAAAACGAGAATAGGTTTATAATAAATGAACGGCGCAACTGGCATGTTGGAGCTTACGTTACATTACGTTACGTTGGAGTTTACGTACATCCAACCTAAGTCATGGAATCAGACCAATCTGCACACCAAATTTATTAGACATCTATGAACATGTACATCAAAGATTATCAAAAGCCCCCACATTGCCTGTATATTTGCCCAATGATTTAAGACATAGATGCAATTAATTTCCCTGTAAAGGCCATTTTTTTTTTTTTTTTTTTTTTTTTTGGGGGGGGGGGGGGGGGGGGGGGGCTCATGACCATATCCTGAACAACTTTGGGTCCTTGCCCCCTAACTAAACAGGGATGATCAACTCCTAGTATGGTTGAATTCTGTCCACTATCTCTGGAGAAAAGTTGAAAATGTTCAAGTTTTTGCAAGCTAGATGAATAAGATACCATGTATGTCACTTAAGCTTTCTGCTAAAGAGGGCTAAAAAGTTGTAGATCACATAAACTTATGAGTATAAACTTACATATCCTTGTGCACCTTGTGTGGTGTCTCACAAAGTGGGGTACTGCATCGCAACTGCCTTGGCTTCAACGCGTCTTTTGCTCACTACTTGGGTATCTGAATTTAAAAAGGAAGCAAGAAGAATGTTAATCATATTCTACGAAGCAAATATATAACATCAAAAAATTGACCCTCATTTCAATCTTTTAAGGGGCTGAACTATTTTCATGT
This sequence comes from Diadema antillarum, assembly GCF_040938485.1. Lineage (NCBI taxonomy): Eukaryota > Metazoa > Echinodermata > Echinoidea > Diadematoida > Diadematidae > Diadema > Diadema antillarum. The sequence continues at coordinate 66,928 of NW_027271577.1, read as the reverse complement.
TTTTTTTTTCTTGGCATTAATTTCTATTGCTATTCAGTACCGCTGTTTCAAGTACATTTATTCATGTGCTTCTTACACCAAATATCAGTTAATACAAATGAAAATTTCATGCGGATGGGTTAAGTGTGGATGTGCACAGTTAGTAGAAAAATACAAGATGTGATTATCCATCGAACTTTATGGCAAATCAATTTCCATTTTTTTTTTTTATTCATCATTATTATAATTATATCATAAGTATCAGGACTATTATCATTTACATGTGGCCCAATGGGGCTACCAAGAAAATAAGTAAGCGCGGAGTCTTGTAGGTACACTCTGTTTACATGTTTCATACAAGTATATCAGTCTTTATTTTTAAATCTATAACCATCACTTCATTTACAACGTTATACTTACCGGTCCCTTCATTTTTTTTTTTTTTTTTTTTTTGGGGGGGGGGCACATTTTAGACTGTTATTCTCTATATTTGAGAAGACAAAAACAAAAGTGAACAGGCAAATTAGATGGTGCTATATTGCATGGAAATGTATAGTACAAGACATGACAATGGGAAACTGGTTTTCCAGACCAGTATTCAAACAATTGAACTTACGCTGTACTGTACAGTTTTCTGCTTCCATTATCAACAAGAAATATGCTACGATGATCTGGATAAGCAGGTGTCTCCTTGGAGCAGTCAGAACTCCTTCCATCAGCTATTGAAGTATCTCCTCCCCCTTGGAGTGATGTGTGTGTTGAATTCCTGGGCAAATAAGTAAAATTTAAAGGTTTTACAATTTAAATCATACAAATTATGGCATGAGGATAATAGGTCCCTCCAGTTTACATTATAAACTTGAAGTGCAAAATCATTTAATATACATATTTGCCGTAAGCAACGTTCAGCTCTACTTACACAACTCAAGACTGACCATAACATGGTTTTCACTTCTGTCGATACAGCAAGTACACATTTTTCTTAAATACGAGTACTAACCTCTCAAGGCTTTCATTTTCAGAGAGAAGGACAGCTCTAAAACTGCTCCATGAAGAATAATTAATACTTGAAAATCATTTCTTCAAACAAAACAAAACCAACAAAGCTTTCAGTCTCTTAATGTAGCCTCTTATGTAATTACTGAGACTCTAGAATGTAAAATAAATGTGAATCAATTTCAAACTAGTCTCCCTTCATTAAACATCGTGGAAAACAACAGAATAGCTTACAGCAGGGTTAGTGCAATGGAAGTCCATATCTCAGAGGCTCCTTCGCTGATGTTGGCCCGGTGTTTCCAGCATTCGTCAACCCTGCATTCAATGGCTAGTCGTTGGCCACATCTGTTACATGTACTTCTTCAATCTGGTGATCTGCACCCTCGTGGTGTGACAGAGACTGTACAGCTATCAATCTGTCTTCGTTCTCCAAATGATGACCCCTATACCGAGTTCCTTTAAATCACCATCACTCCCGAAGAACTGTCATGTTACGTCTTTTTATCTGGAGGAAAGCATGAAAACACAATGTTCAGAAATGGATTTAGAACTCATCTCCACAAGACAATATGCAGTTCCGTTTTGTCCACACAAATACTAAGTGTGCATCAATAGAAAAGCTAGAAATTACTTTTTAGCTATATCGATCAGCATATTTAGAAAGACCCAAAGATGATCTCTGCCAAATTTCAATGCCTAAGGTCACCTGTAACTTTCATAGAAAAACAATGTTCAAATATAGTACCCGTTGTCGTCTGCTAAAAGGGGGATCGATCTCCATGATGTGTGAGCACGTTGATCTTCAGCTAGAAGTGTGATGTCACAGTGGACTAACACTTAACAGTGCATGCATCGTATTTCTTACTTAGATGATTGCCACACATGACGTGGGAGTGCAATAGCACTATGGTATTCTCCCAGCTGTGTGGATGCTTGAATGTGGTGGCAAATAAAAGTCCTTTTTACTACATAGGTCATCACAATTATATAAATCACCAAATTTCACCATTTTTTTTTTGATTACCGTATCAATCGAGATCACCTTCTGGCAACACAGTGTCAGTGATTCGGCTGTCGACTCAATAGCAATGTAGAGTTTCTAGACGCTTCTAGTCTATTGCATTAACCCTATTTCAACTGGGCTATTGGAGACCAAGTTTTTACGGGGGGGGGGGGGGTCAATTTGACCCCCCCTTCAGATCTCGGCCGCCGATCGCGCGATCGCCGCAAAATTTTGCCTGTAAATAGAGCCGGATGTCAACTACAAGATTACACGGTCATACAATAGAAAAAAATGTTGATTTTATATTTTTGAATAAATTAATTATGCAAATTTATGCATGAAATTATATTTTTACATATAACTCCAACAAAAAGACTGAAGGATTGCTAAATTTTTGTGTCAGAGTTCCTCAAGACACATCAAACAATTTTCTTTTAAAAAAATAGTGCAGTCAAAATCAGTTTCTTTTGTTTTTTAATTGTTTTGTTAATTTTTCATGTATTTTACTGTTTTTTCGATCTTTTGTTTTCCATTGTTTGTTTGGTTTTTTTTCAAAATTTGTTGCAGGCACTTTTTCAAGCTTATCTACATTAGAATTGATTAATTTCAATGGTTAAAAGTTGAAATAATCTAATTTATATCAATTAAACAAAAAACAAAACAAAACAAACAAACCACAATTTGCATAGGATTTGCACAGAAATCATGAATTTGAGCTGTTTTCAGGTTGACATGCATATGCAAAACATTGCGTAACTTCAAAACTGTGGACCCGGAAATCGGAAATTTGGTCTCAAAATATGCGGGAGACTTCAATGAAAAAAAGTCATGAAATGACGCGGCAAAATCTTTGCGCGTTGCGGAATCGTGGCGTGAAATGTCGAGAAGGGGGTCAATTTGACCCCCCCCCCCCCCCAGTTAAAATAGGGTTAATTATAGCACAGCTTTATATACGTCGATCTCTAACCGTGGTCTAAACTCGACCAGACGTCTCCCTCTACATACTTTACAGTGATCATCTCTGTGTGCATGATGCTATGCTTGTAGTCCATGTAGAGTTCATACCACTGCACTGTAGGCCTAACGTTAGGTCTATAATACCGCAATGAGAACCGGACCTAGGCCCTAGGATATAGCTTATCCTGGAAAACCGTTCAATGTAGGCCCTAGATGTTCAACAGTGGTCTAGGTTCTGCTTCTACTACGTTCTAGGGCTAAATCGTGATATCGGTCCCCTCTCATTCTGCGTTTGTGTCTCCACTAATGCGCAAAGTCTATGGAGGTTGAAAGAAGTCCCCAGCTATAGCGGTGAAGGGTGAGTGGGGACCTAACCGGAGTTCTAGACTACCTACTAATACTAGTTGGGCCTAACCCGTTAGTAATAGTAGGCCTATTTCGTGTTAATGCTGTTCTAGTTGGAATAGAATAAATGAGTAGGGCCTACAATTAATGCCAACGGTTGTGAGACTTGTTTAGACTAACGGTTAGACTTTTACAGTTAGACTTAGAGTAAGCCCTACCTCGGTAGAACCCCAACTTAAGTACATGTAGACTAGACCGTGTCTAGTTCTATTAAGATCTAACATTACACTGTTAGTAGTTAACGTTTATAGGCCTACGACTAACGTTCTGGAGAATTTAGACTCAGAGTTTAGTGTGTCCCAATATTTTCTGAAATGCATAATGTTAACGTTAGAACTTTTAGAACTCTATTCTATGTATTAGAAGATAGAGCTGATGATCGATGTATCATGAGAGGCATTTTTTCAACTTCGCTCTATAGGTGCCTACAAAAGTACAAGTAGCGCCCTCACACAGTTACAATGTCAGATGTACAATGTCAATGACGGTTACATTCGTCACTCATTTTTGTTAATTTTGGAAATCATAACCTGGTCTAGACTCTATTTTGTTTGAAAAATGCGTTTCTAACGTTAAAAAGTTAAAGACTAATTTATAGTCCGCGAATAGGCCGAGCCCCATCCCAACATGCACAAAGACTCAAAGTATTACTGTAGTATTAGATCCTAACACCTAACAGTTGAGTTTCGGCCTCGGATTCTAGCTGTTACGTAGGTGTTTATGGTAAGGTAACTGCGACCAGCCCCATAGCTAACTGTGTACACTAACGTTACAAGGAGCGTCCCGGGCCCGGGGTTATTCGTAAGGTAACTTAGATGGTCGTTTACGGAGAGGTAGTAGCCCATAATACTGGAAAAACTCAACAAGTTATAATTAGATCGATCTATGGTTTGCTTACCTTCAAAAATGTGAATAATATCTCCGCCCCACTCCATTTGAAGACAGAAATTTTCTCACGTCCATTACATCCAGGCATTGATTCTCACGATTGCACACGCACGTAAATCCTATGCATATAATACACGCACAGCACATCGTATACACATGCATACAGTAAGTCCACGCACAGGCGACAGACGCGTCGCTCAGGTAAACCTTCCCGCGCCCAAACCAGGGGAAATTGCGGCTGGTGATTGGCTTAAAGTAAACACATGACAGGGGAATTCTCAATTTCTATTGGCCTAACCAAATGCATTCAAATAAGTATTCACTGGAATTCACCCTAGTTCTGCCAGCTTGACTTAGTAGTTCACGGTAGTTCCTTCAGTTTTACTAACATGCGCTGTTTTCGTAAGATCAACGAGTTTATGATAGTTTCTCCACTTCGACTAGCTTTACACTAGTTCCTCCACTTTGACTAATTCTTGGCGTATACACTGCAAACTAGTACAGCATACAATTTTATGCTAGTCAGACTTGATTGACTAGCTTTGGGTTAGTAAACCATGGCCTGATTTAATCCAGCAGAGCATTACTAGCTGCATTGCCGCATTTTACTATCATCATGTTCGTATAGCAATTTTTACTAACCGTGCTCGACTAGTTTAATGCTAGTCAGGCCAGGAATTGACCCATTTAGGTTGTGTGTGAAATGTCATTGTATATTGCTTGAAAATGCTCTGAATGTGAACCATAATAGTCCGTTCGACGAAGCATGAACGCCCGTGTTTATTTTGCAGAAAACCACCCCGTTCTCCTTTGTTATCTGGCATTCTATTATCATATTATTTCGGTAGGAGGGGAAAAGGCATCGCATAGCTCTAGCAAACTTGCATTACAAGTGTTTGATGAATACGGTGTCTGAATGAAACCGTGAGCTGCTCGTAGGGATCTAAAGAACGTACATTGGATGTTATACCAGAGGACACGTTTTGCCGAAAAGAATTTCTGCTTACTCGCTGAGAAAATGAAGAATTTTGAAAGTGTGTGTATAGTCCTTCTGGTCGTCGGAGCTCTGTTCGCGAAGGAAAGTGGTAGGTCAAATGGATTTAAAGATTTAATTATCCCTTCTATTCCTATCTAATCAATTCATACTTTCACCAATCTCTCAGTGTTGTTGTTGTTTTTTTTTTTCATTCATTTTTTTTTTTTGGGGGGGGGGGGCAGACACCTGAAATAACGCCTTTCTGAAATTTCAAATAATGCATAGGCCTATGAGTGCAATCTTTCGTTCCAGTTTTTCTAGCAAAGCAGCTAAGTGTGCGGTGTAGTTATCACTAGAAAGGCAATACATGTAGATCCATTATTGTATATAGACCGACTGTAGACCTCTTCTTGATATCAACTTTGGAGAACTGAGTGTATATTTATGACCACAACGTACAGTACGTACGTTCCTCTTTTAACTATAATTATTTTCCTTTTTCACCGTCCGTTTCAACAGATGCACACCAAGATGATTTTGGAGGTAGGTTGTCGACTTTTACAGTGTATTTGTTTTTGTGCATAATCTATCTTAAATCTTTACCAACGCTCATAAACGTTACTCGCTTATGTTACATTCTTTTAATGTTCATGTTTCTCAGCAAAGTCTTCGATTTAAAAAAGTTCTTATTAACTTCTTTTTCTCTAGAATATGCATGCCTTTTCGTCCCTCTATTTTTTAGTCAAACACGTAGAAACGTGAAATGAAGAATGCTTAAAACACGAACAAGGGGATGGCTAGTAACTGATCAGTGGAATCAGTGGGAACGGGGATGATTGTTCCAATCCTTGTGGGATTCATTTAAGAGTACATTATATATCTTTTAATGTGTGAAAATTATTTGCTTGAGAATGGTCTCATATTCAAGTAATGTGCAGTTCACTATTTCCAGGTTACCATGCCTGTACAGTGACGGGGCGATCGTTAACGATCGCCCCGTCACTGTACAGGCATTCTAACCTGGAAACATTGCTCAGCATGCTCAGCGTCAAATACATGACATTTTACGACTTGATATACATGACACGTTAACCCCTGCTAGAAAAAAAAAATGATTACCTCTGATGAATACATATGCTATAGACTGATAACCATAAACGGAAATTATCAAACAGTCATGATGTCTAAAGGAGTGCATTGTCATTATAAGTTGAATAATGATCCAAATTCCAATTTTATAGGTTTCCAGCAATGCCGTGTTGTAATTCAGAGTTTGAATTCAGAATCTATCTTCACTTCGTTTTTAGCGTTCAACATATTCTTGCTTTAAGAGTTGACATAGATTAATTTGTTTGTCCAAAATTCTTAACAACAAAACAGTTGACTATAATAAACGTTTATTGTTACGATTGTTCAAATGCATAATATGCACGTTTCTTCGCTGATGCTGCTGTATGGTTGGTAGACGTTACTGGGGACACAACGTTGTTCTGCATTTTCCTGAACACTATCATAATTATGACTAACCTGTGGTGCGTTCTAACCACCAACAGGCAAGAGGTTACAATGTTCTCCGCGTATACGCCGAAGACTATACCTCGAGTTTTGTGGTCGGTTACCTCATGTCTGTTAAGACGCGATGTGCCATGAACTGGTAGTGTTAACAATGTTCTCCAGGGCCTTATTTATAAAATTTTATTTCAATAACAAGTTACGATGGATGTTATAAGCTAGTGAAATCCTTGCATCTGATGTGCTGAGCAAATGTGTCATAGACATTTGGGAGTAACTATACTGTTGTTCATTCAGTGGCTTAGAATTAATGTGTTTTTCGGAGATGCAGACATCGGAACTTACCTGTTTAGCGCTCGCTTGCTCTCTACTTACCAACCATGTTGTCCTTACGTCGGATTACTGACAAAATTTGTTTATCATAATTGTTTTCTTCTCGTCCCTTCTTAAGGTGCGAGTATTTTCCCACCCCGATGTCCTCCGAATTGCGGTAGGTTATGGAATGTTATAATTTTGTTACCCTACATTAGTTAAGCCAGGACTGCCTGCTAACATGGTCGTTTAAAATACTGAGAAAAAAAATAAAATATTTAGATGATATCCACACAGGTTAAGTGTTCCCGATTTTAACATCAATCTCGTCAGAGTTGTATATTTTCTCTCGTAAATACAAAAGTAGTTTATGTCATGTGGAGACCCCACTAGAATACGAGGCGACTACCATGTACTATACGGGGCGAATCAAGAATTGATGCAAACTGACGTTATATTTCCCTGCATGACGAAAATGATGTACAAAAAAAATAATGGTGTCAAAAGTTGAGAGAACACTCTCGATGAGTGTAAAATTATTTCTCTTCCCAACCTGATGGAAGTGTTGTAACAGAAACTTAACTTGGCCGCTACTTAAAACTTCTAAACACGCACCAATATATCAGCAGCATCTTTTTCATTGTGAGACAATGTTTCTAAGTACGATGAAGCATTTCATTAAACAAACGTTTCCTAAGTCCATAACTTTGACTTGTCTTTGCATCTCTCTTTAGAGCCTTTACGTGACGCTACAAAACGAGAAGTGAAGGAGATCCTACAGTTTCTTAGGATGGAGAATGCCCAACGCACCAACTATGACGTCGGTGGTATAAACGATGACTGAAAAGACGGCTGCTTTGTCTTTTAGACCTTAATTGTATCGTATCTCTGTGTTTGTAAGCATGTATTCTCTGCTTAGCAACCACATCATTAAAAAAAATGAAAGCGGATTGATGGAAACAAGAATTTTTCTCATGCTGTTGTTAGAAGCAATAAATGCAAGAAAGCTATACACTTACTTTGGTTCTCTTTCTTTGTGTGACGAGTTCTGCTCCTTGTCATTATACATGCTGTATGTCTTTACAACAAGCAATGAGATGTTGAGGGTATTGTGAGTTTTTTAATCATCTATTTTCGGTATTCCTAAACAAAAGGGGGAACTGTATGTAGTAATTTATTGTTATTCAGCCCCCAATAACAAATGTGCAAAGACTTGTCGTCAAACCCGAAATTTTAAACTGCGTCTAGTTTCACCGACCAGTTGCTGACTGTTTGCAAGCCGATCGGTTTCAGAGCTGCTTGCAAAAGTTTTGCGAACAACAACAGCAGCAACTACTATTCGATGACGAAAAGTAGTTGTCGTCTCATAGGTTCGGCAAGCACTTAGAAGGATGACCAACAAAGGACTTCTCGCAGTACAGTTGTAATCAAAAGTAGAAGTAGTCAGTAGGGAACCAAGGGTCAGCATGGTTCTACCTTGCAGACAAGTCCGGATCATGGCTTTGGTGTTAAATACTGTAAGAAGGAAGAAGAGGAAGCGATAGTTCTCTCCCTTCTGTTAAATTCAGTTGAAGAAGGAGGAGAAGACAAAGACACAACTAGGTGAGGCCACCTTAATTACAGCTTTACCACCTGAATCTCTGCCTGCTACTACAATGGCAGCTCTTAAATGCGACTCCTAAAAAGTCACCCCAATTAAAAGCCAAACGCAAGCATATAATGCAAGCCATCGATGACTGTGGTAGTGACAATCGGTAGCTGTTCTCTATTGCAAAAGGCCTTTTACATCTCAAACTGCAATCTCCCCTTCCAGTAAACATCAACATTTCATGGAATATCTACCTCACACTATGAGCAACTTCTTCAAAGCGAAGACTACACACACTTAGAGCAACCTATCTAACAATAAAACTCCGCTTTTATTTCACACCTCTGCCTGCTTGGACTTTTTTCGACTCACTGATGCTAACGAAAATAAATCGCTTCTTCCTTAAGTCACAGCCAAATCATGTTAGTTGAGTCCCATTCATTCTACACTACTTACTGATTGTATGTACACCTCTGTACCGATTCTGGCAGAAATAATCAACATAATCCTCGAGCGTGTTGTTTTCTCCAGGCTCTCCGAATATCTCTCTGACAACCGCCTCCTTTACAACATGATCGAGACTCTGCTAGCCAGCATCTCTTTCGATATTCAATCATTATAGCTTATTATTGTCATTCAGACGACATACATTTTGTACCTACGTACATAATATTTACCTACGTCATATACGTGTCTTTTTTCTCCAACCAAATTGATGCTACAAATACGTGTACCCTCAGACGACTCCAGCTATGTGTTGATGACATGCGCTCAGGATGAGTTCTCGTTCATTGCACTTCCTCTCTCTGACACAAAGACAGCGATGAAAACACACTTATTCCTTCTGGCATATTAATGATTACTATTTTTTCTATCATTTTTTCCCTTTTCTATGTCTTTCTCTCCTTGTACCATACTCAGAATTGTGTGTAAGAATTTCAAATACCCTGTATTGTTACTGTCATTATTATTCTTATTATTTTCAGTAGTAGATAGTAGTACAATGTACAAGCAATAGTTGATAGTAGTGTTAATGTTAATATCATCATCATTATTTAAATGTTTCAGAATTTAATAAATAAAGACGCTGAAACACACTTTGCAACCTGCATTGTGTTCGCAGCAGTTACGATGTGAGACACGAAACTTGATGGGACGGCATGGTTTGTCCCACTTAATAGAATATAGTGCACTGCTTTCAGGTTCTGTCAAGTGCACGATAATCTTGTGGACGAAAATTTGAAAGGCCATTCCATTCAATTTCGTGTTTGGTCTTACTGAAAAAAGGAGGCAACGAGGTTTTGAAGCTTTGTTCGCTTGAAGCAGAAACATGGTCATACGCATACACAATTAACAAGACAGCCAAAAGGCTATCAATCCTTTATATGCCCTTTATTTTTTGTTTTGAATTCTCATTGTAGTTTGCATGACTTGCATGAAGTTCCCACAATATTATCCGGTTGATTAAACATGAAAGCGCTTTATTTATTTTTTTTAGAGGACCATTCCATTCTTCTTTGTTATCTGAACCTATAATGCGCTAGCAGGCCGGGGAAAAGGAATACATACGTATATCAGTGTCTGGCTGTATGAGAAGCTATAGCGCACAAGCTTGCATCAGACCTGTTTACTTAAAACAGTGAATCAATAAAACTGTGAGCTGCTTGGAGGGGTCCAGAAAGTCAACCTCGGGTGCTTTACATATCAGAAGACTTATCTTACTGTACACTATTCAATCACGAAGGGATTTCTGCTCATTCGGTGAGAAAATGAAGAACTTTGCACTTGCGTTTCTAGTCCTGCTGGTTGGCGGAGCTCTGTTCGCGAAGGAAAGTGGTAGGTCAAATGGATTTATCCACTTTATCATCTTTTTCACCTCTATCCAATCAATGCATACTTTCACCTGTCTACTAGTGGTCTAATTTGTGAATAACATCTGAAATATATTGCCTTTGTGAAATTTTTAAACAAAGTAATTCAGCGCAATCTTTTGCCATGGGCTTCTGAATTTCCATCCACCATATATGGAAAAACAAAAAAACTTTTAAGATAACGTGTTTCAATGCACTATTTTGTGGGTAGCGTCCCAGCACTTTTGTGCGCAGCGCACTGAAAAGGCACTTTGGTGATTAGTAGATCCATTATTGTATATAAGCCTACTTTAGTCCTCTTCTTGATGTAATCTTTCTAGAATTGAGTGTGTATATATTCAATATAATGACCAGTGAGAAATTAGTTTATATTCGCTTTATCTTCTTTAGGTGCGAGTAGAGTGCGACGGCGGGATTGTCCTCCGCAATGCGGTAAGGTTATGAAATGTAAACATTTTGTTACCCTGCGTTATAAAGCCAGTTTTCTTCATCCACACTGTTAGGTATTTCCAATTTCAAAATTAATCTCGTCGGAGTCGTATATTTTATTTCCTGCATTATTGTCATGTGGAAACCCTACTAGAACACGAGGCAACTAAACATGTACTATGTAAAGGAAATCTAGACTTGTTTGATGCAAACTGACGCCAAGTTTCCCTGCAACGCGACAATGATGTACAATTAACATAATGGTGCCGAAAGAGAAAGTACACTGTGGATGGGTGTAGAATTAATCTTCTTCCCTACCAGATGGAAGTGACGTAACAAAGACGTATCTTGGCCCCCTGTTAAAGGGGCATTCCGGACGATTTTCATAATTTCACATCATGTAGTACATAATCTGACAGCTCCATGTATAGATTTGTAGAATTTACTGTGGTCCTTGAGCAGAGAAACCAATAAACTGAAAATCTTAAACAACTTACACTGAACAGTGTCGATGACATCAGAGCCCCACATATTTCAGAAATGTAGCAGTGCAATAAGCCAGTTCGGGGTTCCAGTTTGAGCATGAGCAGGAAAAGGTCATTTGTACCAAGAGACAGGTTGGTTTTTAATTTCACTGAGATAAGCATCTGTAATGCTATGATTATTCATGAAGTCATTATAAATGGTGCCTGCCAGTACCTCCACCTGACAGCAAGCCTGGTGTTTGGCAATGTTAACAACTTATGTTTGTTAATGTATTCAAAACAGCACAATGACATATATGCTTCCCAAAGTGTTGATTGAAGAACCATCCTGGTCATTTCATCTACACAGGTTCTATGTTGGGCAAGCTGCTGCATTATGTCGCTTTGAACTGAGTGAAGTGCCTAACCAACTGAGAAAAATGAAAGGTCATTTGTATCCATGTGCACATGAGCTATCTCCGAACTGGCTTATTCCAGTACATTACCGCTTGCTGAACAAGTTCAGCTGTGTATAATCTGTGCATGCCTTTTTCTTTTGCTCTGTTTCCTTGAGCTCCAACTCATGCATTCTTATGGTGAGGCTGCCATGTCATCGTCCTTGTTCATTACAATTTATCATGAATTTTGAAAACATTCCCATTCCTCATCTCAATCACTATAAATTCTGAATCTGTTTACTCAGTTTAACTAATTTGTTCAAATGTACAAGTCTGAAAATCATCCGGAGGTCCTCTTTTAAAACCTCTAAACGCGCACCTGGATATCAACATCTTTTTCATAATGAGACAATGTTTTGAAGCATGTAAAGCGTTTCATTAAATCAGCGATAGATAAGTCCTCACCTTCGGCTCGTTTTTACATTCTTCCGTTAGGGCGACTGTCCGACATGTCTGACATAGCAAAACGGGATGTGAAGGAGGCTGCCAAGCTCTATGAGATGGAGAATGCCGACGACACCAACAACCGTGACATCGGTGATATAAACAATGACTGAAGAGATGTCTCTTTTGTCCATAGAGCTTGAATTGTGTCTCTGAGTTTGTGAACACGTATTCTCTGCAAGGCGACCATATCATTAAAAAAAATGAAAATAAGAATTTTCGCATGTTGTTGTTACGGACAATAAATGGAGGAAAATTATAAAGCACTCACTTTGTTTCTCTTTCTTTGTGTCACACGTTCTGTTTCTTGTCATTATGTTGTATGTCTTTTAAAACATACAATGATTTCTTGAGTGTACTGTGGGTTTTTAATCATCTATTTTTCTGTATTCCTAAAAAGGGGGATCGGAAGGGGAATTGTTTGTAGTACTGTATTGTTATTCAGGCCCCGATAACACACTTGCAAAGACTTGTTGACAACCTGTAGGAAACCCTAACCCCAAATTTTCATCTGCGACTTGTTTCACCGACCCGCTGCAGACTGTTTGCAAGCCTGTTAGTTTCATGTAGCGGCTTGCGAAAGTTTTGCGAACAACAACAGCAGCTAAAACAAATATGACGCAAAGGCGACAGCAATGGTCGGCAACTGGTCGGCAACTTCACACGCTTAATGAAGACCACTACCATGACAGTTGATCGCCTGTTGGTGCTGATGTTCGCATAAGTTCGGCAAGCATTAACTGTAACTATTATTACTGAAGGGGACCAGCAAAGGACTGCTCAGTAAAGTGTAGTAAATAGTAGAAGTAGTCAGTAAGGACCCAGGGGTCAGCATGGTTCTGCCCAGGCAAGTCCTGAGCATGTATTTAGTATTATATGATAAGATGGAAGAAGATGAAGCAATAGTTATCTCCCTTCTGTTAAATTGAAGGAGAAGAAGGAGGCGACAAAGGCATTACTGGGTGCATATGAGGCCATTGTATGTAGATACGGCATTTAAAGCAACTGAATCTTTGTGTGGCACCGTCGGAAGTCTCCAACTACAATGTCCAGCTCTGCAATATCCTTAATAACAACCTTGCGAAGGCCAAATGCGAGCATCTATTGCAAAGTCATCGATGACCGTGGCAGCGACAATCGGCAGCTGTTCTCCATTGCAAACTGCCTTTCACATCGCACAATCCAATCTCCCCTTCCAGTGAACATCAACATTTCATGGAATATCTGAATCACACATTCAGCAACTTCTTCAAAGTAAAGACTACACACATTTAGAGCAACCTATCTAATGTCTAACAATAAATCACCACTTAATGTCCCCACCTCTGCCTGCTTTCGACTCACTGATCTGAACGAAAATGAGTCCCTCCTTCGTAAACTCACAGCCAGGTCATGTCGGTTGGATTACTTTCCCACTACACCAATATATTATCGTATTCACATCTCTGTAATAATTCTGACAGACATAATCAACATAATCCTGGAGTAATGTGCCATTTTTATCTGTTTGAGACTTGCTCATATCCATCCTCCGGCGTGTTGTTTTCTCCAGGCTGTCAGAATATCCCTCTGACAACAGCCTCCTTGACCTCAACACAGCATCGACATAGTCGAGACTCTGCTCGCCAATATCTCCAACCATTATTCCTCTTCAAATAGACAGCAGCATTGTCGCTTTTCTATTTCTTTTTTTAATGTATTGATATTTAATCATCATGGTATAGATTATTATTGTTATTGACACGACATACATTTGTACTTGTCATTTTCTCCAACCGAATTGATGCTACGAATACGTGTACCCTCAAACGACTCCAGCTATGTGTTGATGACATGTGCTCATGGATGAGCTCTCGTTCATTGCAGTTCCTCTCTCTGACGAAACTTCCTTTAAATATCCGCACTCCTCATTTGATTCTTTGAAGAAAGCACCGAAGACATACCTCTTTCGATTTGCATATTATTGATTATCAATTTCTGCAATTTTCTTTCGATCTTATTTTTTTTCTTTTCTATATCTTCGTCTCCTTAAACCATACTAAGAATGTATTGATAAGGAGCATTACAAATACTTTGTATTATTATTGTCATTATTATTACGATTACCATAATTATCATTATTTATATTATTATCATTATCATCATCGTTACTATTTTCAGTAGGAATAAGAGCAGTAGTAGTAGTTGTTGTTGTTGCTGTTGTTGTTGTTGTTGTTGTTGTTGTTGTTGAAATCATAGTTAATAATGGAATTAATATTAATATTGTTGTCATTATGGTCACGGATTTGAAAACTTTCTTTCTACGGCCGTTAAATAAAGACGCTGAAATACACTTTGCAACGCTGTGTATTCCTGTATTGTGTCCACAGCAGTTATGATGTGAAACACGGTACTTGATGGGACTGCATGGTTCGTTCCACTTGATGGAAAAGGTGCACTTTTTTCAGGTTCTGTCTAGTGCACGATAAGCTTTTGGATGAAAATTTGATCGGCCATTTCATTTACTTTTGACTTTGGTCTTACTGAACAAATGAGGCACCGAAGTTTCGGAGCTTTATTTTCTTGATGCAGAAAGGTACGTGGTCATGCACGTAAAGAATTAACAAGACAGTCAACAAACTATCAATCCTTATACCATTTTACATTTTGGTTTGAATTATCATTGTAGTTTCCATGACTTGCTTGGAATTCCAACCATATTGTTCGCTTGACCGAATATGAAAGCCCCGTATTTATTTTGCAGGAGACCGTCCCATTTCCCTCTTTTGCCTGAACCTATTGTACTATTTTGCTTGGACGGATAAAGGCGTATATCAGTGCATGGCTGTATGAAAGTGCACAGATAACAAGTTTGCATCAGGTGAATTTGGTCGAAACAGTGCATGAATGAATTATTTGTGACTACTTAAAGGGGTCAAGAGAGTCTGTCTACTATTACCTTGGCTGTTATAGCAGGAGACACGTTTTGCTGGACACTGTTCAATCACGTAAAAGGTTTCTCCTCACTCGCTGACAAAATGAAGAACTTTGGACTTGCGTTTCTAGTCCTTCTGGTTGTCGGAGGTTTGTTCGCGAAGGGAAGCGGTAGGTAGAATGAAATTATCGATTATGATTATCCTTCATTTTGTCTCCCTCTGTCCAAACAAATTTTGTAAGATCGCAACTGCCGATCTACATTTTGAACAAACATGTCACAAACCTGACATCTACTGCTTTCCGGGCAGCGACACTAGCACCTGGCTATCCCTGGATGCCGGTAGTGACACGATGAACTTGGGACAAAATATCCAAGCTCCGAAATATCCAAGCTCCATTACGTAAAGTAGTTCAAGGATAACAAGGCATGAATGACAGAAAGGGAATATTAATCAGAGGGGTGAAGGTTGAGATGTAAATTTTCTTCACTTTGTCTCCCTCTGTACAAATTATGTCACTGAAGGTAAGCAGGGATAGCCTGGTGTAGTGTCGCTGCCCTGAAAGCAGTAGATAACACTTTCGATCCCCCTGGTTCTTTTTCCCGACATGTTTGTTTAAGTTTTAATGTAGGGCCTGGATCAGCAGTTGCGATCTTACATATTTCATTTGTACAGTCAAATGACAGAGGGAGACAAAGTGAAGAAATTTAACACCTCAACCGTCACCCCTCTGTTTAACAATCTCTAGCTTTCATGATTATCATTTGCATTTCAGTCTACTCAGTGCATACTCTCACAAGTGGTTTTATTTGGGAACGTCACTATGACATCCTATGAGGCCAGAGTATGACCCCCCCCCCCCCCTTCCGCTGAGGTAGGAGATATTACTCCGGAGAATACTATGAGATGTCTATTAAATTCATTCCAATTCCATTTTTTTTTTCTCCTCCGCCTCAACAGATGCACAAGGACCTAAGCGTCGTCCAGGTAGGTTGTCAACTTTGATTATTTGTTTTCTTGCATCTATTTAACATTGTAACAACAAACTCATTAACGCTACTCTCTCATGAAACATGTCAGCTAATTTTACATTTTGCGGCGCAGCAAAATCATTTCACGTAAAACTTCTCCATTTTTAATTATTTCCCCCCTGCCTAGTTAGACATATTGAAACGTGACGTGAAGGATACTGCAAGCACGTATGAAACTTCGACCGTATTTGAGTTTTTGCAAGACTGTTTTCTCATATTACCTTTTGATATTGTGTGTATTATGGTCATATGGCAAGCCTTTTTTACATTTAAAGTTAATTTCTGATATCACAAATTCCATTTTGTGATATAAAAAAATAAAATTTTTGATATCAAGAATTCAATTTGTGATATCAAGAATTAAATTTGTGATATCACAAATTCCCGTAAGTGTAGCACATGAACTTAATTTGTGATATCAAGAAATCGAATTTGTGATATCACAAAATCCATTCTTGATATCACAAATTCAATTTGTGATATCAGAAATTCGAATTTGTGATATCTAAAATTCAATTTGAGATATCACTAAATGAATTTGTGATATCAGAAATTCGAATTCTTGATATCAAAAATAGGTTTCACGTGAAAAACCAATGGTAATTCGTGATATCACAAAATTATTTTTTGATATCACAAATTCGAATTTGTGATATCACGAAATAAATTTGTGATATCACTAATTTGAATTTGTGATATCAAGAATTCTTATTTGTGATATCACAAATGCGAATTTCTGATATCACAAATTCCATTTTGTGATATCACGAATTGAATTATTGATATCACAAAATCGAATTTGTGATATCAATAATTCACAGGGAATTCGAGCGTTAGTTTTGCGCTGAAATTCAACTGTGAATTCGAGCGTTAGTTGAGCGCAGAAATACACGGGGAATTCGAGAGTTAGTTCAGTGCAGTAAATCCCTGTGAATTCGAGCGTTAGTTGAGCGCAGAAATACAAAGTGAATTCGAGCGTTAGTTTTGCGCTGAAATTCAACTGAATTCGAGCGTTAGTTGAGCGCAGAAATACACAGGGAATTCGAGCGTTAGTTCAGTGCAGTAAATCCCTGTGAATTCGAGCGTTAGTTGAGCGCAGAAATACAAAGTGAATTCGAGCGTTAGTTTTGCGCTGAAATTCAACTGTGAATTCGAGCGTTAGTTGAGCGCAGAAATACACAGGGATTTCACAGTTGAATTTCAGCGCAAAACTAATGCTCGAATTCCTTGTGTATTTCTGCTCTCAACTAACGCTCGAATTCACAGCTGAATTTCAGCGCAAAACTAATGCTCGAATTCCGTGTGTATTTCTGCGCTCAACTAACGCTCAAATTCCCGTTGGTTTTCTGCACTGAACTAAAGCTCGAATTCCCTGTGTATTTCTGCCCTCAACAAACGCTAGAATTTACGGTTGAATTTCAGCGCAAAACTAATGCTCGAATTCAAATTATTTCTTTGCGAAAGATATGTGCTGAAATTCCATGTAAATTAATGATATCACAAATTGGAATTAGTGATATCACAAAATGTATTTCTTGATATCAAGAATGTGATTTCGTGATATCTCGAATTGAATTCGTGATATCACGAATTGAATTTGTGATATCACTAATTCGATTTCGTGATATCAAAAATTGGTTTTACGTGATAAGCCAATGGGTATTTGTGATATCAAAAATTGAATTTGTGATATCAGAAATTCGAATTTTTGATATCACGAAAGGGAATTCGTGATATCAGAAAATCTTTTTAAAAAGTAATATGGCTTGCCATATGGTCAATTGTACCACAATACAGAGTGCGAAATGGAGAACACACTCAATATACCCTAAGTTTATGGATATCACCCAAATATCAATTTACAGTGTAGGTCTACTTTAACAGGAAAACCTGGTTCTCAAAAAGCCTGTTCAGAGGTGTCGATTTTTGTTTTAAAAAAAATTCACCTTTTTCATAAGAAATGTTTGAAGTACTGTCGTGAAAACACAATTTCAGTTGGTTAACAACAAAAAATAACAAATATTAACAAAAACGCTTCACCGGAAGTACTACGATCTCAGATCGTTCCCCATCCGATCGTGATTGCTACGTATTTTTTATATCGATAATTAAACAGTCCGACAACATTTAGTAGTACAGCGTATCCACTGATCTTCCGTGCTAGAGTGAATCGCATGCAGCTAGTTGGAAAATACGATTGCTATCGTATTTCTCGTTACGTTGTACCTATACTCACGACTGGGGGGGGGGGGGGTGTCTTCAGGAGTAAACGGCGTATACGTGAGATCGAAATTATTCTACTCTATTGATGTGAAGCTACTTCAAAACAACTTGTTATTGCAAATCACTCCAGCCAGAGAGGTTCCTTGGTAGACCATTTCAATGTGTCCTCAGGAGGCTACCTCAAGTTCGGTGGTCTGTGGTGTTCGTGCTTCGTATTATCTTCATTGTCTATGAGGTCGTCGCCATATCTTCCCGCCATATATAGGAAGGAAATTCATACTACAGTGAGGATTGTATTCCACTAAAATGTATTATACCCTCATGGACAGTTTTTTGTTTTGTTTTATTTTGTTTTGTCTTTTGTCTTTTTTTTTTGCTGTATTGTTAAAAGTGACTAAATGTCTTTTCGATTATTGTGTTCGTTATTTTGCTGCAGATAATTGGCAACTGATTACTACATTACGGGTCCTGGAAACCTCATTGTCATGTCCTTTCTGCGTCTCAGTATAATGTCACTGCATTTTCGAAGGGACAGACATTTTGATTGTCCCTTATACAGTCCCACTCCCTCTCAATTTACCCAAAGGCAATGCCCTTACTGTGCGTTACTAATCTGTGCCCATTTTATATTCTTTATTCCTCTTCTCCACAGGAGAATTTCTTAATTTACCCAACACAATGCCCTTACTGTGCATTACTAATCTATGCCCATTTTATATTCTTTATTCCTCTTCTCCACAGGACCGTCAGGTATTCTACGGCATCCTCCAAAAGGTAGTATGTTATCAAATACAACCATTTCATTTTCACGTTTTGCCAGGCTTCTGTAGTATATTTTAACTACATGCCAGAATTGATGTTGGAATATGCACCCAATACACAATTTCAACACAATCTACGTGTCCTACATTCTTAAACCCAGTTTCATTAGAGACATGCCTTTTCCCTGCAACATAGAAAAATAATTGATATCAGGCAGACACTGCTCTTTTCGGAGTGACAAGAATCAAGACTTCTTAAACTGACACCGATTTTCCGTAAGTGGCGAAAACGATGTACAATTGACACAATGGTGCTAAGAGATCACACTCTGGAGGGTTGCAAAAGTAACGCTCTTCCCTTCTTGATGAGAGTGATGTCTGAAAAAAGACATTATCTCTGACCTCCAAATACTGGCATACAGTTCAACAAAACTATCTCCCTCATGACGAGGCAACGTTTCGAGGAATATATTATATAAGTGTCAATTATTGTGTCAATTATAAGTGTCAATAAATCAATAAATGTCGAACGCAGTAAACCAGCGTGTGCTAAATCCTCAACTTTGGCTTGTTTTCACATCCCTCCAGCAGGGCGTCTGACAGACATTACGAAACGGGAAGTGAAGGAGACTCTAAAGTTCTTAAAGATGGAGAATGCCGACCGCACCAAACATGACGTCGGTGATATAAACCATGACCATGACTGAAAAGACTTCTGCTTTGTCTACAGAGCTCAAACTATAAAAATGCAACAAAAAAAGAATGCTATAAAGTATTCGCATCTTCGCATCGACTTTGGTTATCTTTCCTTGTGTAACACCTTCTCCTTCTTGGAGATTTCTTCTTTGTCTACAGAGCTCAAACAATAAATACAAAAAAAAATGCTATAAAGTATTCGTATTGACTTTGGTTATCTTTCTTTGTGTAACACGTTCTCCTTCTTGTCATCAGATATTTTGTATGTATCTTCCAGTAAACAATGGCTTGTTCGGGTATCGTATTTTTTTTATTATCCCTTCTCTGTATTGTTAAAAGATAATCGGATTGGGAATTTGTCTTTGCTACTGAATTGGTATTCAGGTCAAGATCACACATACGCAAAGGCAACCCGCAGCAACCCCAAAACAGTGGCAACTATATCGACAACCATTCGGCGCCCCAACCCAGTACTATTTGGTGCGACCGGTTGCCGATTGTTGCAAGCTAATGGGTTCTTCAAATTCATGAAATTCTTCAGTCGAAGTGTTTTTATTGCAACTGATTGACAAATTGCCCTACATCGACGTAAATAAGAACTGAAATAATCAGTGTTTTAGTAGTAGCCATGATTAAAAAAAAAATAATGGGCGTACAAATGTACGTACTCTCGCAGGATTCGGACCTACGACCTCCTGATCTCCGGGCAGACGTCATCTCCACTAGACCACCGAGCTTCCGCCCGACAAGTGTTGGTTCTAATCCTTGCAATCCGCATGCAGCGGGTACTGCGTAATTATTCAAATTCATAAAATTCCGTCGAGGTATTATTAAGGATTAGAACCAACACTACTAAAACACTGATCCATTTAGTGCTTATTTACGTCGATGTAGAGCAATTTGTCAATCAGTTGCAATAGCTAATTGGTTTAACGCTTACGAACGTTTTGCGAACAACAACAGCCACAACAATGATGATGAATAGGGGATTGTTCGGATTTGCGATTGGTAGTCAACTAGTTTGCGACTGGTTGGCAACTTGGGTCACACGAAGTTGAGCAAAATGAACACGTGAGAAAAGAAAATGTCCAAATTCGGCGCTGGTAGTACGTATAAACATCGGGTTATTCGTGAGGACATCTTAAAGCCATCGTATCGCCTCCGTCGGAATTCATCAGGATACTAACAAAATGACGGTCGTACTTGCTTCGGCTATTGATCAGCATGTAACCAGGTTTGGCACCAACATCGCACCAAATTGAAAGTTCCATATTCATGTGGATTTCCTGTGTCAATTTGGGGACAGAGTGATGCCAACCTTTGATAGACGTTTCTGGTAAGTTTAGGAATAACTTTGTTCGAAAAGTTACAATTCTATGATGTGGCCATCTTGAAATTTTGGACTGTTTTTATGCTAGCCTTATTTTCCTACTATATAACTGCCTTGATATAGATAATCATCGTAATATTGATTTTCATTGGTATTCAGACGAGAATAGTGTTTCTGTCTTTTTCTCCCACCTAACTGATCCTAACACCCTCCAACTATTTCAACAATACAGGTACATTGTATGTGTTGATAAAGCTCATGGATGAACATTTGTTCATCACAGTTAAACATTTACGAAGTCTATGTTGTTTAGTGGTCCTGAGTCACAAATAGGGAAAATTTATGAAAAGTCCCACTGTAACTTGTCTTCATATATTGTTTCTTTGTTTCGTTTTTCCATATGAGAAGATATTGTAGCTGGATAACCAATATTCAGATGTACCTAGTAGTTTGTCTTTGTTGTCTGTCTCTATCCTCTGCCTTTCCTTTATATTCTTCTCTTTGTGGGGTTCGAAGAACATCCCGTGCCCATTGTCCACTCAAACAGAGTGTTAAGGGACATTACAAATACCCATTATGATTTTAATTGTCATATGATTATGATTGGTATTAGTTATAACCACTACTACTTCTGTTACTATTGTTAGTATTGATATTATTATCATTATCATAGTTATCAATATCAACAAGCCGCGGATTTCAAAACTGTCGTTTGACCGCTGCATATGATCACAGAAAATACATGTACAATATACATTGAGAGTCCATAGCAGTTAGTGCAATGATATGAGACGCAGTGGAAATAGTTCGTCTTCTTCACAATAAAATGCGCAGCTCTCAGGTTTTGTCAAGCGCTCAATAGAATACTGTATGAGAATTTGACGGACCATTCCATTCAACCTCGACCTTGGTGTTTCCGAACAAATAAAGAGTCCCAGATTTTGATGTATTATTCGCTCGAAGCAGTTGTTGGTGCGTGTGCAGAATTAACGAGACAACAGGCTATCAGTCCTTGTACCTTTCATTTTTTTTTTTGAATAATCATTGTCCTGTGCATGACTTGCTTGAAATTCCCACCATATTGTCCGGTTGACGAAATATGAGAGCCCCGTAGTATTTGTTTTGTAGAGGACCATCCCACTCTACTTTGTTGCTTGAACCTAATTTGATATGTAGGACGGATAAAGGCGTATAAAAAGTGCACAATTAGAAAGCGTGCATCAGATGTATTTTATTCTACATAACAGTGAATCAATTAAACTGTGATCTGCTTGGAGAGGTCCAGAGAGTCTACTTTGGTTGTTAAAGCAGAAGACACATCGTACTCAATACAGTATTCAATCACGAAAGCGTTTCTGCTCACTCGCCGAGAAAATGAAGAACTTCGGATTTGCGTTTCTAGTCCTTCTGGTTGTAAGAGCTTTGTTCCCTACGGAAAGCGGTTACTAGTTGAATTGAATTATCGATAATGTTTTTCCTTTTCATTTCCGTCTACTCAGGGCATTCTTTCACAAGTGGCTTTATTTGGGAACATAGATTAAAATATAGCTATGTTTTAAATGAAATTTTAGACAGTACATATCGGTGTGATCTTATGCGACATCTCCCTGAATCTCCATTCACTGTAAATGGGGAAAAACTCACTTTTGAGGTCAACTTTTCATTACATTATTATGTGGGTAGTGGACAAGCAGTTTTTTACTTAGTGCACCTTTACACAAATAAAGTACTGAGATGATTACTTGATCTATTGTTGTGGATTCTTGAGACCCACCCTTGATATCATATACTGAGGACTAAGTGCTTACATAATAATATTGTTCAACGCACATTGACTATCGCATAATGACTAGTGACAGCTTGTTATTGTGATATTCAGAGGTCCATAGTATAATGCCCGTACCCCTTAATAATTCCGGTCAGGTAGGAGATGTAACATTCGAATTTTTTTTTTTTTGAAATTACATTTTTATTCATTCCAATTCTAATATTTGATCTTTTTTTTTCCTTACCCCTTCGCCTGAACAGATGCACAGGAGTGTCGTCCAGGTAGGTTGTTTATTTTCGTGCAGTTACACCGTAACTACTAACTTATCAACCTAACTAGTACTGAAACATGTCATTTTATTTTCATTTTGTTAAAGAAAAAAAATAATTCCAATGGTTCTCCTTTTCTATGTGTATTTTTCTACCTATTATTAGACATTTTGAAACGTGATTTATGAAACTTTGACCATATCTGAGCTTTACCAAGACTGTTTTCTCACGTCATCTTTTATATCATGTATTATTGTAACACAGAACAGAATGCAGGGGTAAAGAGATGTCGATTGCTCAGAAATATTCACCTTTTCATAAATGCTTGAAAGAACGCCATGATAACACAGTTTAATTTAGGTAACGACAAAAATTGTAAATGTTAACAAAAATAAAAAGAAAGGTCGGCCGAAAGTAATACGATCTCAAATCACACCCTATCCGATCGTAATTGCTATGTATTTTGTTTTAGTAAAAAAAAAAAAAATCGATAATCAAACAATCAGTCAACACTTAGCAGTATCCACAGGGAATCGTTTGCGGCTTTTTGGAAAATACTGTTGCCAGGGCACTATCCAGGAGTAAAGGGCGTTTACATAAGCTCAAAATTGCTTTACTCTTTTGATGTCGTGATGCTCCAAAATATGACATTTTCCCGGCAAACCACCTCAGCAAGAAAAAGTTTCTTAGTAGACGTTTTCCATGTGCCTCTGGACACTATCTTGACCTCTGTGATCTGGTATTCGTATTTCGTAACATCTTCATTGTCTTTGATGTCGTCGCCATTCTACTCGCTGTAAGAATAAAATCCATACTGCAATGAGGGTTGTATGCCACCAAAATATATTGTACCATTATGGACAGTGTTTTCCTGTATAGTGAAAAATAACTCAATGTCTTTTCATATATTTATTATTGGGTTTATAAGTTTGCAGCAGATACATTTCTGTGTGCTTGGCAATTGTTTACTACATTATGGATCCCACCAACCTAATTGTTATTGTCTCATCTTGTCTCAGTATATATTACTGTATTTTTCCGAGGGACAGACCAAGAGACTTGCACTTTCACAATCCCACTCCCTCTCCATTTACCCAACGCGGTGGCCGTAGCTTAGATTACAAACAAACGCCCATTTCATATTTTTTTTATTCCTCTTCTCTACAGGACAATTTGGTATTCTACAGCGTCGGTTTCAGTCGATAAACAGTAGGTTATCATAAAAATGTAATTATTTCATTTTTCTACATACGTTGTGCCAGGTTTCAGTAGTATACTTCGACTACATGCTAGAACTGATGTTGGGATTCACACTTTTACACAATTTTTCATTCAATCTAAGCGTTTCCCATCCTCAAATCCAGTTTCTTTCGAGATGTGTATTTTCTCTGCGACATAAAAACTACTTGATATCAGGTGGAAACGTCACTTTACAAGGTGATTTCTTAAACTGACACCCATTTACCCTGCCTGGCGAAAACTATGTGTAACTGACATACCAACAGAGATCACACTCTGGAGGGGTCACAAAATTAAACCTCTTCCCTAACCGATGAGAGTGTCATCATAAAAACTCGACTTGTTCCTGACTATCAAAACCTTCAAATGCCCACTTAATACCTAGAATTATCTCCCGCATGTCGAGGGATATAAGTGTTAATTAACACAGTAACACATTTTTACTAAAGCAGCGTTTGATAAATCGTCAACTTTGGCTTGTTTCTACATCCCTGTTGCAGGGCGACCGTCCGGCGCCGCAAAACGTGAAGTGAAGGAGGCCATAGAGTTCTTCAAGAACGCCGGCCGCACCAACCGTGACGTCGGTGATCTAACCGACGACTGAAAAGATGTCCGCCTTGTCCATAGACCTTGAATAGTTGTCTGAGTTTGTGAACGCGTAATGCCTATTGCCACCAAAGCAAATCACACCATAAAACATCAAGCAAATTCATAAAACAAGGATTTTTTTTTCATGCTGCTGTTTGACTAGTTTGAAGCAATAAATGTAAGAAAGCTTAAACATCGTATTCACTTTTCTTTCTTTGTGTAAGACGTTCTGATATTGGTCATTAGATATCATGTGTGTCTTTTCCTATATACAATGGTCTGTTGGGGCATCGTATGTTTTCAATCATCTCTTCTCTGTATCTTATTCAAAGAAATGAATCGGATGGGGGAATTTGTACGTGCTACTGCATTGTTATTCAGGCCACGGTCACACGCGTCGCAAGACATGTTGACAGCCTGCAGCAACCCAAAAATAGTGGCAAAAATTAGTGACATGTTTTCGGCGCCCTAACCCAAAAGTTCTAGTTCGTAACTATTTGACGTTCGACAGATTGTTTAATTATTGCAAATTAAATGATTTTAAATAACTGATTTGCTGAGCAAGCGAACGGTTTACAAATGATACCAATGTCGAAGAAAAAAAAATCAAAGGTAATTTATATAGATTAGTATATGTATATATACATGTATACATATATATGCATATATATATATATATATATATATATATATGTAGAGAGAGAGAGGATATATTTATAATAACAAACTGGAACATAGTTCATGCTGTATTCACCAACAGTTTATTTCTGCACACAAACTTTCGAGCGATTCGCTCTTTCTCAAGTGTTCATACTGAGAGAACAATGACAAATGTTTAATTATTTTATGATACAAAAATGTCACCGATTTCAAAACTCTCATTCACCCGATGTACATGTATATATTCACGTAATCTATGTAGTGTCCACAGAAGTATAAGTGCAATGATATGAGACGTGGTACACAGTGTAGTACGTGCTAGAAATTGTTCGTCTCCTTCACGATAAAATGTGCGGCTTGTAAAGGTTTTGTCAACTGCACAATACATATTGAACGAAAATTTGATGGACCATTCCATTCAATTTCCACCGCGTTGTTACTTAACAAACAGGGCCGACCCCTACTTTTTTTTACTCCCCCTCCCCCGCACCCACACACGCACACTTTTTTTCAGAAAAAAAGGCTTGACTTTTCGTTGTTCATCTTTGGTTGTCAGCAGACGTTGTTAGAGGAGTGATATCAAAAACTGTAAAGCTTGTCAGCCGATTTTGATCGGGAAATAGCATCCAATAGTGTGTTTTCCTTGTCGGCGAATTTCGGGTCACAATTACCGCTAATCGCATTGTCTTAACCAGGTGGCGCCTGCCACTGACAGACCGGCAGGCATCAAGATTTTAAAGCATTGTTCCCATTAAGCAGCAATGTTGTATGCGTGGGTAGTGTTGACGAGACAGTCAAAAGGCCCTAAATTTGTATACCTGTCATCATTGTAGTTTGCGTGACTAGCTGAAATTGTCCGGTTGGCGAACTATGAAAGCCCCGTATTCATTTTACAGAAGACGATCTCATTCTGCTTTGTTGTCTGACGGTACTGCACTATCTAGCAAGGTGAAAAGGGCACAAATTTATGTCCGATGCTGCATAACAAGTAAACAGAAAGCAAGCCTCTATCAGAAGTTTTTTGTTTAATACAGTAGATAAATAAAACTGTGAGCTGCTTGGAGGGGTCCAGAGAGTCTACCTTGGTTGATACAGCAGAAGATACATTTTACGCTACAGTATTCAATTACGACAGCATTTCTGCTCACTCGCCGAGAAAATGAAGAACTTTTTACTTGCGTTTCTAGTCCTTCTGGTTGTCGGAGCTTTGTTCCTGAAGGAAAGCGGTCGGTAGATTGGATTTATTAATATTATCCTCTTGACTTATTTTGACTTACCTTTTACTTTTGACTTACTTATCTTGACTTATTTTGTTTAAATCAGTGCATTCTTTCACTTGTGTGAGTTTTCATCAAAGGAGAACATAAACCTAAATATTGCAGCTGTGAAATTTCAAACTGGGACAAGGATTTAATCTTATGCTACATACATCTCATTCTCTACTATACCATAATCGGAGAAAACACCTACTTTTGATGTGAATATTTTTTATGACAATAATTTGTAGCAGTTATATTTGTATAGTTCTAAGCGGAGTGCAGTTTACGCTAGTAAGGCACTGTACAGTATATGTCCCAAACAAATTACAATCAGATTCTCGCGTTGATAACACCCAATATGATTAAACTTGCTAAATGCTACTTCAGGGTCTTAAAACATAACATCTTAGCTCTATTTTGCAGAAAATCCCATTCAATTTGGTTAAAGGGATCGTGTAGTTTTGGCTGAGACCTAATTTCAGGTTTCTAACATTTTTTGGTGAGATAATGTTATGAAAGAGCATGTAATTCCATAAGGAATTACATGTTTATTTGATGAAAATTGGTTTGAAATGGCTGAGATATCCAAAACAGAGCGGTTCTAATCAGTGTGGGACCCAAACTTTATTACGATCGCCTTGTTTTACTCTGTTTTTGGATGTTTCAGTCAATCCAAACCCGATTTTCATCAAATACACTTTGAATTCCTCTTTAAATGGTATGCTCTGTACTATTTCGTAAGTGTTTTCTTGGTATCTCGCAAAAAGTTAAAAGAACAATTCTCATCTCCACCAATACTGTACCATCCCTTTAAGCGGTCACAGAGAAATGTGGATTGTTGTAAAGTATGTCATGGGTCTGATTCTTCCAAGTTTAGCACATTATGCTCTTGTGTGTGAACACAATAGCCAGAACTTGGAGGGAAGAGATTCCTGACATGCCCTACAAAATTCCTCATTTCTCTTTGACAACTGAAGCAAATCGCATGGGGTTATCTGTAAGATGTGGGCAATGAGTTATAGTTTCGTACCCTGAAATTGAATTTGGATTGATTCACTATTTCTAAGGTTATCATTGCGGAGGGTCCCTTTGTAATTCTTTTTTTTTGGGGGGGGGGACATACGGAAGTAATGACATGATTTATTGTTGGATATGCTCTAGACGAACTCTTGACGTCATCTTTTAAAGACTAAGTGTTTCTATACCAAGCACATAGTGAATGTAATCGTCTGTTACGTGAAGCAGTGGAGAGAGCTGCCCTGGCATAACCCAGCCCGCTCGTCACTATTCAATTCAATTCAATTCAATTCAATTCATTTATTTTCATTCTTCTTCTTTTTTCTTTTTCAACAAAAACATAACACTATGAGACCTTTTCGCTAAGGTATAATGTCACTTGGAGAATTATTGGAAGTGTCAGTCTCATTCATCCCTCTTTTTTTATCATTTCGCACTGCTCCTCAACAGATGCACAAGGGAGGCGTGGTCAAGGTGGTGGAGGTACGATTGTAGGTTGTCAACTTTGATAATGCTTTAGCAGAATCTCTATTTTATCGTAAATTCAAACTCTTTAACGTCACTCTCTCATGACATATGTTAGTTTCTTTGTTGCTCAACAAATTCTTTCATCTAAAAAGTTATCATTTTTTTCGTTTTTCCTGTGTAATATATTTCTCATGTTATCTTTAATATAATAATTGTATGTGGTCTATATTAGCAGAAAACAGAATGTGTAATGGCGAACACACCTGATATTCCTCACCTAACGACTTTATCACCCAAATACACGTGAAGACATATTGCCAAATATTGACCAAAAAGGTACGGTAGAAGTATCATAATTCGATCTTATGTGCTACATATATATAAAGATATATATATATATACCCATTGATGATTCACGCAAGAGGGAATTGCATACAGCTTAGTGTGAAATTGCTAGGGCACGATAGGTCATTATTCGTTATTTTGCCGCCGATATATCTCTGTTCTTTTGGCAAGGGTTACTGTATTGTGGGCCCTACAAACCTCCTTGTTATATCCTTTCCCTTGTCTCAGTATACATCGTTAATGTTTCCGAGGGTAGATTGAGTCCGGCCGTTTCACAGTACCATTCCCCCTTCATTCACCCAACACAATCCTCGTACTTTAGATTACTAATAAGTGTTCATCTTATATATTCATTCCATTCCCCTTTTCTACAGGACGGAGTGAGCCATCGGGTTCCCGAAGAGCCGGTAGGGTGTGAAATGCAATCAGTACCTTTTCACACGTTATGCCAGATTTCTGCAGTATGCTTTGATTACATGACATAATTAATGTTGGTATATGTACTTTGAAAATATATCCACACAATCTAAGTGTCCCATTTTCAAACCCAGATGTGTATTTTCTCTGCGACATAAGACTAGTTTATACCAGATACTTTACTTTACGAGGTGGCAAGAATCAAGACTTCTCAAACTGACGCCCATACCCCGGGCAGCATTTTTCCTATGTCAGGCTTGTAATGTGGCGAAAACGTTGTGTAATTGACATAATGTTAAAACCAAAAGAGATCATCCTCTGAATGGATGCAAAATGAGTTTCATTCACCCCTTCTGAGAACTTTATTGGCTCAGAAAACATTTATATACACCGGCCCTAGATTTTGGAATTCTTTAAAGACTTAATTTAACGTTTGCAGATGAAACAAAAACCCAGCTTTAGTGCTTTCATATACTTCTAAAATGTGAGTTAGGGATAGAAACAATCACTGTAAAGATTTGAATCTGAATATTCGATGTTAAGTATTTTTAAGTGCAAAAATTGTGAACAATAGTTATAATAAAAAATGTTTCCAGATTAAACCGTACTAGTATACAGTTATATTTCATTGAGAAAAATATTGATATCTCCTTATATTTTCGGATTTATTGCGAAAAATTTATGTGGTAGGATGTTTTGTGATACAACAGACCTGCACATATGCATCATAAGTTATACCTTGAAATTTTTCTAAATCACTGCTCCCAAAGGTAAACAGGACCTTTAAGCAGTGATAGAAAAACATTCCCTTTGAAATTCTTTCTGTTAAATTCCCCCTGAGATGTTCATTATTCATTTAACTGGCTGGTCTCAACAACTCGGGGTTCAACAGCAATCATTGAATTCATCATTTCGTAACGTAATACAACATCTTATTTCTATAATCCTTGCTCAGCTGAGTGCAGCCATCAGCTGTCCGAAGCACCTCAATTCTATCTTCCGTTTCCAGTGTCCAGCGTGTAGGAATTCTCTTTCTTTCTTTCCTTTCTTTCAATTATTGCTGTACCTCATTCCTTTCAATGGCATAACCTTCTGTCGAATCATGTCCTGTTGTGTTTCTCCTGTCTTGTTTCGTCATATCTGAAATTAGTCGTATGCAAAGTATTTGCAAACTAGTATTTTATTTTCATAAGAATTCTTTGAGTGGTTCACACTATACAAGCATACTTTCAGTGAACTTATCAGTTCTTTTTATATTACATTGTATTTATCCTTTGCACAGTTAAATGTATGGTCGATATAATTCCTGACTTATTCTTTGTTATTTTTTTTTAATGAAATGAACATAAACGCACTGAATTGAAACGAAATGATAAAAATGAGCCCTCTTCCCTACCTGATGAGAATGACGTCATATCTTCCCACCATGGGAAGGGAAGTCATACTACAATGGGAGTTTATGCAACTAAAATGTATTGCACCGTTAAGGACAGTACGTGTTTTCCTCTATTGTGCATTAATGCCTTGCCTTTTTTTGTTGTTATTTTGCCCCCAATCAATTTCTGCTTTGCAGTTGGTTACTACGATTTTTGTCTACAGCCCCCTTGTCATGTCCTTTCCTTGTCCAAGTTAATGATATTTTAGGGAAATGACAGACATTGGGTCTGATGGCCCTTTTACAATCCCATTCCTCTCCATTTGCCCAGCACAATGTTCTCAGTTTAGATTACTATCAAATGTACATCTGTTGTATATGTCTATGTATATATATGTATTATATCATATTATATTATATTATATTATATTATATTATATTATATCATATTATATTATATTATATTATATTATATTATATTATATCATAATCATTCCCCCTTCTGTACAGGACGGCCGCGGCGTCCGCAGCCTTCCCGAAGTCCCGGTAGGTTATGAAATGCGATCATTAAATTCCGACATTCGTTATGCCAGGTTTCTGTAGTATACTTTAGCTACTTGTCAGAAGCGATATTGGAATCCCACTTTCACACAATTTCCCCATAATCTGTTTTTGTTTCTCGTTTTCAAACTAGTTTATTTGGAGATGTGTCTGTTTGTGGGGTGTTTTTTTCCTCTCCCTCTCTCTCTCTCTCTCTCTGCAACATAAAAAAAAGATATTTAAGACCAGGTAGATACCGCACTTTACGAGGTGTCAAGAATAAAGACTTTGCAAAGTCATGCTCCTTTTCCCTACGTGGCGAAGACATGTGCAATTGACAAAATGTTACCAACAGAAATCACACTATGGATGGATGCTTTTCAAGGAGAATTCCAGACGATTTTCATAATTTCACATCATGTAGTACATAGATCGACATGTCCATGTATCTATTGTGATCCTTGAGCAGAGTAACCAATACACTGAAAAATCTTAACAAATTACATTGAACAGTGTCGATGACATAGGAGCCTCACATATTTCGAAATGCAGCAGCGTAATTCTATTACAACACTGTTGCTTTAACAGGATCACCCATGTGGATGCTATAATTCATGCCTTTTCTTCTTTTGTTCTGCATCCGTGAACACCAATTCATGCATTCTTACGGTGAGGGCTGCCATGTCATTATTCTTGTTCGTTGCAATTTGTTATAAATTTTAAAACATTCTTATTCCTCATCCCAATCACTATGCATTTTGAAACTCTGTACTTATTGTCACTAATTGTGACCGTGCATCACAAAACCAACAAACCGTCGCACCCCTTGATTTTACGTGAGGACTCCAAAAAGGTGATAATGGTCAACCAAGTCAATCTTGAGTTTTTCATATTTTCTGAAAGAGCTATTTTTCTTCTAAATTATTCTTATGTTTGGGGTCAAAAAAGTGAATAAGAAAGTGTGTTTTCAGCAGTTTTTCTACAACCCCTTTTTTTGGTAGAGTACTGTGATCAGGTATAAGTCTTAGAGGTTCCTTTTTATTTCTTGAAAATGCCTTGCACACCCTTCACTTTCAACTCTAATAACTTTTGAAAGGACAGTGCTACCACCTTGAAAGTTGGCATTAATCATTGACAGACTGTGTCATAGAACATGCCCAATTTCCGTTTAATGTAATAATCTCTTCATTGTTCTTGCTTCGGCGGATTACATCCTGTCTTTTGCCCCATTCATACCACAGCCAGCACGGTTAGGGAAAAAAAAGATTAAGCGCTTGAATACACCCTGTACATCACAGCCTCTTTTTTTTTCCAGTTCACACTTTTCGAGATTGTGTGCTTTCTTTGCCGCATTTAGATAGGTTAGAAGAGTCCATTTGAATTGAGTTATGCATCCTTTTAAAGGTTAGAGTCTGCTCTTTCAGAATATACCGTTTTAAGTAAAAGAATCCATGTCTGGGGACTTTTTGTTGGTGTTGTGATGCAGGGTCGCAATTTATAGTTGTTCAAATGTAAGAATCTGAAAATCATCCGGAGGTCTCCTTTAAAGTTAACCCGCTTCCGTATCTGTTGAGAGTGAATTAAAGTCAGAACGCACCTTCTCCTTAAAAAGTAACCTCGAAACACGCACCTACAGTTCCACAAGATAAAACTTCTCCAACATTTCGAAACAACTTTTCGAAGAATATTAGTGTTAATTAACACAGCTTTTCCCAGAACCAATGCTATTAATTATAAATGTTAAATTCGCAACTTTGGCTTCTTTTAACATCCCTCTGGTAGAGCATCATCCGGACGACACTGCAAAACGTGACGTGAAGGAGGCTGCCAAGTTCTTTAAGATGGAGAACGCCCAGCGCCAGCCATGACATCGCTGATATAAACAATAACTGCAAAGGCTGCTTTGTCTATATAAACCTTGAATCGTGTATTTGAGTTTATAGGCATGGGAAGGCCTATCAGTTGCTAGCCCATCACATCATAAAAACAGAGAGCGAATTGATGTAAACAAGAATTTTCTCATCCTGTTGTTGGAAATAATAAATGCAAGAAAGCTATGAGATATAAGTATTCACTTCGGTTAGCTTTTGTTGTGTCACACGTTTTTCTTCAGATATTTTGCATGTCTTTTCCAGTAAACGGTGGTTTGTTTGTATGTTGTGTGCTTCCAATCATGTCTTTTCTGTATCCATGGGGAATTTGCCTCTGCTACTGTATTATCATGTAGGCCCCAGTCACACATACCAAAAGACCTGTCGACAATCTGCAGAACCCAAAAACAGTGACAACCATCGACAACCATTCGCCTCCCCAAACGATGGGTTACCGACCGGCTGCCTATTGATTGCAAACTATTGGTTAAAGTTCGTACTTGGAAACGTTTTTCGAACAACGACATCAGCAACAAAAAATGGTTATGAATAAGGGATGGTTTATAAATGATCGTCAACTATAGTCTGCAAATGGTTGGCCACTTGCAAAACAGTGTCCCGAAAATTAATAAGCAAAAATGGACACACGATAAGGGAAATGTTCAAATATACATTGGGTTGTTCGTGAGGACATCTTAAAGCCGTCGTATCACGGTCTTTTAGGCTGCTAACAGATGGTCGTACTTGCTTGGTACCTACTTCACACGAAATTTAAAATTTTCCATATTCGTACGGATATTCTGCGCCAGTGTCGGGACAACGTGACGCCCCAGAGCGTAACGCCAGCCCTGTGATCGGCGTTTACCAAGTGTTTTTTTTTATAACTTCGCGCGAAAAGGAAATTTATTCTCTTTTGATGTTAGCATCTCGTGTCAATTTTGGGACTGTATGACGGTAGCCTCATGTCCTTGATATTCATCTAGCTCGATATAGAAATTCAATCATCATATTTAGATTATTATAACGTATTTATTCACACGGCAAACAAATATACGTGCCTTTTTTCCAACCTAACTGACCTACCACTACCCTCCATCGACTCCAACTACTACATGTACGTGTTGATGGCACACGCTCATGGAAGAACTCTCGTTCATTAGAGTTAAACATCACGAAGTCTGAGTTGTTAATAGGTCTTGAATCACAAATAAGAACAATTCATGTCAAGTCACATGGTAACTTGACTTTGTTTATATCTAATGTCTGTTGAAATCTCGGGGTGATGTTTGACTCAATCATGTCTATGACAGCTAAGATAAACAGCATCTGTCTGTTCGATATCAGTTTCGTAACGAAGATTTTATTTGTCATGAATATCTCACTCGCCCTCCTACTAATCTCGTCTAAATATCTGTAACATTTTTTTCTGTGCGGTTTGCCTAACGGACAGCTGTCACAACTGCAAAAGTTCCAAAACACTGCACCTAGAACTATTACCCTTTATATCAAAATGCACCCATACCACACCTGCACTATAAGTCCCTCCGCTGATTACTTGTTAACTACCGCATTCAAGTTAAATTATTGCACCTTATTTTTCATTGTTTGAATAGATCTTTATTTCAGCAATATACTCACTTCATTCTTGTAATAGTGGTCTCCGCATTGCTCCCAAGACAAAACCATGTCGGGTGATAGCTCTTTCGTTCAAGATGGATCCTCTCTCTGGAACGCGCCTTCTTAAAATGTATTCGCTCCTCAGATGATTCTTAAGACAGCACTGAAAAGTCACTTATTTCACTCAAGTTGCATAATAATCGAATACTACCGGTATACGCATTATGTCCTTCCCTCATTCTTTCCTTTATCCTTCTCTCTTTGTGCAGTACTATGTACGATAATAGACATGTGCCCCTTCTGCATTCAAACAGATTGATAAATAAGGGCCTCTATAAATACTCTTTTCAACAATCATTATCATCGTTGTTATTTCATATCATTATTTAAAGCCACCAATATCTACAGATCACAGACTTCAAAACTATCGTTCAACCGCTACACATGATCATGTAAAATACATCATATCCCTTTCATTAGCTCTATTCTTGTCCTGTGATAGGTCGACAGCATTGAAAGCGACAACACATAGCTCTTCAATGAAAGTCCTTGGCTCGTCAGAGTTACTATTTTCCCTATGGAAATTAAAAACAAACAATATAACACGCTGGTGTTAATCGCGGCGGTTTCGCTTCGCGAGAGATTTCACGTACAAATGAATTGGTTTCGCGACGTCTTCGCTTCGCAAGAAGACAGGTTAGGCCTTCACGTACAAAGATTTCATGACTGTCATGGTTATCACGCCGCCCAGGCTATGCATACACCTGGCGTGTGTAATTTGTGTGCGTAGAAGAAATGAGCTTGTTTAATTAAGTGATTGGTCAACTTTACAAGCTATTAGACAGTGATTAAATCCTATTATTTGCAGATGAAATTAAAAAAAAAAACAGCTTTAGTGCTTCAAAATAGTTCTAAAATGTGAGTTTAGGTATATAGAAACAACCTATGTAAAAAAATGTTAGTCAGTATAATCAATGTTGAGGTTTGTATTGTATTAAAATGTTTCTAGACTATAAAAAACCGTCTACAGTTATGGTTTATTGAGAAAATAGTGATATCTCCTTAAATCTTAGGCTTTAATCACGAAATTTTTTATATGGTAGCACGTTTTGTGATACAACTGACCTACACATCTACGTCAAATGTGATGTCTTGAACATTTTTTTAATCACTGCTCCCAATGTTAAACAGTACCTTTAATTTGCTCTCAGCCTTGAAATAATGGTGTAAGATATATAAAACAAATATACCAGGCTATTGTTCGAGGCAGCGGTTAAACTATGTACCTTCGGTGACTGAAACAGCACTGAGCCCCTCGGGAAGAAAAAAAAAAGTGCTGTTGAAGTTACCTTATGCACATTGACCAGAACCTCTCTGGCCTGGTATATCATTTTGTATACTATCCACAGCGGTTTAAGTGCAATGAGATGAGACTCAGGTGAAATAGTCTGTCTCCTTCACAATAAAATATCCTGCTTTTAGGTTTTCTCTACAGCACAATAACTTATTGGAGCAGGGTTTGATGGGTCATTCAATGAATTTCGACCTTGGTGTTACTAACAAATAAAGGCAGCGAGATCTGACGCACTATTCGCTTATAGGGCCTATAAGAGTAGCAAAGTGGTCATGCGTGTATAGAATAAACGAGACCGTCAACAAGATATCAATCCCCATACCTTTCATCTTTTTACAACAAAAATAAAGTAATCACTACATTTTGCGTAACTTGCTTGGAATTCCCATCATATTGCCCGGTTTACGAAGCATGAAAGCCCTCCTGAAACGTGATTTGCTAGGAGGTAGACAGACGTATTGTATCAGTGTATTGCAGTGTAAGAAGTGCACAGATAGTAAGCTTGCATCAGATGTAATATATGTTTGATACAGGGAATCAATAAAACTGTGAGCTGCTTGGAGGGATCCAAAGAGTCCACCTTGGTTGTTACAGCAGAACTTTACACTATTCAATCCGGAAAGCGTTTCTGCTCACTCGCCGAGAAAACGAAGAACTTTGGACTTGCGTTTCTAGTCCTTCTGGTTGTCGGAGCTTTGTTCGTGAAGGAAAGCGGTAGGTGGAATGAATCTATCGATATTGATTATCCTTTTCATTTCAGAATACTAATTGCATGCATACTTTCACAAGTGCTTTTATTTGGGAACAGGAACTGAAATGTCTCTGATGTTTTAACGAAAGTTTAGACTGTAAATATCGATGTAATCTTATGTCACATACCCTCGAATCTCCATTCACTGAAAATGGGGAAAAACTCACTTTTATTGCATTGCACGTATTGAGTAGGCGATTTGCAAGTAGTTTTTTTAGAGTAGAACATTTTCACACAAGTAAAGCAGTGGTAATTACTTGATCTAGATTATTTTTGTATATTAATGAGACTTATAATACTCTCGATATCATCTAAGTGTTTGCAGCATATTCAACGCATAATGACTACTAGTATAGTGAGAGCTTGCCACTATGACATTTTATGAGGCCCATAATATTAAGCCCCTCCTCTTTACACTCAGGAGATGTTACATCGGAGAATATCTGTGAAATGTCCGTCTAATTCAGTTCAGTTCTAATACTAGTATTTGTTTGTTTGTTCTACCCATCCGCCTGAACAGATGGACAAGGGGGTCGTCCAGGTAGGCACGGTAGATTGTTTGTTTTCGTGCAGAATCTATTTTACACCGTAGCTACAAAACTTATTTGCATCACTCTCTCATGAAACATATTAGTTATGAGGCCCACAGTATGAAGCCCATAGAGCCCCATAGTATATTTCCTCAACTAATTATTTTATTCAAAAAGTTTGACCAAATTCTGCGCTTTATTTTTTTTCCGTCTAAGTCAGACATAATAAATTATTCAATCTGACGTGAAGGATGCTGTAGAAACGCATGAAACTTAATTACACCATATTGATTTTTGCAAGACTGTTTTTCTCATGTTATCTTTCATATCATGTACATGGTCGATGCTAGCACAAAACAGAATGTGATATAGGGAACAAGCTTATGCCTTTCTTGTGGACTGTATGACCCAAATCCTAATGTAGGCATACTTTAAACATAATTCTACAAATGCCTGTTCAGAGGTGTCGATTTTGCTAAGAAATGTACCGTTTCATAAGAAATGTTTGAAAGAACGCCATTGTAAAGCAATTCCAGTTGGGCAACGACTAAAATGTGAAATATTGACCATAAAGGTTTGCTGAAAGTACTAGATGTGGCCTCACAGAATATCTGATCCGATCGGGGTTGCTGAAATACTTACTTTTTATTTATTATTGATAATCAAACAAGCGGGCGACATTTACCAGTATCTACTGATCTTCCGCTCTATAGAGTAATTGCATGCAGCTAGTTGGAAAATACCATTGCTATCGTATTCTCTCTTTATGTTCTACGCTACCTATACTCACGACTGAGGGAGGGAGTGGGTTCAGGAGCAAAAGGCATAAACAAAAGATCGAAATTATTTTACTCTTTCGATCTCAAGATACTTCAAAACAACTCATTATACTAGCAAATCGCCTCAGCTAGTAAGACAAGTCTTTTGGTAGACTCGTTTTCGGAAGCTACCTCGAGTTCTGTGGTCTTGTATTCATATATTTCGTATCATTTTTCGTTGTCTTTGACGTCGTCAGAACATCATACCCGCCATAGGAAAGACATTTCGTGCTACAGTGAGGGCTGCATGCCACCAAAATTTAATATACCATTATATAGACAGTGTTTTTGCTGTATTGTTTCAAGTGATTTAATGTCTTTTCAATAATTGCGTTCGTTATTTCGATAAATTTATCTGTTTTTTGGCAATTGGTTACTACGGTATGGGTCCTACAAAGCTCCTTATCATGTCTCTCCCTTTGTCTCTGCATGATAATGTTATCATTGTATTTTCCGAAGTGACAGACATTGGGTCTGATGGCCATTTTACAGTCCCACTCCCTCTCAATTTACCAAACACAATGCCCTCAGCTTGGATTAGTAATTATGCCCATTTTATATTCTTTATTCCTCTTCTCTCCATGACGTACCAGGTGTTCTACGGCGTCCCCCGAAAGGCGGTAGGTTGTGTGAAATGCAATAATTTCATTTTTCCTACACACGTTATGTGCCAAGAAGTGTCTGTAGTATACATTGACTACTTGATGTTCGAATATATACTTTTGCACAATTTGCACACAATCTAAGCGTCCCACATTCTGAAACCCAGTTAATTTGGAGACATGTATTTTTCTCTGCAACATAAGAGCCATTTTCTATACGCGACAGATACTTCACATTACGAGGTGGCATGAATCAAGACCTCTGAAACTGACGCCCATTTTCCGTACGTGGCGAAAACGATGTGTGATTGACAAGATGTTACCAAAAGAAATCACACTCTAGATGGGTGCAAAATTAATCCTCATCCCTACCTGATGAGAGCATCAGGTAGGGATGTCTTGTTCCTGATCTCCAAATACGCACCTATACAGTTCATCAAAAATATCTCCCTCATTACGAGACAACGTTTCGAAGAATATAAGTGTTAATTATTAAAAACATATCCTTTCAGTAAACCAGCGTTTGAGATATCCTCAACTTTGGCTTGTTTTTATTACATCCCTTTGGTAGGGCTGCTGTCCGGTACTACGAAACGTGAAGTGAAGGAGGCCCTGGAGTTCCTTAAGATGGAGAATGCCGACCACACCAACTATGACATCGATGATATACACAATGATTGAATTACGTCTTCTTTGTCAAGATATAGAGCTTCAATCGTGTATCTGAATTTGTGAACGCGTAAGCCCTATATTCTCAGCTAAGCAACCACACCATAAAAACAGAAAGCGTATCGATGAAAACAAGAGTTTTCTTATCCTGTTGTTGGAGACAGTTAATGCAAGAAAGCTATAAAATATTAGCACGTTAACACGTTCTGGTTCTCGTCATTGGATATTTTGTATGTCTTTTCCTGTAAACAATGGTTTGTTTGGGCATTGTATGTTTTTGATTATGTATTTTTTGTGTTCATTAAAAAAAATGAATCGAAAGGGGGAATTTGTAGTAATACCAGCTACTGTATTGTTATTCAGGCCCCGGTCACACACGCCCCTACACCATGAAGGCGTGTCGACAACCTGCACCAACCCCAAAACAGTGGCATGATCGACAACTATTCGGCGCAACAGCCCAGAAATTTTAATCCGCGACTAGTTGGCGATCGGTTGCCCTCAGATATACCAGGGCTCGACACTAACGGTGGCCCGGTGGTCCGGGGCCATCAAAAACTCAAGTCGGGCCACCAAAATTTCAGAAATGAAGAATTTGGTGGCCTGATCGGGCCACTAAAAAAGGGCGGATGTTTGCCTTTGGGCCACCAAAAATAAAAGTTAGTGTGGAGCCCTGGATATACTGAATGTTTATCACCAACTTGGTTTTAAAAAGAGCTGATTTCATTGAGCACGCTAACGATTTGCGAATCATGACAATGTCGAAAAATAAAAGTTTAACCAAGAATCTAATAAGAAAATGAAATTTCTTGCAAAAGTTTTCCTCACATTGGGTTGTGATTTGCTCGCAATAAATGCGCACATCCTATGTTGGAGAGTGTTTTCGTTTGTTTCGCGAAATCGGCAAACTTCAGTTCCTGCGATCACCATGCGAAACATCCACAAACTGTGAGTGCGCTTTGTGGGTTTACTCAAATAAAGATAACTTCACACATGCCATGTACAGTTACCTCTCAAGGTTTATTTCCAATAAAATTCAATTCACATACAAAAGATTATTTGACCAGTCAATCTATTTCTATAACAAACTCGTCCGTGCAAATCGCTAAATTCCAAAAATTGACCCAATGTAAGAGTCAATATCAAAATGTCACCTTTACTGTTTAAAACTGCATCAACCCCTTAGAAAATAAACGCATCAGTTGACACTGTCTTGACCTCGAACCATTCCACTCAAAGGTCACTGACCTAACCTCAATTATCCTCACTTAAAGAAATTCAAACTCAATTCACAAATTAACTTCCCTTTGCTTAAATTCCATCTCATGTATACAGGTCATATGCAATGCTGTTTCTGTTAAACAAATAAGTTTGGCTTTAACTCTGGTCCACAGCATGTCCTGAGCTGACCTGACTCTGTGCGACCTTTCTGATTCTGAGTCAATCCAAATTTACCAAAATGTCCAGGTCCTAATCTCACCTGACATCTAAAACTCTATCTCTTCACGTCCACTATCTATATCGTGCCCACCCAACAGGACTACCACAACTCAATTGACAGCCCTGAATTGACTTATCCTGAAAATTTGCTAATTCTGGCTCAGAATCACTGCCACATCTTACTTCATAATCTCATTTAAGTCTTAAACCCAATCATCATACTTCAAGCCACATTCTCCATTGATTTACCTGAAACAGACTTGACCTGAATGCATTATGCATATTATAATTCAACTCGATAATGACCAATGTTACATCTGGGAATTTTGGTACCGGTACTTCATATTTATAAACCACCTGAAAATTTCACAACAACCTGGGTCTCAATAGGTACAAATCAAATATATCTCGGTGTATTTGAGTGTATCTCATCTCACTACTAGTCTTTGAAAGTTTGTCAGACTGTTGCAAATACTTCTGTTCTCCAATGCGAATGTGTATCGAATGTATACATCACCATGATCTGGCCTCTGTAAGTCTATGGACGTGTCCACTAGTCTTGCTAACTGACGATGTAACCACGCGACTCTCACTACCAACGCGAGGTGGCTATCGCGATAACTCGTCTGACCTCACATGCACGTTGTCTCAGCAACATGGAGACTCAAGGCCATGCAGTCCCAGCTTAAGTGCATCACCCAAACTCCAGTCCAGTCCGTAGTGCGACATGGAAAGTTGTGTTCCGTCCTTAGTGCCATCTATAGTAATGATAGTCATAATTCCAAACACATTTCCTACCAAAA
This sequence comes from Diadema antillarum, assembly GCF_040938485.1. Classification (NCBI taxonomy): domain Eukaryota; kingdom Metazoa; phylum Echinodermata; class Echinoidea; order Diadematoida; family Diadematidae; genus Diadema; species Diadema antillarum. The sequence continues at coordinate 25,290 of NW_027271577.1, read as the reverse complement.
TGCCTTATGGTTTTATCATTCACAATGAGATACACTTATGTAAAATTAAGCATTGCACTAATGGGCATTTAAAGTCCCCAAGCAATGACATTCAATTTAAAAACCCACGATAATACATCAAAATTTAATGACCAACCAGTGAAATTGTTCCTACCTCACATTTTCACATTCAAATCTGACAGACAAAAGTGGACAGCAAAATTACACGTATTCTTAAAATTCTACTAACATGAGGTTTGTCTAAAAATATCAAATACTTCATCTGACCTTGTCAATGTAATGTGACTAACTGTAATTACTGAAAAGCTGAACTCCAGTTTTCTCAATTTACTTTGTAATTACATAAGTGCACTTCACAACAGTCTTCACCTTTCATATAAGACCTTTAATATTTGTCACTTGTAAGTTCACATGTAAATTCATTGTTTTTCACCTTAAACTCCATTGTTTCTAGTGAAGGACAAAGTCGAGATAAAACTCACCGATGGTGACCGAAAATTGCTCGAATAAGCTTACAAACTGCAAAACCAGCTCCAACTCTGCTGGCAGGTTGGCAGTCTTCCTCAACTCAGTAGTTTACAGCTGCTTAAATTGAACTCTCAGGCAAATTACTGCATGTTGCAAAGTAGACTGTACTGTGTGACAGCTCTAGAGAACTCTGTCCACTCAACATGGCAGCTAGGGTGTGTCTGACTCCTTCTAATACACCCCTCTACCAAGGTACAACCAAATGGCCAACTTCAAACCAGCCAAAACCAGTTCTCAATACACCTGCCTTACCAAGTCTCTATACTGTGTAGTGTGTACTTCACCACACTGACATACAGGTTTCAATCATTATCATGTTAATTAGTTTCACCATCAATGGCACTTGAGCATGTTCACCATCATTGGCACTATTATACTCATACACAATACAGGTGTTTATTCCTAGTTGCAATCCAATAAACATGTGTTTGACATACTAATCTTATCAATTTATTAAAGATAAGCAAAACAGAGCAGTGCGGATTTCAAAATTGTCACTTTCATTATGACAGTTCCCACGAATGTTTGGTTCATATTACATGGTCTGAGTTCTGTTAAGTGCACGGCCGAGGTGTCTGACGTCATAATGACTTCACTTGACTCTTTTTCTTGTAATCTCTTTTTGTTAGCATACAAATTAAAATCGCAATATACATCGACACATTTGACAGTTAAATAGTCACAAAGATTTTGAATACCTGAGGGAATGAAATTATTGATCAAAATCAGAGAATGCACTTAAAATGACTCTATAGAATGCGCCAAAACTACGTTTTAAAAATTGAGGTAATGTGTGGGGAAACTAGAAAAATAGATGCTCTTTATGGTAATTTTTCACACAAAAAAAAGAAGAAGTTGTCAGGCACAAACATAAACACGTACATACAACAAGCGGGCGTTCATAAAACCGACTGTACAAAGGGAGAGAAAGGAGAAAGAAAGAGGAACATATTTGAATCCACATCACGGCAGCAATCAACTCTGGAAACAGTTTCCCCTTGATTATGTAAAGAAAAAAAAATGCGTTGTATAGTTTAGTCGCGTGTTCTCCGTGTATGGTTGTGACTATTGTGGTCCTGAAGGGACATTGTAAATCGTGAATATCGGCGCCGATATTTGCAACTAAATCTGTGATGTCGCATATTTTGTCGCAAATATCGGCGCCGATTTTCACGACGAGTCGTGAATTTCGTGGTGATAGAGTATTGGCGAACATATTCACGACGAAATTTCCGAACAGTCGTGAATATTGGCGCCGATATTTGGGACAACATTTGCCATATCGCAGAGTAAGTCGCGAATATCGGCGGAAATATTCACGACGAAATTCATGACGCCGATATATAGTCGCAAATTTTATCGTGCTGTTCAACAATATCACACACTACCTTCACACATACGTCATAGGAACTACGCATAAAACTGTGCAAGAACGGCTTAGGCCTTTCACAGAGCACGCTATAGATTTGCAACGGATACGTATGTCGAAAGGCACTTTTGATAGTTTGCCCAACAAGCAGCAGCAGCACCAACAATGATGACGAATAGGCGACTGCTCGGGTTGGCAAATGGTCGTCAAATGGTCTGTACGCGTCTGAGCTTAATTGGCACACGCTATGAGACATGATCAAATTTGACTCTGATAGTGTACACATTTGGTTATTCATAAGGAAATCTTAAAGTCATCGTTAAAGACCCTGCATGAGGAGTTTCTCAGGCTGCTAATAATAAATGTATATATATATATATATATATATATCTTACTTGCTTTGGCTTTGTAATTAAGTTAAAGATGGACACACACCAAAGCAAATTACAAATTTGGCTCTGATCGTAAAAACATCGGATCATTCGTGATTGCATCTTAAAGTCATCGTATCACCGCCGATGGAGTTTCTCAGGCTGCTAACAAACGGTCATATAAACAGGTTCAGGACAAACTTCCAAGAAATCGAAAATACCATTTTCGTATGGGCATCCTGTGTAAATTCCGGCACGAAATTGAAGATAATACATTAATGCGGACATCTTGCATCAAGTTGGGGCAGTGTGACGCTTATCTTATTACTCTGCTTACAAGTGTGCAAAATTTACAATAATCCGCATTTCTCTGTGATCACTTTACAAAATCGAATGAGGTTTTTAGCAAGATTTAGGAAAGAGGTTGTACCTTCATATCCAAAAACAGCATCCAGATTTTTTTTATTTTTTGAAAGTTATGAATGCGAGAATCCGATCATTTTTTCTTTTTTTTTTCCTTTTTTTTTGGGGGGGGGGAAGGAGAGATACCGTACTCTAAAGTGTCCACAGCCACTGACAGCAGTTTAAATGCAATGATATGAGACTCAGTACGTGGTAGAAATCGTTCGTCTCTTTCAAAATAAGGAGCACGGCTTTCAAGTTTTATCAACACATGCACAATAGAATATTTTACGAGCATATTGGACGAGAGTTTGATGGACTATTCTATTTAGTTTCGACCTTGGTGTTACTGAAAAAAAGGCAACGAGATTTTAAGCATTATTCGCTCGGACATAAGGTAATAACGTAGTCATGCGCGGATAAGAACGGGACAGTCAAAAAACCTATCAGTCCTCATACCTTTCATATTTTTTTTTTCTAAATCGTCATTGTATTGTGAGTGATTTACTTGGAATTCCCACCATATCGTTCGGTTGACGAAGCATGAAAGCCCCGTATTTATTTTTCATATGACCATACCATTCTCCTTTATGGCTCAATAAAAACAAAATTCGCTAGAAGGGAGAAAGGCTTATATATCAACGTATTCCTTTGTAAAAAGTGCACAGATTGTAAGCTTGCATTTGCTAGTGATGGTTGATACATTTAATCGATAAACCTGTGAGCTGCTTGGAGGGATCCAAAGAGTCTTGGTTGTTACAGCACAAAAGACATCTTACTCAAAACTACTCAATCACGAAATCTTTTGGACTCACCCACTGAAAAAAAAAATGAAGAACTTTGGACTTGCCTTTGTAGTCCTTCTGGCTGTCGGAGCTTTGTTCCCGAAAGAAAGCGGTAGGTTAAATCAATTTATTTTATCAAAAATGACTATTCTTTCCATTTCTGTCTACTGAGTGCAAACTTTGACAAGTGGTTTTATTTGAGATTATAAATTCATTGTCTGTGCTGTTTTAGAGTGAACATTCAATTGTCCATAAGGATTAATCTTTTTATTTCTGTCTCCTCAGAGCATACATTTACGAGTGGCTTTATTTGGGAACATAAAGTGAAATGTCGCTTCTCTTTTAATCCATTTTTAGACAGTTCGTATTGATGTGATCTTAGGACACAAATCACTTTAAATGGGAAAAATAACTTTTGAGATAAAGCACTTAATTGCATTATTTCACGAGTAGTGTACACGCACTCTTTTTTTTTTCTAATTGCACATTCACACAAGTGAAGCACTGTGGTGATTGTGGGGGACCTATACTCTTGATGTCATCTTTTGAAGACGTACATGTAAATGTTAACATGTTTAACGCGTAACGACTATGTCGTAAAGACTAGTGACAGCTTGTCGCAATGACGTTCTATGAGGCCCATAATATGATGCCCCTTCCCCTTCCGTTCGGGTAGGATATGTTACATCGGAAATTTCGTGCAATGTCCTTTTCATTCTTTCCAAAATTCTTGTATTTGATTTCTTCTTACTCCTCCTCAACAGATGCACAAGGGGGTCGTCCAGGTATGTTGCTTGTTTTCGTGAAGAATCTCTTTTACACAGTAACTACAAACTTACGTTACTCTCGTATGAAACAAGTTAGTTAACATTCGTTTTGCTTAAAAAGTCATTTAGAAGGGTTTCTTTTTCAAATTGCATGTTTTTCCATCTACGTTAGACGTACTGAAACGTGAGGGGAGGATACTGTTGGCACGTATGAAAATTTGATCATATATTACTTTGGATAAACTGTTTTGGGGGACTATATCACGCAAATACTAAAGCAAGCATACTTTCAACTTTGTTCTCTAAACGCCTGATTAGAGGTGTCGATTTTCGCTCAAAATGATATTACCTTTTCATTCTTAATTTTCGTTTCGCTAAAGTATTAGGTTTTTTCGGCCAATTTCGCACTTTTGTCAGTCCATTTGATAAAAGGTTCATTCAATTTAGCGAAAATCCTCGTCACTGCACATTCTGTCATTCAAAATTGCAACTTGTTCGTTCAATTTAGCATTTTGATCTATGAAATTCGCACATGTGCCTTTCGAATTCGTAAAACGGGCATTAAAATCGGCACGTGCTCTTCAGTCATGCAAATTCGCGTATGGGCAGTCAAATTCCAAACATGTTCATTCAAAGTGGCGTAATGTTATTTCTATTTTGAAAAGGTGAGAACCGTGATTTATACGTATTTAAATGTGAATTTTTATTTCATCCACACTGTTAAATATAAAGTAAAGGTATCTTTGACCCTAAATAACTCAAGTTTGTTGTTCTGTAACAGCCCTCTCCCTAAAAACTATACATGCACCAGTACCATAGATTCACGTCACTTTCTTATGTCCAGTCATGGCAGCACGAGTTAGATAGAGGCGTATCTCTCAAGAAGACAGGGAGAGAATCATAGAAGCATTTGAGGGTAATAACCTTGACAAATTGATGGCTAGAGCTGATCCCAGAACTTAATTCCTAATGATGATTAACGCAATATAGCACCCACCAAATAAAAATAATGAAACATGCAGATGATAGAAATAATCAAATTGAAACCTCCTTCTCCCATCTAATGCCAAAACAAACTTAAGATTAATGTATCTGTGAATGAAATAATGCTATCGAACATTATAAACACATACACCTATTTTGCAAGTACTGTTGCAAGGGTGATATCAGAATAAAGAATGAATACGAAAATATGAAATGTTATGATGCTTGCAAACAATAACTATGATGAATGAAAACGAAAAAAAGGTATAGAAGCATAAACGTGTCTGCTAAATTGACTGCAGTAAATGCGAAATTGGATGCCCAAGAATGAATTCGAATGAACGAGCACGGCGTATATGCGATCACGTGACTATATCCTGCTAAATTGAATGAACGATTTCCAAAATGGTGCTTGTCTTACGAATTTGAACTGAAAAAAGTGCTGATTCGAATGATGTTAAAGATAATTTGAATGCTCCAAAATGAATTTGAATGAAAAGATTATAAAATTGAAATACCGAACATGCCATCTAGGCTAAATTGTGCTAAATTGAATGCATCAATTAGGAATTTGACTGAAAAAAGTGCGAAATTGGCCGGGAAAACCTATAATTATTTCATCAAATAGGGTCCCCCTTTCTTTTTTATCGTGTTTTCCAGTCAAAGTTAGACGTATTAAAAAGTGATGGGTGCATACTCTAGATATAGTTCTCAAAATGCCTGTTTAGAGACATCAGGCGCCGATTTTCGTTTAAAACAAGAACGCCATGGATAACACAGGTTGAGTTGGGTAACGGCAAAAATGACAAAATATCGACCAGAAAGGTTTGCCGGAAATATTACGTTCTCACAGAACACCCGATCCAATCCTGATTGCCACGTTCTGTTTTGTTAAATCATAATCAAACAATCGAGCAGGGCACGATCGATCATCTTGTTATCTTGTCATCTTGTTTATAATTTTTCTTTTCGACAAAAAGTGACGGAGTTAAAGATTTTAGGGGTATATTTCACTTTGGATCCAGAGGTGAAAAAAAAATTGAATTATAAAGAAATTATTGACATGGTGGAAGCAACGAGATTTGACATTAGTTGGTAAAATTCAGTTATTGAAGACTTTTATTTATTCTAAGTTGATGTATGTGGGGTCTCTTACCCCTTTGCCAGAATGGGTATATAATGAATTGGAATTGGTTGTTTGGGGATTTATTTGGCAAGGGAAAAAAATAAAAAACTGTGTCGATATTACATTATGAACATGGGGGAGTAAAATTTATGCATTTTTCATCATTGATAAACGCTCAAAGAGTAATGTGGGTTAAAAGGTTATTTTATGGTAAACAAGAAATGAAATGGAAAAAAATATTTTCAATTTGTTACTAAACATATTGAAGGTAAATTTATATTTTGTTGTAATTATTTTATTTATCTTTTGAATTTGTCTATACCGGAACTTTACAGGGATCTGTTGAAAACATGAGTGAAAACAAGGGAATTCAGGGGTAATTATAATCAAATAAGGAAGGAAGTATTGTTTAATAATAAAATGATTGGTATTGAGGGAAAATGCAGTTTTGATGAAAATTTGTTTTTGAAGAAATGTTTAGATTGGAACATATAATGGATAGGAATGGCAAATTATTTTCTGTTGAATTTTTATATGATAAAGAATAATTATTTTTTAAATATTTCGAGTATTCAGAAGATATATGAAGCGCTTCCAATTGGTTGGAAAAGGAACATAGAGAACACAAAGGTAGAGAAGGATACAAGTGTTGATGAAATGATTTTTATAAGAAATGGGAAGGAAATTCCTTTGGAAAAGATTACCTCTAAAGATACTTATGTTGAATGAGTGAAGAAAGTAAAGTGATGATTCTTTGGTGATAGAAAAAATGAGAAATTCATATATTTGTGATTTTTCTAATAAAGATATAAAATGTATTTTTAGTAGGATAAGAAGAAGCACTTTGAGTTCTGTTTTGAGGGATTTTCAATATAGATTATTGCATGGAATAGTGTACACAAATCATCAATTATTTCAGTTTAAGTTCGTAAATGATAATTTATGTTCTTCTTGTCATAAAGAGGAAGAGACGTATAAACATATATTTTATACATGTGAATTTGCTAGGAAAGTATGGGGAAAATGTAGTACTTATTTGGAATATGTTGATTTGCAACAGTTAAGTTGGGAAGAGATCTTTTTTGGTATGGAGCTAACAGATAAAGGAAAAGCTCAGTTAGTTAACCATGGTATAATTTTGGCGAAGAAATTGTTTGTTTGTTTTTTTTTTTTAGGGAGGAAAAATAAGACACCCCCAACGGAATATTTAATTAAAAGGTCTATAGAGCAGGATCTGTTAGAAGAAGAAAAGTTAGCCGTTATACGTAATACGTTGTGAATACATTTACAAAAGTGGGAAAACTGGGAAAAGAATTGAGAATTTGTTTTGCGTTTATTTAATAGAGTAGGGTCTGCTGCACATCCACCAGGAAATGCCTTCTCCACGCGCTCGTATTGAAATAAATGTGTTATAATGTAAGTCAGGACACACAGGTTTCAGTTGCCTTTGAGGTTTTGTTTTCAATTCAATTCAATTCAATTCAATCATAGTTTATTTCCAATCAACGAAAATCAAAAACATAGTGCAAAGTATACATGTCATGAAATAATATTGTTCAAACGCTTGCAAAAGATTCATGTCATATACGAGACAAATTATAGAATACCATATATATATATATATATATATATATATATATATATAATTAGGAGGAACGCTGTATTAATACTTCGTGGGCAAGCGGAAAATAAATTCGATTATGGAAAATAGTGATCCACTATTGTTGTGATGGGGGTTTTGGGAGGGGGAGGGGGATGGGGTAGGGTAATAAGAGGGAGAATGGACGGGGGTATAGAGTGGTCGGGGGTTGCGAGGGGGTGGGTTGTTTTGTTTTTTTAACAATAAACTTCAATCAATGGATATTGATATTTTAGGTTGGATTGAATGAATGCTGAAAATTAATTATTTTTGCGTAAGTGATTTAGTTAATAGAATTTATAATGTAATGAAAGAATAAAATTGCTATTAGTAGTCTAGAATTAGAAAAGAAGAGACGTTTATATATGGATTGTGTATATGGATTGTGAAAAAAAAATGTATCAGAGTGTATCAAAATGTATTAAACTGATGTAAAGTTTTGGCATAAATTTTGTATTCATTGATGAAAAGGATTATGAAATTGGTCCAGAGAATTTTGTATAAATCTGGTTGTATATTATATTTTCCATTGATGAAGTATAAAATGTTCTTTAAAACAAAACAAAAAATATATCATCTACATTTTATCCTTCATGTCGTCGGTATTTCTTCCCGCCACGGGAAGGAACTTTGTATAACATTGAGCAGGTTGAGGCATGTATGCCACCATTATGGACAGTGATGTTAAGCCTGTTTTTGTGAAAAGTCAGTGAATGTCTTTGCAATTACTGTGTTCGTTATTTTGAGGCAATATATTTCTTTGTCTATGTTTTGGGTTATTGGTTTCTTTTATTGCTAGTCCAACAAACCTTGCCATGCCTTTCCTTCACTCGCTTTATGCTATTGTACTTTTCTAAGAGACAGACATCGGGTCTTGTCCTCTTTTACTACCACTCCCTTTTCATTTACCCGACCAATGGTCTTAGTTTGGATTGCTAATTAATGCCCATTAATATTCTTTTTTTCTTCTTCTTCTTCTCCTCTACACGTTCAGGATGTGCAGGAATTCTACCGTGTTTGAAACCTCCTCAAGGTGGGAATTGGAAATACAATCATTTCATGTCATACTTACGTTATGCCAGTTTTCACTACAAGCCAGAATTGATGTGACAATATATATATTTACAAATTTTCACACAATTTAAGTGTTCCCCAATCACAGCGTAGTCTCTATGGGATTGTATACTATACTCTCTCTGATATAAAGACTAATTAATACCAGGCAGATACTTCACTTTAGGAGGCGACAGGGATCGAGCCTTCGTAAACTGATGCCCATTTTCCCTCCATGCGAAAAACAATGCAATCGACATGATGGTATCAAAGGAGATTACACTCTGGACATAGATGGAAGGATGTAAAACCAATCCTCAATTTTCCTACCTGAAGGAAGAAACGTAACTTGACCACCAATTAACCTTTAAAATAAATACGCACTGACATTTCAACAACCTTATCTCTGTTATTACGTGACAATGCTTCATAAAATATGTATATTAATTAGCACAGTCTTTCATTAAAACCAACGTTTGGTAATCATCAGGTTTGATTGTTATCCCCCTCTGGTATAGGGCGATTGTCCGGCACTGCCAAACGGGAAGTGAAGGGAGCTGTCGAGTTGTTTGAGATGGAGAAAGCCAACAACCGTGACGCCCAACAACCGTGACGCCCATGGCAAACATGATAACTGAGAAGGCATACGCTTTTCGACAGGGCAAGGAGCATGCCTCTCAGTTTGTGAGCACGTGGTCCCACGTTATTTCCTGTTGTTCAAACACATTATCAACACCATCAACAAAATGAAGACAAGAATTTTGTCATGTTGTTGGTGACAACAAATGCAAGAATGAAACTATAAACCCAACATTCCGTTCTCTTTCTTTGTATGAAACATCCTGTGTGTTGTTTACTCTCACCAGCATAATACATGTACGCCGTTGCCATTAACCAATAGTTAGTTGAGGATATCGAAAAGTATCAGAACAGTAACTTTCTCTGTACTAAGATACCAGCGTTAAGCATCATTTAGGGTGACCAGGTGATATTGTCCACTATGTTTGATCTTTTTTTAAGGTGGTGGGTGACATGCTGACATGACAAACACTTTGTCGTAGGATTGTATAGTATAGGCATACACCAACTGCAATGTTCATTGGAGCGTTCTGGTCTCACCTCCCTGAGTACACAGCTGATCTCAAAACTCACTGTATTACTGTCGTGGGCTTGAATTAGGTGATCCGAGAATCCTCTCGGATCACCTTCTGTATCTGTACGGATTCTTTGGGTGTTCTTCTTCTTTATTTCTCCTCAAAAGTTGTGTATCGATTAGCTCAGAAAGTGCTCTTCCTATCAATTTCAAATTTATACCATATATGTATCATGTCCCAAAGACGACAAATTTTATAAAATCATAGTGATCAGTCGACCGTGACGTCACTATTACGTCATTATATGAAAACACATTTTCACTCCTATCTCATTAATGGAATGGAATTTTTCAATGAAATTTACGTCACATATAGTTCAAGTCAAGCTGATTCCACTCATATTGTCAAAATTCATCTATACCCTTAAAACGTGCGCGTACGCACGCGTTGAAATATTTGTATCCTCCAATCGAGCTCAAAATTTTTTCGCACACGTTTCAGACCATTTGGAGCATTTTTTGAAAAATTGAAGAACTCGGACGGACGCGTACGCGCGCGCGCATATACGCACGCACAGCTCATATGCAATAGAAATTTCCCATTTTTTACACTCATCGAATGCCTGAAATGTCAAGAAATATTTCTACCAAGTTTCAAGTCAATCCGACTCAATATGACGTCAAACGGGTCCGTCAAAGTTGAAATTCCGCGCGCGCGTCAATGGCGATATACAGTGCAACAATGCCAAAAAACCGCCAATTTTAAATCCGAATTTACTCGCCAGGATGGACAATGACCCCCCATTTTCTTTACATATTTTGAAAGCTGATGAGTTGTACATGTCATTCCATGGGTTGGCGATGCTGGAAAAATGATGAAAAGATGCCAAATTTCTTAATAAAATAAAAAAAGTAAATTTTCAAAATGACGTCATCAAATTTCAAGTTTACTCGAATGTATCTCACTTATCCTTGGCCAATTTTCACCCAGATTTCAGTATGCTGTAGCTAATTTAATGCTCTATCAGTTATGTGATAAAACAATTTTAATTGAATGACAGCATGACCTCGTAAAAATGGATTGAACGTAACCTTGTCGAATTTGACCAGTTTACGTGTTATCTCTACGGGAGTGCAGTTTTTCTGGAAATGAAAATTGACATAACTGTCTTTCTCGAGCAATAGCTCACTTATGCTTCGATGAATTTCTCCCAGTAGATTTTACTACGTTGTAGCTGAGACTTTGGGCTATCATTATTGTGCCTTTTGTTTTTTCATACCATGTCGGGATCACGTCAATAAACTTGGTTGAAATTAAAGCTAACCTTCGATGTATTGAAATATTTCTTTCTTTCTGCAACTTTCTTGGCAATAACTCAAGAAAAACATACTCTATCAACACCATATTTTGCACATGTTTAGTTCATGTCACGTACATTATTTCATAGAATAACAACTACTTGATCAGACGCCATCTTGGGTATGTAAATTAGGATCAAAGGTCATAAATGTTTCATCCTATATCTTGGTGAATATATACCTGTCCTATCTTTCCTATATTTTGCACACGTAAAGACCATTATACAAGGATCATTTCACAAAATAACCACTTTTTGCTCAGATGCCATCTTGTCTGTGCAAAGTGGGGTCAAAGGTCATATGTACTTCTTTCTTTATCTTCATTATGACGTGTTATCTCTATGGGAGGGAATTTTTCTAGATGTGAAAATTGACATGATTGTCTTTATCGAGCACTAGCTCACTCACCCTTCGGTGAATTTCTCCCAGATTTTAATATGTTGTAGCTGAGACTTTGCGCTATCGTAAGAGGATCTCCGTTTTTTCATACGACGTCAAAAGCACGTCGAAAAACTCGGCTAAAATAATCAAAGCTTAGCTTCATTAGGTGATCCGAGAATCCTCTCGGATCACCTTCTGTACCTGTACGGATTCTTTGGGTGTTCTTCTTCTTCTTCTTTATTTCTCCTCAAAGGTTGTGTATCGATTAGCTCAGAAAGTGCTCTTCCTATCAATTTCAAATTTATACCATATATGTATCATGTCCCAAAGACGACAAATTTTATAAAATCATAGTGATCAGTCGACCGTGACGTGGGGTCAAAGGTAAAACATACTTCATTCTGTATCTTCTTTAGTGGATGCGGAATTCGGTACCAAAGATGGCAAGTCTGACTTCCTTTTCTAAATGGGAATCCAAACATCACACGGCCAATGTCTCCTCGAAACAAATGAAACCGGTATGGTCATGCCTATTAGGATCAGGACTCAAATCATTGATTTTCGAAGAGATCGGATCACCTAATTTGTCAGTGTTGACAAATTCCGGTTCCAGTTCCTTTCTTTCTTTCTTTTCTGTTGTGGAGTCAAACGTCTACAGTTTTTTCCTGCCGCGTTATTTTCATATGCAATGCCTGTATTAGTGTATGTGCGTCTGTATGATTGATTAAACTGAGGGAGCGCATTCAGGAGAGCAAATTTGTTTGTTTGCTTATCTGTGAGTTTGTCTTTTGTTTGTTAGGTTTTGTATACCTTGACATTATGCGCAATTTGGGCAAACATCATGAGAATTTGATGACTGGCACATACAATTGTACATTGTGTCATACCATCTGTCAAACGCGCGTGGATACTGTGTGTATGTGCACGTGTATGCGTGGGCCCGTGATTACACTCCAATCTATGTTATTTCTTCCTAAAAATTCACCTGGGCGGCTTCTTGCTAGGCACTGTGTCACGTTGTACACTTTTGTCGAAGATGATATGAAATAATATCATATTGTTGGCAATTTATTTTAACTAGATCAGTGGGGGAAGGGGTGTAGAAGGAAAACTGAAATGAAGATGAAGATACGTAAATACCACTTGATCAGTAGCATTACAACTGTTTTTACTAGTGCGCAAAATTTACAATAATCCACTTTTCTCTGTGACCACTTTACCAAATCGAACAAGAATTTCTGCAAGATGTAGGAAAGAAGTTCAAGTTTCATACCCAGAAATAGCATCCAGATTGTTTATTGATTGTGAAAGTTATCAAAGCGGAAATCCCATTATTTTTTTTTTTTGGGGGGGGGGGGCATACTGTACATAATAGTGTCCACAGCCACTGACATGAGACTCAGTACGTGGTGGAAATGGTTCGTATCCTTCAAAACAAGTCGCGCGGCTTTCAGGTTTTGTCAACATATGCACAAAAACATATTTTACGAGCATATTGGACGAGATTTTGATGGGATATTCTGTTCAGTTTCGACCTTGATGTTACTGAACAAATAAAGGCAGCGACCTTTTAAGCATTCGGTCGGGCCTAAAGTAGTAACGTTGTCATGCGCGGATAAGATCGAGACAGTCAAAAAAAGTTGTCAGTCCTCATGCCTTTCATATTTTTTTTTCTATATTACCATTGTATTTTAGAGTGACTTGCTTGGTACTCCTACCATATTGTCCGGTTGACGAAACATGAAAGGCCCGTATTCATCTTGTCAGAGGCCCGTCCCACTTTCCTTTGCTTCCTGAAACCTCATTCGCTGGGAGGGAAAAAGGCGTATACTTTACACATTTGTATATCAGTCATGTCAGTGTATGGCTGTATGAGATACCTGAAACCTCATTCGCTAGGAGGAAATAAGGCGTATAATCATATCACTTTATGGCTGTATAAAAGGTGCACAGATAGTAAGCTTGCATCAGATGATATATATGGTTCATACAGTGAATCGATAAAACTGTTAGCTGTTTGGAGGAACCCGAAGAGTCTGCCTTGGTTGTTACAGCAAACACTATACTACTCTACACTATTCGATCAAGAAAGAGTTTCTACTCACTCGCTGAGAAAATGAAGAACTTTGGACTTGCGTTTCTGGTCCTTCTGGTTGCCGGATCGTTGTTGGTGAAGGAAAGCGGTAGGTGGAATGAAATCATCAATTATGATTACCCTTTTCATTTCAGTCTACTCAGTGCATACTTTTTAAGTGGTTTTATTTGGGAGCATAACCTGAAATGTCGCTACTCTTTTAATACAATTTTAGACAGTACATATGGATGTGATCTTACGACACATATCGCTGAATCTCGATCCATTCACTGTAAATGGGAAAAAATAACTTTTGTGATAAAGCCTTTTCATTACATTATTTGGTTGGAAGTGTACAAGCAGTTTGGTGCGTATCGTGCACATTTACACAAGGAAAGCACTGTGATGATCACGAAATCTAGAGTAACCCAGTGAGTTGCAAATTCCTGAAACCTGTGATGTCATCTTTTGAGGATTAAGTGTTTACAAATTCAGCGCTAATAACGTGCAACATGACTAGTGACAGCTTGTCACTATGGCATTTTATTAGACCCATAATTAAGCCCTTCCCATTCCGTTCGGTAGGAGATGTTACATCGAAGAATTCCGTTAAATGTACTTTCATTATTGCAATTCTAACATTAGATTTTATTTTTTACTCCTCCTCAACAGATGCACAAGGGGGTGATCGTGACGGTAGGTTGTTTGTTTTTGCGCATAATCTCTTTTACACAGTATTAATTACTAACTTATTTACGTTACTCTCTAATGAAATACGTTAGTTGATTTTCACTTTGCTCAAGACATCATTTCATTTAAAAGGGTTCTTTTTTTTAATGTGTTTTCGCCTCTAAGACGTATTGAAATTTGACTGGTGGATGCTATAAACCATGAAACTTTGGCCATATTTGAATTTTTGGAAGAGTGTCTTCTCATGTTATCTTTCCTATATAATGAATATTGTCTAAAGTAGCACAAAACAGAATGTAAAATGGAGTACACACTTGATATACCTAACTTGTGGACTGTATCACCCATATACCAATACAGGCATACTTTAAACCTAGTTCTCATAATGCCTGTTCAGAGGTGTCGACTTTCGCTTTAAAAAGAAATGAAATAATTGAATGAACACCATGGATAACGCAGTTTGAGCTGGGTAATGACAAAAATGACAAATATTGACCAAAAAGGTTTGCCGGAAGTATTACGGTCTCAGAGAACACCCGATCCAATCCTGGTTGCCACGTATTGTTTTTTTTTTTTTTTTTTTGCTTGTTTGTTTGTTTGTTGTTGTTGTTGTTGTTGTTTTGATCGATAATCAAACAATCGGGCAACATTTAGCAGTGTCCACTGATTTTCCGAGCTAGAGTGAAATGCATACACCTTGTTGGAAAATACGATTGCTAGGGCAAGATCGATCATTTCGTTATCTTCTATCTACTCACAACTGAAGGGGGGGGGGGGGGGGGGCTCTTCAGAAAATAAAAGGCGTGTACATGAGATCGAAGTTATTCTGCTCTTTTGAACTCAAGATAGGGCCTACTCCAAAACAATTCATTATCCTGGCGAATTACCTCAGCTAGATACATATCTTGGTAGACCTTTTCGATGTGTCGTCCGGAAGCCATACCTCGAGTTCTGTGGTCTGGTAAAGACGTGTCATTGCATATCATCTACATATTGCCTTTCACGTCGTCACCATTTCTTCCCACCACGGGAGGAAATTAATATAACATTGATTACGTTGAGGCTTTTGAAATATATTATGCCAGCAAAGTGTAGTGCACCATTATGGACTTTGATGTTTACGCTTTTTTGTGAAAAGTCAATGAATGTCTTTGAAATTATTGTGTTTGTCATTTTGAGGCGATATATTTTTTTGATTGAATAATTTCTTTATTCAAGAAAATGTTTATACATAGCCAGGTCAATTATCTCTTTAGATAATTGCAGGTACACATTGAACATACAACACAAATAGCTTCTATGAGATTAATGCGCCAGTATCAACAATAATATTTAACACTAACAATCATTGTAACATTTATATCAAATCTTTAAAATATATGTGTGTCGGACGTTTATAGAAACTTCACAATCCGGACGGACCAGTAATCGGTCGATATTCTACTTTTTTTTTGGATTCCGTTTTGTACAAAATCAAAAACTTCATTTACTTTCCCATTAAAAAAAAATATATATATATATATATATCCGTGGTCCTAAAAACTGTAATGGGCCTTCTTTCGGTGTAATCTAATTCCATATTACATATACAAATATAGAATATTACACATATACAATACCAATTAACAAACTTTAACATTTTGCATACTATGGGGAAAAAACCCCATAAACTGATAGTGAGAGTTGAATTCTGATGAAATGTGTATCTACATATACTTTTTGTTTATTTTGGTGATGACGTTTAATCGTCTGCATAAAGGGTATTGATGACATTTTGAATAAAGAGAATAATAAGAAAATGTATGCTTCTTTTGACCATAACTTCAAAAATGTACCTTTATATGTAGTGACCAATATATCAATTAAAAGGTATCATTTTGTACTTTATGACAGCAACCGTACTTCAAAATCTTCAAAAATGGACTTATCGGTTTTTGCAAACAAACTCTTCATATTTCCGTGTCTATATTTTTTGTTATTGGTTGCTTTTTACTGCGGGTCCTACAAACCTTGTCATGCCTTTCTTTTACTCACTTTATGTTATTGTACTTTTCTTAGAGACAGATATCGGCTCTTGCGCTTTTACACTACCACTCCCTTTCCATTTACCCGACACAATGCTCTTTATTTTGGATTGCTGATTAATGGCCGTTAATGTTCTTTTTTTTCTTATTCCTTTTCTCTGCAGGATGTCAAGGAATCATACGGTGTTTGCAACCTCTGAAACATGGTATTTTGAAATGCAAACATTTCACTTTCATACACACGTCATGCCAGGTTTCTTATACTTTCACTGCAAGCTAGAATTGATGTTGGAATATCTACGTTTACACAATTTCCACACAATCTAAGGGTTTCCCATTCTCAGCGAAGGGTCTGCCTGGAATTGTATATTCTCTCTCAGACATGACAACTAGTGAATACCAGGCAGACCCTTCGCTTCACAGGGTGACAAGTATCAAAACTTTGTAACGTGACGCCATTTTCCCTCCTTACCAAAACAACGTGCAATCAGCATAATGGTATCAAAAGGGATTACATCCAGAACAAAAATGGGTGGATGTAAGATCAATCCTTAACACCCTACCTGAGGGAAGAAACGTTAACTTGACCACCAATTACTATCCAATTATAGTTCAACAACCTTATCTCTGTCATTACGTGACAATGCTTGAAAAAAATATATATATATATACATGTATATTATTTATATGTTAATTAACACAGTCTTTCACCGAAACCAACGTTTGGCAATCATCAAGTTTAATTGTTATTCCCCTGCGATATAGGACGACTGTCCGGCATTGCCAAACGGGAAGTGAAAGAGGCTGTCGAGATGTTTGAGATGGAGAAGGCCAACAACCGTGACGCCCATGGCATACATGATAACTGAGAGGGCGTACGCTTTTTCGTCAGAGCTACTAGCATCCCTCTCAGTTTGTGAGCACGTGGTCCCACGTTATTTCCTGTTGTTCAAACACACTATTAACATCATCAACAAAATGAAGACAAGAATTTTGTCATGTTGTTGAACACAATAAATTCAAGAATGAAACTATAACCAAACATTTCGGTGCCCTTGCTTTGTGTGACACATCCTGTTTGTTGTTAACCCTCACTATCATGAATACATTTACGCCGTTTCCATTGACCAATATTGTTCGTTGAGGATGTCGAAAGTATGTATCATGCAGGATCGTAACTTTCTCTGTACTCTATAAGATTGACCAGGTGATTTGTGTTAGATACTTTTGTAAAGGCAATATTAATGATAATTATACTTCTGCGTGTACAGTGTTGCTGCGTGTACTGCGTGTACTGCGTGTACTGCGTGTAACAGTGATGATAACATAGGTTGTGGCTGACTGTTGGATGTTTTAAAGGCTCTTTGTTGTATAGGGTTGTATAGTAGGCATACACCCACTGCAATGTTGATTGGAGCATTGGCTTAAAGATTCGTTACACAGCTGATGTAAAAACTCACTGTATCACTGTTCTGGATTTATATTTCTTTCTATCTTTCTTTACTGTTATTGACGCAAACCTCTATACCTGCTTAAAGGGAAGATAAACCTAAAAGCAATGTGGATTGAGTGAAAGCAGCAACATTAGTAGAACGCATCAGTGAAAGTTTGAAGAAAATCAGACAATCGATGCAAAAGTTATGAATTTTTAAAGTTTTGGTGTTGGAACAGCTGGATGAGGAGACTGCTAGAAGTTATGACGTATGAGTGGACAACAATACAAAGAAAATTAAAGAAAATTCTACAAAAATCAATTTTTCATGAAAATTACAAAGTCCGTCAACTTGATACTGACATGTGTTAAGGGTAACAATTATTCCCCCTGCTTTCTGAAAGCGGTTAGTCAAGTGCTCTTTCATAATGCTAGAAAAATGATATTTTGTTGAATTTCCTTTATATTTTCTTTGTACATGTATTGTTGTCCTCTCATACGTCATACACCTCTAGTAGTCTCCTCATCCAGCGGTTCCAACACCAAAACTTTAAAAATTCATAACTTTTGCATCGATTGTCCGATTTTCTTCAAACTTTCACTGATGCGTTCTACTAATGTTGCTGCTTTCACTCAATCCACATTGCTCTTTGGGTCTTACCTTCCCTTTAAAGATTTTTTTTCTGCCATTTAATTTTCATGTACCAATTCCTGTATTGCCATATGTACGTCTTTATGAGTGGTTGAACAGAGAGAGCGCATTCAGGAGAGCAAAATATTTTTGTTGATATCAATTTGTGAGTTTGTCTTTTGTTTGTTTCTTTATTTGTTTGTTTGTTTGTTTGTATGTTTGTTTGTTTGTTTACTACACTTATATTATGCGCAATTTTGGACAACTATAGCGTGCGAATAATCACTGGCACACGCATTGTGTCACACCCATCTGTCAAGCGCACGTGGATACTGTGTGTATGTGCGCGTGTATGAGTGGGCGCGTAATAATAGTCCAATCTATTTAATTTCATCCTAAAAATTCACCTGGGCTGCTTCTTGCATGGCTTCAAAAATGTTGTAATATTGTGTCTGTTTGTACACGTTTGTCGGAAATGAAATACAACGAAAAGAATGAGATGAAATAGTATCATCGTGTTGCTAATTTATTGGAACTTGACTGATGGGGGGTGAGGGTAAAACGAAAACTGAAATGAAGATGAAGAATTTTTTTACAAGAGTGCAAAATTTACAACAATCCACATTTATCTATGATCACTTTACCAAATCGAATGAGGTTTTTTTTTTTTTTTTGCCCGATGTAGGGAAGACGTTGTAGTTCCGTGCCCACAAACAGCATTCCCAGATTGTTTATTGACTTTTGAAAGTTATACGCGGAAAATCTGATCATTTTCTTGGGGGGGGGGGGATGATGAAGATACTGTATATAAAAGTGCCCACAGCCACTGACAGCGGTTTAAGTGCAATGAGGCTCAAGTGGAAAATAGTTTGATCTCCTTCGAAATAACAAGCGCGGATTTCAGGTTTTGTCAATATTGGACCAGAGTTGAATAGGTTATTTGATTCAGTTTCGACCTTGATGTTCCTGCACAAATAAGGCAAAGAGAAGCATTATACGCTCTGGTCTAAAGTGGTCATGCGCTGGTAAGAACGAAACAATTAAAGAGTTATCAGTCCTTATAGCTTTTATATTTTTGTTTCTATATTACCATTGTATTTGGAGTATTTGCTTGGAACTCCCACCATATTGTCTGGTTGACGAATCATGAAAGCACCGTATTTATTTTATCAGAGGACTGTCCCATTCTCCTTTGTTGCCTGAAACCTGATTCGTGGGTGGACAAAAAAAAAAGACGTACATTTATATAAGTACATGACTGCATAACAAGTAGGCATTGTAAGCTTGAATTAGATGTAATACATGATGGTTGATAAAGTGAATCGATAAAACTGTGAGCTGCTCGAAGGGACCGAAAAAGTCTACCTTTGTTGTTGCAGAAGAATCATCTTACTCAACACTATTCAATCACGAAAGTGTTTCTGTTCACTCGCTGACAAAATGAAGAACCTTGGACTAGCGGTTCTAGTCCTTCTGGCTGTCGGAGCTTTGTTCCCGAAGGAAAGCGGTAGATTGATTTGGTTACTTTTATCGATAATGATTATCATTTTCTTTTCTGCCTACTGAGTGCAAACTGCCGCAAGTGGTTATATTTGGGGACATGAACTGAATGTCACTGCTGACTTAAAGAGTGAACACTCAATTGTCAATGAGGATTAATATTTTCATTCACGAATGGTTTTATTCGGGAACATAACGTGAAATGTCGCTATCTTTAGTACAATTTTAGACAGTTTATATCGATGTGGTCTTCGAACACATATCGCTGAATCTCCACTCACTGTAAATTGGAAAAACCAAACAAAACAAACATTGAGGTAAGGCAGTTAATCGCATCATTTCGTAATGGTGGTGTACAATCATTTTTTGTTCTTTTTCTAACAATGCACTTTCACACCAGTAGAGCACTGATTTGATTACTTGATCTATTTTTGTACATTCCTGAGACCTGTACTCTTGATGTCATCTTTTGAAGACATAAGTGTTTACTTATTCAACGCTTAACGACTATGTCATAAAGACTAATGACAGCTTGTCACATTGACATTGAGACCGTAGTATGACGCCCCTTCCGATCGGGCCGGATATGTTACATCGAAGAACTCTGTGAAATGTCCCTTCATTAATGTCAGTTATAACATTTCATTTCTTTTAACTACTCAACAGATGCACAAGGGGGTCGTTAAGGTAGGCTGTTTGTTCTCATGCATACTCTATTTTACACAGTATTAAACCTCACGAATTTCAAAAAATATATATGTGTTGTTGTTAGTACCTCCAATGAACTACTGTCACCAAAAACAACTTCCAAATCACCAAGTAAGCTCGTAAATTTTGGTTGAAAAAGTGTGAATCTGCATGGTGAATATGCTAATGAACAAGTCTTGGCGGAGAGTCGGACGTCACCGAGGCACAACTCTTCCCAGCCGTGTTCTGCTCGTTATGCGTACGCTCCCTAGTTACCCGGATGCACGAAGAAGGCGATGGCTACAACTAGTATTATACAGATATTGACTGGTACGGGGTGGAATATAACATTCTTTCGACCGCCAGGGAAAATATGATCACGAGGGAAAATATAACTCCCTGGCGTTCCAAAGATTGTAACATTCCACCCCCTACCAGTCGATATCTGTTATATTAGATGGCCTTGCCCTTGTGCTTGATTGTGCTTTACAGAAGAGCCTTGTATACACTAAACGACGTATAGCCTAACCGTTTATACGCTCATGTTAGCCCGACCAGACGCTGTGTGCGTGCTGTCGCGATTTTGTAGTTGTACAGCGGCGACTGGACTGTGTAGTTGCTAGGCTCATGTCCTGTAACGACAGTAGGCCCTACTACAGTATTAAACGTCAACGTTTAATAGGCTCAAGTCAGGTAACGACGCTTTAGGGCCCTATAACGTTAGTTAGATTAGGCTCAGGTCCAAAAGATTAGCAGATGTTTTAGGGTCTAGGACCTACTCACAAAACAAATCTAACTTTAGGCCTTAAACGTTATGGCCTACTGGGCAATCTTTGTCATTTGACATTTGTTTCTACAGGTAGGCCCTAGAAATGTTTGTTAAATGTTATAGCCATAGGGCCTAGATACTCACAGTAGACTCTATTCCCACGTTAGTCCTAATTTAGATCTAACGTTAGGGAGTTGTTAACGTAAGAATTATAGTATATACACGGTCTAACGTTACGTAAGTCTATGTTAGCGTCTAAAACTCTACGGTGTTCTAAGTCTAACGTTAGAGTTAGTGTCTAACTGTTTAAGGGCCTGTTACATCACATGCGCCCAAATTGGCTCCCCAGTCCAGTGCATCATCTTTTTCTTACATGTTAACGTTAGGCCTTACGTAACAATCTTATAGACCGGGGGCCCAGAGCATTTATTCAGCTGAAAAGGGTCACACTTTTTGATGGTCTCATCATATGATGGTCTCAAGGATGTGGCCAAGGGTTAATAAAA
Organism: Diadema antillarum; assembly: GCF_040938485.1. NCBI lineage: Eukaryota > Metazoa > Echinodermata > Echinoidea > Diadematoida > Diadematidae > Diadema > Diadema antillarum. Next base: position 3,120 of record NW_027271577.1, on the reverse strand, counting down.
TGAATTGCTGGCAAGTCACATCCTGTACCGTAAGCCTATAGGGACCACAAAAAGGGACCCCGAAAAATGGATTTATTCAGCCGAAGGGGGTCACGGACAAAGTTGGTGGATATTGTTCCTTTGGGTGTACTTATCATGGAAACAGCAATGCCAGCTATTTTATCCTGTACGGGGCCCCAGACAGTAGCCCCAAAGGCCCCCACAAATATGGTGTTATTCAGCTGAAAAGGGTCACGGCTAATTTCTTTTGCAATGGAAGTAGCTCTCATCAGAGATATCCAAAACACCAATGCCAGCTATTTTATCCTGTACGGGGCCCCAGACAGTAGCCCCAAAGGGCCCCATCCCCCATAGGCCCTACGTACAAACACACACAAACATTGATTTTATTCAGTTGAAAAGAACCACGGCTAATTTCTTTTGCAATGGAAGGAGTACCAATCAGAGATATCCAAAACACCAAAGCTAGCTATTTCATCCTGCACGTTGCCCCAGACAGCCCCAAAGTGCCCTACCCCCTATAAGTCCTACGTACAAACACACACAAACATTGATTTTATTCAGTTGAAAAGAACCACGGCTAATTTCTTTTGCAATGGAAGTACTACCCATCAAAGATATACAAAACACCAAAGCCAGCTATTTTATCCTGTACGGGGCCCCAGACAGTAGCCCCAAAGTGCCCCACCCCCCCCCCCCCCCCCTCTACACACATACTCACACAATAGTTTTAGTCAGCTGAAAAGGGTCACGGCTTATTTCTTTTGCAATGGAAGTAGTACCCATCAGAGAAATCCAAAATACTAAAGCCAGTTTATCCTGCACGGGGCCCCACACAGTTGCCCCAAAATGCCCCTTACCCCCTCCCCCCTCCCCCCCCCCCCCCCCACACACACACATTGATTTTATTCATCTGAAAAGGGTCACGGCTACTTTCTTTTACAATCGGAAGTAGTACTCATCAGAGATATCCAAAGCACTAAAACCAGTTATTTTATCCTGTACGGGACCCCAGACAGTAGCCCCAAAGTGCCCCCTACACACACACACACACACACACACACACACACACACACACACACACATATTGGTTTCATTCAGCCGAAAAGGGTCATGGCTAATTTCTTTTGCAATGGAAGTAGTACCCATCGGATATCCAAAATACCAAAGTCAGATATTTTATCCTGCACGGGGCCCCAGACAGTAGCTCCAAAGTGTTTTGCTTTATTTTCTTTATTGTTTTGCATCTCTTCTTCTTCTTAAATATTCGCTCCTTCGTCTTCATTTTCGCGACAACGACAACGTCCTCCTCATCATCATCAGTTTTGCTGTTCTGGCAAACATTTTCCAGCGTATCGGCTACGTTCGATTTTAGAGCGGCGAGAGCAGAAGACATGCGTAATTGAGTCTGGGAAAGCATAGGAACAGCATAGCTAAAGCGGCCAACAGCGTTATCGAAGCAGGAATGAAGCGTCGTAGAAACAGGCCTTGATTTTATACGAGAGTAGAGAACTTAGTGAGAGCGTCGTTAAAGCGGGAAGGTCGTGCTTTGATCAAGAAAGCGGCGCAGCAGCGGGACCATGTCGTCGGTGTCTACTTTAAGGCCCCGTCACACTACAGCGAATGCCTAACAAATGCCAAGCGGAAGCCCAACGAATTCGAAAATGTGAAGACAGTTTGCATGTCTGACGTTCTTTGAATTCATTAGCTATTTATAGGGATTCGCAGAGATACGCTGGAGATTTTGGGACATGTTTAAAAAATAAAATCGGTTCCAGCGTATCTCTGCGAATCCCGACGAATAGCTAATGAATACAAAGAACGCCAAGCATGTTACGAACTATTCTAGTATTACCAATGGATGTTAATAATATATATTCAAATTTTCAAATTTATTGGACATACGTTGGACATTCGTTGGGCATTCGTTGGGCATTCGCTGTATAGTGTGACGGGGCCTTAAGACTACTTCCCGTTCTTGTGCCGCTGTTACTACGGTCAGAAAAACCTGGAATTGTTACGCTCATCCCGCGGTATTTATACTGTCACTGCTCTTTCCCCGTTTGAGCTACGATTCAAAATAGGTCAATCTTGATGGGGAGATGGGGAAGAAATTTTGAACCAGTTCAAACTTTCTTCCCGATCTGTAAAATTGCCAGATCCAACCCCATCACCCAAACGCTGCTGCTACGATGCTCCCGGTCCCGTACACTTTTTGCCGCTCTCTCCCGATCTGACGGATTGAATAGATCGGGATGCAGATCTTGATAGTGGTATTAGTGGGGACACTTTAGGAACACTCCGTGGGGCCCCGTACAGCTATATAACTGGTTTCAGTTTTTTTGATACCTCGTTGAGCACTACTTCCATTGCAAAAGAAATTATAGCAGTGATTCTTTTCACTAGAATAAAATGATACGGGAGCACTTTCAGCTACCGGCTGGGGCCCCGTAAAGAATAAAAATGACTGGATGGGTTTGTGTTTTACGTATCTCAGCTGTTAATTCCACTGCCAAGGAAAATAGGCATGCATGACTCTTTCACCTAAAAACACTTAATTCATATGGGGTGGGAATACCTTGGGGCTATACCTGTCAAGGGCCCTGCATCCGGGCCAATTTTGCACCTCTTTTAATCGAATTCTTTAATGTTGAATTAAATTTAGCAAAAATTTCGCCCTAGATGACATGGTAGTTCAATGTCATAATCTCTTCATTCAAATTCCTTTTGAAACATTCACATTACCTCTAACCTTATTCTAAATATCATTTTTTCAACTGAAATCCATATATAAGACAAGCACCATTCCACTATCCGTTCATTCATAAATTCATAATGATATAGTCACGTGATCACATGCTGCGCTCGGTCATTCAAATTGATTTCTGGCCATCTAGTTTAACATGTTCTGCAGTCAATTAAACAGATATGTTCATGCTTGACCTCTTTCCTTATTTTCTTTCATCGTAGTTTATTGTTTTGTAAGCATCATAACATTTCATGTTTTCGTATTCGTTTAAGAGACTTTGACACCAGTTTTTTTTTTTTTTTTTTTTTTTTTTTTTTTTTTTTTTTTTTTTTTTTTTTTTTTTTACGTGCTTTTTGAATCCGAAGAAGTAA